>NW_026734292.1:4680713-5028346 GCF_949786415.1 Peromyscus eremicus
CAAGAGTTGTTTTCTGGTAAGAAAAGTAACTCTTTCGCTCCCCTTGCCATAAAAAGTGCAAATAGCACTTGAGTCAGTTCCCAGCAAATACAGTGTATTGGACTGAAGAGAAGCTGGCCCATTCTGAGGGCCAGCTTATTTGATGAGACCCATTGAGGCACTTCCTGAAAGATCAATGGGGGCGAGTGAGAAGGGAGACCAGGCACGTAAAGGAAGTCAAAGTCAGTCTGAGTTGCCTCAAGTTCTCGTTTATTGCAAGGAGAGTCAGGCTTATATATGCTAGGAGCTAGGAGAAGTAGATAGGGGTATGGAAAGTTACTAGGAGGAAGTTAGGGTAAGGTAGCATTCAGGGAAAGGTCTCTTTGTTCCAGGGCTTGATCTTCGGACCATACAGCAAACCATTATGTTTCAGGGAGTCAATCAAAAGGTACATACTGTGGTCTTGCTGAAAAATGGTTGCTATTGAAACTGTTAACGGAAAGTTAGGTACACAACTTTTTCCCATGAGAATCAGTTAGGCTACTTGGCTCCTGACATTTCCCCCTTCTTTCTATAAAATGGCCAAAGCAGGCTTTGGTCATAATCGAGAGGGCGCCTGTCTTAGGCGATATGGGATGCATCCTGTGTCTGGCAACGGGACTTGTTTAGCAGGTCTATGGCGACCTTTGTATGTTGTGCTCCCAGAACAGGCCCCAAACTATATCCCTCATTGAGTACCATCTAGCTTTTTTTGTAGGGGTTTTTTAGGTTCGTAGACCGCTGAACCTGAGCCTTTCACCTGTTTCAATAGTTTCCTCTCGAGTTTCTATCTGATTGTAGTTTACTGAAGCAATTATTGCTAGGGCCGAATCGATCTGATATTTGATGAATTGTGCTAGTCATTGAAAAGCCCAAGGACCAAAGGTGAGGATGAGAAGGAAAATGATCAAGGGGGCCAAGAGGGTGGGGATCAGAGTAGAAAGCCAAGGGCATCCCTTTAGCCAGCCCTCAAACTAATTGTTTTGATTTTCAAAATCACGTTTTCTTTGTGTCAATCTTTCTCTTAGTTTCTCCATTGATTCTCTGACTACCCCAGTGTGATTGGCATAAAAGCAGCATTCTTCCTTCAAGGCTGCACATAATTTCCCATCCTTTAAAAATATTAAATCCAGACCTCTTCTGTTTTGTAACCCAACCTCAGAGAGCGAGGTTAAAGACATTTCTTGGGCAGAAATGGATCTTTCTATGGCCTCTAGGTCAGTAGTCATAGCCATGTGTAACTGCATAAGGTGGTTGCTCTGCACGAGGGCAGTGGTTCCTGTACCAATTCCTGCAGCGATGCCCACAATACCTAAAAAGAGGGCAATAGTCATAGACACGGGTTCTCAAGTGTGTCTGCCTTTCTGCTAGAAGAATTCCGTCACTGAGCTTTCTTGATGATAAGTGACATGAGGCCATAACTGAACCATCACACAAAATTCATGGGAATCATCAAATATCTGAGCAGATATGCAAGGGGTCAATCCTGTGTTACAGGCCCAGTAGGACCCATTGGGATTTCGACATAATAGCTCCCTTTATAGGGTGTCAGAGTTTATTTACGGAGGTGACTATGGGTTGATGGAATCCTACCCAAACAAGAACCTTGTGCGGAGACTTCACGGAGTGTTAGTTTATGTGGCTTAGTCTGACACCTATTGCTTGGGGAAGTGAGGTTATTGGCAGTAGACTGAAAGGTGATTCCTTCATAATAAGGAGGACTGGAAGTAAGGCAGAGCCAGCAACCCAAGGTTTGGTTTGGATTTGTGGCATTTAGGGACAGATAAGCTCCCTGGACCAAATTAAACAATCTATCTCCTGTTCCTCCAAAAGGAGTAAGGAGAGTGCCATTGCTGGAGTCTACGATGGTAGTCACGGTTCTTATATGGTAGGGAAAGGGATGAGGATGAGGTGAGGGGGAAGGAGGAAAAGGTCATGGCACCTTTTCATGATTGGAGGGAACCTTTTGGTCAGAGAGAACAAAGTTGGGCCCTACTGATTTGGGTACAGGTTTTCTATTGTTAGCAAGATCTTGAAAATGACTCCTTTATCTGTGCCATCAAGATACCAGTGGAGTCCCCATGTTTTTCCCGAGGGCCATTCTCGATTCACCCTACCCTGAGGGGTGAAGGCTTTGTTTAGCGGTAAGGATAGACCGTGATTATGGGCTGTCCAAGTATAGGAGCTAAAGCAAAAACGTCTATTCATGCTAGGCTTACTGTACCCTCTTGTAACTAAAATAAGGTCACAAGATGAAGTTGGTTTCCAGTAATCTGCCCCTGTAGTTTCACAACCTCATTGAGCACAAAAGAAGGTCTCAAATCCCCCACAACTGGCAGCCTTGGCTTGGCTTCTACCATCCTTAGTGCAGACATAAAAGTCAGATTGTGCTAACCTACAATGAGCCATAGGACTAACACAGCCTGGGGCAGTCATCACGGCAGGCTTATTATCATGGAATGTCCCACAAGTGCTTGATCAAGTGGTTTTAGGACAGTGAGGAAATTGATTGCAGTTTGGAATCGTTTGGCCTCCTGTACCATTTAACTGGTGTTGGTCAATAGTAGGTATATCCCAAGAATCCAATCCTGCAGTCGGCTGACAGAAGTCATTAGTGAGTGATGGCCACCAGGAATAGGGAGCATGGTTTGCAGTAACCCTCCAGACCTCCTCAACCATTACTGTGAAAATTTGCCAGGTAAGCTTTTTAATACCATGGGGGCTTTCCTCGGAGATGCAGGAGAGGAGAAGGGGGAAGAGTAGTAAGCAAGTGATGAAGCAGGGTTTGGTTTTCTGAGGCTTGCAATGCACAGGTCCTGCCATTGAGATATCCGTGGCTCCCTTTATTTTCCAAACCGGAAGCATTTCTGAAAGAAAAAGAGAGAATTTTTGTCTCAGGTTTGTGTCCTGGATATAACAGTTATTGTCTAGGGAGGCAATCTGTGTAGAGTAAGGCTTAATCAGTCTTTCTGGTAGCCAACAAGCCCCATTTTCCTTGGAGTCATAAATACATGCAGACCCCTTTCCCCAGATTATAACTGGATCAGGACCGCCCCATTTTCCGGTTATTGGATATTTCCAAAGGGCCTGCACATATCCTTGTTTGGTTTCTGGGTGCCAGTGTCGCTCAGCTGCAGATTTTCCAAAAATATCCAATGTCAGAAAATTTAGTACAAATAGGGCATGAGAAAGCAAAGCTTTGTGGTTTCCCTTAAGGGGAAATAGTGTCTCTTGTGAGCTAAGTTTATTAAGCGTATTTTTTAAAGTTTGGTGAGCTCTCTCCACAATATCCTGGCTTTGAGGGTTATAGGATATTCCAGTGATGTGTTTAATTCCTAATTGTAAACAAAATTTTCTAAATTTGCTACTAGTATATCCTGGACCATTATCAGTTTTTATACATTTCGGCTGACCTAGCTCTGTGCAGACATGTAACATATGATTGATAACATCTTTGGTGGCTTCTCCACTATGAGCGGAGGCACAAATAAATCCACTGAAGGTATCTACAGTAACATGTATAAACTTTAATTTGCCAAAAATGGAACATAGGTGACATTCATCTGCCATATTTGTCCAGGCATAAGCCCTCTGGGGTTTACTCCATAACGAGATTCGGGTAAGAGCATCAGGCAATTATTACAGCTTTTTACAATTTCCATAGCCTGTTCTCTAGTAATTGAGACCATTAGTCTCAAAGTTTGAGCATTGAGGTGATGAAGGCAGTGCACCACACGAGCGGCTGCTACCTGATCATGTTGCAAGTGAGAAATCAAGATAGAACATGTAGCAGAATTGGCAAATTCATTTCCCTGAGCTAGGGGTCCAGGTAGGCCTGTGTGGGCATGAATATGGCCAACATAAAATGGTAGCGACCTCTGTCGGATTAATTTTTGTAACTCAGAAAACATTTGGAAGGTGGGAGTAATGGGTTGGATTATTGGGACCATTTCTAAAGCCTGTAAGGCCCCTACCACATATCTACTGTCTGAATACAAATTAAAGGGGCAATCTTCAAAATTTTTAAAGACAGCAAGGGCAGCATATAGCTCCACCAGCTGAGCTGACTTGAAAGAGGTTGTCATAACATTCTTTTGGCCATTGAGGACATAAGCAGCTTTACCATTACTTGAACCATCTATGAAAAGCACAGGGGAGTCTGGGATGGGCTCCATTCGGGTATTTTTAAGAAAAACAAAAGAAGTAAGGGAGAAGAATTATACGATTTTGTTACTGGGCATCTGTGTGTCAAGTTTTCCTTCATAGGTGCAGACAAGGATGGCCCAGTCAGGACTACGGGTGCATAACCATTCAAGTTGCTCTTTATCATATGGCATAACAATAATATCAGGGTCATGCCCAAAGTATCGAGTGGAGGCTTTTATTCCTAACATTATCGATTGGCAAACTAGGGAAGGGTAGGTGGGAAGGATTTTTCTTTTAGTAACAGGGAGATGTATCCACAATAATGGTATGGGCTCTTGCCAAATCAGGCCTGTAGAAGCAAAATCTTTAGAAAAAATGATCAAATACAATGGGAGAGTCGGGTCAAAATATCCTGTGTGTTGTTGAGTGATGGCCGTTTCAACCTTTTGCAATACCCTCTCTGCCTCCACCGTAAGGTATCTAGGGGATTGAGGGTCGGAGTCTCCTTTGAGGATATCTTCAAGGGGGTGTACTTCTCCCTTGTTTATTTTTAAATAGGGTCACAGCCAATTGATATCCCCTAAAAGCTTTTGAAAATCATTGAGACAACGAAGTGTATCTTTTCTAATCTGGATTTTTTTTGTGTATAGAGGAGGTCCAGGTGTAACTCGAACCCTAAAAACAGGAAGGGGTATTGGGTTTGTATCTTCTCTGGAGCTATATGAAATCCTCGGTACTGAACTGTGGTAATTATCTTTTGAGCTACATTTTGTGTTTTTTCTTCAGATTTTCCTGCTATTAACAAATCATCCATATAATGTATAATATAAACTTCAGGGTATTGGACCCTCACTCGATCGATAGACTGAGCTACATACTTTTGACATAGCGTAGGGGAATTGGCCATTCCTTGGGAGTCATTGCTAGGAGCTGGGGATTGGAGTCTCTATTTGCTATAGTAAGCTTTTTATCAAATAATGTAAATGGCATATTCATCAGATCTTTGACAGATTTGAGGACCATTATCTATTAAATGTATCTGAGCCAAAAAAATCTAGGCCCAATCTTAAAAGTATCTTTAAGTTTGGTAACAAAAAATAGGCCAATTTGTTCTCTTATAAATATATTAGTCAAACATACCTCTCAGGTTTTTTTTATTTAAATAGAACAGTTTATGTTTTAAACTAGTATCTGAATAGCCGGATGACTAATATTAACTTGTATTTCTTAACACAAAGGATATGCAAACTCAGACATTCAAAACCAAACATACATGTGGCCACATTTTTCATTCATACCTGTAGAGTAGACAGACATTTTTACAACTATGACCCTTTGGAGTCTCAATGTAACAGCACAATAACAATACAAAGAAATCTGAAACATGTTTCATTCATCATTTTTTTTATATATCTCAAGTCATTTTTTATAAAAACATTATTTTTTTATCTTAACCAGCAATAATTTGGAACCAAGTCTATTAAATGATGGCAAGTATTTGTAACCCATTGAACTCAAATGACCAAAACCCATGTAAATTTTATTTTTCTTGTGGAAACAAAAGCATAATTTTCCCAGTATCTTGAACTGGTAATTTAACATTTCCTTTTAAGCAATACCAGGACAGAGAAGAGTTAACAAGAGAAGCGGCTGGCCAGCAGAAGAGACCTTGAAGTTATCACAGAAAAGGAAGGGAGGGGAGCAGTGGGCATAGAGCGCGTCCTTGCCTGCCAGTGTTCCTGAAAAAAAAGTTTTTGTTAACTCCTCTGACTAAAGTCAGATTCTCTGCTCAGTGTTCACACAGTTTTTGTCAATTACAGGCAGTCCCCATTGCCCTGTCCAGAGCTCCTGTTTTTGCCTGCCTGTACCAAGAGCATGCACCCCCACCCTCATGAGAGCAGACAGCTGGCTGCAGTCCTGATAGCAAGAGAGCTAGGAAGGGACGGAGGTGGCCTTTGTTATGCCTCTCTCTCCTCCTCTTCCTCTAGGAAAATAAGGGAGGTTAGTAGACAGAAACAAATAACATTTACACAAACAATCCAAGAACCGGAATATCAGCACTGAGACGATGGCCTCATTCAGAGCCAGCAAGCCCCTCTTGCAGTATGCAAGCCCCACCTGGCAGGAGCTACCTGTTTATCTCAGTTCAGTCGGGGAGTGGGGGTGGGAGACCTAGTTCCCTCTATTGTGGCTCATACATCCTTCCAGTGGCCTAGGCAAAGGTCTAGTGGAGAAGAGGGGAACTGTCCCATAGCGTCCGTCACAGTCAAGTCAACAATGAGAACAGTTAACACATTACACACAAGACCAAGGGCACACGAAAAAACTTTGCCCCAACAAAACAACCAACAAAGCTCCAAGAACAATGACAGCCTGATGTGCTCTCGGGGCAGGAGGGTTTTGACCCCCCAGGTTCAATCACACCAAAAACAATCCAGACTGGAGGATCTCTGTCCTGAATCAAACAGACATCAGGGGCTTCCACATCCCTGTCAGTCAGACATGCACCTTTTTTTTTGGAAGAGGAGAGAGTAAAGTAACAATGATCACAACAAAACATACAAAAAACCCACAAAATGGCTCTGACAAATTCTGGGACAAAATACAAAGTGGCACTTTGTCCCACCGTGGGGGAAGATACCCAAAGATGCTCCTAAACCAAATGGTCACCTTGAGGTGGCCTCAGGGCTCTGGCACATCTCCCTTTGCCGCCAGGTTCACTGTCTGGACACGTGGTTCCCAGTGAGAGCCTGCAAAATACAAATCGAGCCTGCAAAGTACAAAACAAAAGTAACAAGACAGAGAGACACAGACAACACAGAGAGCGCTCTTACCAGTAGATGTCGATAAACCTCTGGACCCTTGCATGTCAGGCAGGGGGAGTTTGAGAGAAAATCCTCTGCAAGGGCTAGTAAATGTGAAACACGCCCAGCACCCTCTGCTTCCTTTAGAACATCACTAATCACACCATAAAAACTAAAAAGGCATGAGGACATTTTCCCCTTCTCTGATTAATTTGTTAATATCTTTTCCAACCTTGTTCCAAGTCAAAGGGTGAATTCCTGGTCCGTTAATCACTAACCAGGGACATTTCTCCTCCACATATTGGAAATTTGATAAAATTCAAATCCTTTTTTTGAACTCCTATTCCTCTCTCCCTATGATTACCTTAAATCTCCTTTAGAAAAATAGCCTCTTTAGATAAATTTTTGCCCAATGATCAAAGGGACGACAAACTTACCTCAAGACTCTCCTGTGTTTCACAAGTGATGCGGTCCGGGCGTCTCTACACTGACCCTCTCTAGGGCCCCTTCCATTGTCCGTTGTCCGGCAGGTCACCATGCCTCGAGCCCCACGTTTCGGGCACCACTTGGACCGTCCCGCGGGCCAGGTTATTTGATGAGAACCAAGGAGGCACCTCTTGAAGATCAATGGGGGCAAAAGAGAAAGGAGAACAGGCACGTAAGGGAAGACAAAGTCAGTCTGATTTGCATCAAGGTCTCCTTTATTGCAAGGGGAGTAAGGCTTATATACGCTAAGACCTAGGAGAAGTAGATAGGGGTATGGAAATTTACTAGGAGGAAGTTAGGTTAAGGTAGGGTTCAGGGAAAGGTCTCTTTGTTCCAGGGCTTGATCAACGGACCATACAGCAAACCATTATGTTTCAGGGAGTCGATCAAAAGGTACATGCTGTGGTCTTGTTGAAAAATGGTTGCTATTGAAACTGTTAATGGAAGTTTAGGCAAACTGCTTTTTCCCATGAGAATCAGTAAGGCTACTTGGCTCCTGACAAGAAGGTACTGTTCTTGTCTGTTTCCTAAGCAGAGTTGAACTAGATATGGGCAGTGTGTAAAGGAAGCAGAGTTGTTTTGTTCTGAGCAAGCTAACTCTTCTGGCCCAAAAGGAAACACAGTAGAGTAGAAATGTGCTCTTTTCTCAAAAGCAGAGTGTGTTTCTTGTAAGGCAATCTAGTGTTTGTCTGACATTCATAAAAAGAGTTGAATCACTTGCAGTTTCTTGTTCTATGAGCAAGAGTTGCTTTCTGGTAAGGAAAGTCACTAATATGATCCCATTGCCATATACAGAGCAAATAGCACTCACATCTGTTCCCAGCAAGTACAGGGTATTAGACTGAAGAGAAGCTACTGTACTTGTCAGTTTCCTAAGTAGAGTTTAAGTAGATATGGCCCGTGTGTGTAGGAAGCACAGTTCTTTTGTACTGAGCAAGCTCACTGTTCTGGCCTAATGGAAACACAAAAGAGTAGAAGAGTGCTCTTTTCTCAAAAGCAGAGTGTGCTTTTTGTAAGGCGAGCTAGCGTTTGTTTCCCATTCATAAACGGAGTTGGATCAAATGCAGTTTCTGGTCCTATGGGCAAAGCGTGTTTTCTAGTAAGGAAAGTCGCTATTGAGCTCCCATTTCCTTACACAGTCCAAATAGCACTCGCGTCTGTCAAGCAAGTACAGTGTATTGGACTGAAGAGAAGCTACTGTTCTTGTCAGTTTCCCTAGAAGAGTTGAAGTAGATATGGCTCGTGTGTGTATTAAGCACAGTTCTTTTGTTCTGAACAAGCTCACTCTTCTATCCCTATGGGAAACACTGTAGAGTAGAAGAGTGCTCTTTTCTCAAAAGCAGAGTGCATTTCATGTAAGGTGAGCTAGTGTTTATTTTCCATTCATGAAGGGAGTTGAATCACATGCAGTTTCTGGTCTTATGAGCAAGAGTTGTTTTCTGGGAAGGAAAATCACTATTGCGCTCTCATTGTCATATACAGTGCAAATAGCACTCATGTCTGTTCCCAGCTAGTACAGAGTATTGGACTGAAGAGAAGCTACTGTTCTTGTCAGTTTCTCAAGCAGAGTTGAACTACAGATGGGCCGTGTGTGTAGGAAGCACAGTTCTTTTGTTTTGAGCAAGCTCATGGTTCTGGCCCTATAGGAAACAAAGTAGCATAGAAGAGTGCTCTTTTCTCAAAAGCAGAGTGTGTTTCTTGTAAGGCAAGCTAGTGTTTGTTTCCCATTCATAAACAAAGTTTAAGCACATGCACTTTCTGGTCATACAAGCAAGAGTTTTTCTCTGGTAAGGAAAGTCACTATTGTGCTCCCAATGACATACACAGAGCAAATAGCACTCACGTCTGTTCACAGGAAGTACAGAGTATTGGACTGAAGAGAAGGTACTGTTCTTGTCAGTTTCCTTAGCAGAGTTGAACTAGATATGGCTCGTGTGTGTAGGAAGCACAGTTCTCTGTTCTGAGTATGCTATCTCTTCTGGCCCTATGGAAACACAGTAGAGTAGAAGAGTGCTCTTTTCTCAAACACAGAGTGAGTTTCTCGTAAGGCGAGCTGATATTTTTTTCCCATTCATAAACGGAGTTGAAAAACAAGCAGTTTTATGTCCTATTATTAAGAGTTGTTTTCTGGTAAGGAAAGGAACTATTTTTCTCCCATTGCCATACACAGTGCAAATAGCACTCGCATCAGTTCCCAGAAAGTACAGTGTGTTTGACTGAAGAGAAGCTACCTTTTTCTCACTTTTTTAAGGAGAGTTGAACTAGATAAGACCCGTGTCTTTAGGAAACACAGGTCTTTTGTTCTAAGCAAGTTCACTGTTCTGGCCTTATAGGAATCAGAGTAGAATAGAAGAGTGCTCTGTTCTCAAAAGCGGAGTGTGTTTCTTGTAAGGCGAGATAGTGTTTGTTTCTCATTCATAAACAGAGTTGAATCACATGCAGATCTGGTCTATGAGCGAGAGTTGTTTTCTTGTAAGGAAAGTAACTATTGTGTTCCCATTGCCACACACAGTGCAAATAGCACTCGCGTCTGTTCCCAGCAAGTACAGTGAATTAGACTGAAGAGAAGATACTGTTCTTGTCAGGTTCCTTGCAGAGTTGAACTGGATATGGCCCGTTTTTGTAGGAAGCACAGTTCTTTTGTTCTGAGCAAGCTGACTGTTCTGGCCCTATAGGAAACACATTATAGTAGAAGAGTGCTCTTTTCTCAAAAGCAGTGTGTGTTTTTAGTAAGGCGAGCAAGTGTTTGTTTCTCATTTATAAACGGAGTTGAATCAAATGCAGTTCTGGTCCAAAGAGCAAGAGTTGTTTTCTGTTAAGGAAAGTCATTATTGTGCTCCCATTGCCATACAGAGTGCAAATAGCACTCGCATCCATTCCCATCAAATACAGTGTATTGGATTGAAGAGAAGCTACTGTACTTGTCCGTTTCCTAAGCAGAGTTGAAGTAGATATGGCCCGTGTTTGTAGGAAGTACAGTTCTTTTGTTCTGAGCAAGCTCACTGTTCTGGCCCTACGGAAACACAATAGAGTAGAATAGTGCTCTTTCCTCGAAAGCAGAATGGGTTTCTTGTAACGTGAGCTACTGTTTTTTTCCCATTCATAAACGGAGTTGAATCAAATGCAGTTTCTGGTCCTATGAGCAAGAGTTGTTTTCTGGTAAGGAAAGTTTCTATTGAGCTCCCATTGCCTTACACAGTGCAAATAGCACTCGCGTCTGTTCCAAGCAAGTACAGTGTATTGGACTGAAGAGAAGCTACTCTCCTTGTCAGTTTCCCTAGAGGAGTTGAACTAGATATGTCTCGTGTGTGTATAGGAAGCACAGTTCTTTAGTTCTGATCAAGCTCACTGTTCTGGCCCTATAGGAAAAACAGTAGAGAGAAAGAGTGCTCTTTTCTCAAAAGCAGAGCATGTTTCTTGTAAGACTAGCTAGTTTTGTTTCCCATTTATAAAAGGAGTTGAATCAAATGCAGTTTCTGTTCCTAAGATCAAGAGTTGTTTGCTGGTAAGGAAAGTCGCTATTGAGCTCCCATTGCCATACACAGTCCAAAGAGCTCTTGTGTCTGTTCCAAGAATGTACAGTGTATTGGACTGAAGAGAAGCTACTATTCTGGTCAGTTTCCTAAGAAGAGTTGAACTAATATGGATGGAGTGTACGAAGCACAGTTCTTTTGTTCTAAGCAAGCTCCCTACTCTGGAATTATAGGAAACTTAATAGAGTAGATCAGTGCTCTTTTCTCAAAAGCAGAGTGTGTTTTTGTAAGGAGAGCTAGTGTTTGTTTCCCATTCCTAAATGGAGTTGAATCCCAATGCAGTTTCTGGTACTGTGAGCAAGAGGTGTTTTCTGGTAAGGAAAGTCAATATTGTGCTTCCATTGCATTAAACAGTGCAAATAGCACTCACGTATGGTCCCAGCAAGTACAGTGTATTGGACTGAAAAGAAGCTACTGTTCTTGTCAGTTTCCTAAGCAGAGTTGAACTAGATATGGACCATGTGTGTAAGAAACACAGTTCTATTGTTCTGAACATACTCACTCTTCTATCCCTATAGGAAACACTGTAGAGTAGAAGAGTGCTCTTTTCTCAAAAGCAGAGTGCATTTCTTGTAAGGCGAGCTAGTGTTTATTTCCCATTCATGAAGGGAGTTGAATCACATGCAGTTTCCGGTCTTATGAGCAAGAGTTGTTTTCTGGTAAGGAAAGGCATTATTGGGCTCCCATTGCCATACACAGTGCAAATAGCACTCGCGTCTGTTCCCATCAAATACAGTGTATTGGACTGAAGAGAAGCTACTGTTCCTGTCAGTTTCCTAAGCAGAGTTGAACTAGATATGGCCTGTGTGTGTAGGAATTACCGTTCTTTTGTTCTGTGCAAGCTTACTGTTCCGGCCCTATGGAAAAACAATAGTTTAGAAGAGTGTTCTTTTCTCGAAATCAGAGTGTGTTTCTTGTAAGGCGAGCTAGCGTTTGTTTTCCATTCATAAACGGGGTTGAATAAAATGCAGTATCTGGTCCTATGAGCAAGAGTTGTTTTGTGGTAAGGAAAGTCGCTATTGAGCTCCCATTGCCTTACACAGTCCAAATAGCACTCGTGTCTGTTCCAAGCAAGTACAGTGCATTGGACTGAAGAGAATCTACTGTTCTTGTCTGTTTCCCTTGCAGAGTTGAACTATATATGACTCGTCTGTATAGGAAACACAGTTCTTTAGTTCTAAACAACCTCACTGTTATGGCCCTATAGGAAAAACAGTAGAGTAGAAGAGTGCTCTTTTTTCAAAATCACAGTGTGTTTCTTGTAGGGAAAGCTTATGTTTGTATCCCATTCATAAACGGAGTGGAATCACATGCAGTTTCTGGTCCTACGAGCAGGAGCTGTTTTCTGGAAAGGAAACGGCCCCGCGTTTAGAAAGCACATTTCTTTTGTTCTGAGCAAGCTCACTCTTCTGGCCCTATAAGAAACACAGTAGAGTAGAAGAGTGCTCTTTTCTCAAAAGCAGAGTGTGTTTCTTGTAAGGCGAGCTAGTGTTTTTTTTTTTTTCCAATTCATAAACGGAGTTAAATCACATGCAGTTTTTGATTCTATGAGCAAGAATTATTTTCTGGTAGGGAAGTCACTTTTGTGCTACCATTGCCAAATTCAGTGCAAATAGATCATGTATCTCTTCCCAGCAAGTAAAGTGTATTAGACTCAAGTAAAGCTACTGTTCTTGTCAGTTTTCTAAGTAAAGTTGAACTAGGTATGGCCTGTGTGTGTTGGAAGCACAGTTCGTTTGTTCTGAGCAATCCCACTGTTCTGACCCTATAGGAAACACAGAAGTGTTGAAGAGTGCTCTTTTCTCAAAAGCAGAGCATGTTTCTTGAAACGCGAGCAAAGTTTTGTTTCCCATTGATAAACAGAGTTGAATCACATGCAATTTCTGGTGCTAAGAGCTAAATTTGTTTTCTGGTAAGGAAAGTCATTATTGCGCTCCCATTGTACACACAGTGCAAAGAGTACTCGCGTCTGTTCCCAAAAAGTACAGTGTATTGGAATTAAGAGAAGCTACTGTTCTTGTCAGTTTCTCAAGCAGAGTTGAAATAGGTATGGTCTGTGTGTGTAGGATGCACAATTCTTTTGTTCTGAACAAGCTAACTGTTCTGACATTATAGGAAACACAGTAGAGTAGTAGAGTGCTCTTTTTTCAAAAGCACAGTGTGTTTCTTGTAAGGCAAGCTTATGTTTGTTTCCCATTCGTAAACGGAGTTGAATCACATGCAGTTTCTGGTCCTATGAGCAAGAGTTTTTTTCTGGAAAAGAAAGTCACTATGGTGCTCTCATTGCCTTACATGTTGCTAATAGTACGCGAGTCTGTTTCAAGCAAGTACAATGTATTTTATGAAGAGAAGCTACTGTTCTTGTCCTTTTCCCAAGCAGAAGTAAACTAGATATGGTCCTTTTGTGAAGGAAACACATTTGTTTTGTTCTGAGCAAGCTCACTGTTCTGGCCCTATAGGAAACACAGTAGAGTAGAAGAGTGCTATTTCCTCAAAAGCAGAGTGTGTTTCTTGTATGTGAGCTAGTATTTGTTTCCCATTCATAAACGGAGATGAATCACATGTAGTTTCTGGTCCTTTGAGCAATAGTTGTTTTCTTGTAAGGAAAGTCCCTATTGTGCTCCCATTGCCATACACAGTGCAAATAGCACTGGCGTCTGTTTTCAGCAAGTACAGTATATTGGATTGAAGAGAAGGTACTCTTCTTGTCAGTTTCCTAATCAGAGTTGAACTAGACATGGCTCATGTTTTTAGAAAGCACAGTTCTTTTCTTCTAAGCAAGCTCACTGTTCTTGCCCTATAGGAAACCCAGTAGAGTAGAAGAGTGCTCTTTAATCAAAAGCAGAGTGTGTTTCTTGTAAGGTGATCTAGTGTTTGTTTCCCATTCATAAACGGAGCTGAATCACATTCAGTTTCTGGTCCTTTTAGCAACTGTTGTTTTCTGGTTAGGAAAGTCACTATTGTGCTGCCATTGCCATACCAAATGCTAATAACACTCGAGTGTATTCCCAGCCAGTAAAGTGTATTGGACTCATGAGAAGCTACTGTTATTTTCAGTTTCTCAAGCAGAGTTTAACTAGATATGGCCTGTGTGAGTAGGAAGCATAGTTCTTTTGTTCTGAGCAAGCTCACTCTTCTTGCACTTTAGGAAACAGGGTGGAGTAGAAAAGTGCTCTTTTTTCCAAAGCAGAGTGTTTTTCTAGTAAGGCAAGCTAGTGTTTGTTTCCCATTCATGAAAGGAGATGTATCACATACAGTTTCTGGTCCTAAGACCAAGAGTTGTTTTCTGGTAAAGAAAGTCACTATTGCGCTCCCATTGCCATACAAAGTGCAAATAGCACTCACGTCTGTTTCCAGCAAGTACAGTGTATTGGACTGAATTGAAGCTACTGTTCTTGTCAGTTTCTGAAGCAGAGTCGAACGAGATATGGCCCGTGTGTTTAGGAAGCACAGTTCTTTTGTTCTGAGCAAGCTCACTGTTCTGGCTGTATAGAACCACAGTAGATTAGAAGAGTCCTCTTTTCTCAAAAGCAGAGTGAGTTTCTTGTAAGGCAAGCTAGTGTTTGTTTCCCATTCATAAAAGGAGTTGAATCACATGCAGTTTCTGGTCCTATGAGCAAGAGATGTTTTCCGGTAAGGAAAGTCACTACAGTGTTCCCTTTGCCATACAGAGTACAAATAGTACTAGCGTCTGTTACCAGCAAGTACAGTATATTGGACTGAAGGGAAGCTACTCTTCTTGTCAGTTATCCAAGCAGAGTTGAACTAGATATGGCTCGTGTGTGTAGGAAGAACAGTTCTTTTGTTTTGAGCAAGCTAACTGTTCTGGACCTATGGAAACACAGTAGAGAAGAAGACTGCTCTTTTTTTAAAAGTAGAGTGTGTTTCTTGTAAGTCGAGCTAGTGGTTGTTTGCCCTTGATAATCAGAGTTGAATCACATGCAGTTTCTGGTATTACCAGCAAAACTTGTTTTCTGGTAAGGAAAGTAACAATGTGCTCCCATTGCCATAAATAGTGCAAAGAGTTCTCGCATCTGTTCCCAGCAAGTACAGTGTATTGGACTGAAGAGAAGCTACTGTTCTTGTCAGTTTGCTAAGTAGAGTTGAACTAAATATGACCCCTGTGTGTAGAAAGCACATTTCTTTTTTTCTGAGCAAACTCACTCTTCTGGCTCTAAGGAAACACAGTAGAATAGATGAGTGCTCTTTTCGCAAAAGCAAAGTGTGTTTCTTTTAAGGCGAGGTAATGTTTGTTTCCTATTCATAAACAGAGTTGAATCACATGCAGTTTCTGGTCCTATGAGCAAGAGTTGATTTCTGGTAAGGAAAGTCACAATGGGCTCCCATTGCAAAACACAGTGAAAATAGTATTTGCGTCTGTTTCCAGCAATTACAGTGTATTGGACAGAACAGAACCTACTGTTCTTGCCAGTTTCCTAAGCAGAGTTGAACTAGATATGGCCCGTGCATGTAGAAAGCACAGTTCTTTTGTTCTGAGCAAGCTTACTTTCTGGCACTATAGGAAACACAGTAGAGAAGATGAGTGCTCTTTTCTCAAAAGCAGAGTTTGTTTCTTGTAAGGCAAGCTAGTGTTTGTTTACCATTTACAAACGGAGTTGAATCACATGCAGTTTCTGGTCCTAAGAGCATGAGTTGTTTTCTGGTAAGGAAAGTCACAATGAGCTCCCATTGACGTAAACAGTGCAAATAGCACTCGCGTTTGTTCCCAGCAATTATTGTGTATTGGACTGAAGAGAATCTTCAGTCCATACGGAGTTGAATCACATTCGGTTTATGATCCTTTTAGCAACAGTTCTTTTCTGGTAAGGAAAGACACTGTTGTGCTGCCATTGCCATACACAGTGCAAATAGCACTCGCATCTGTTCCCTACAAGAAGAGTGTATTGGACTCAAGAGAAGCTACTGTTATTCTCAGTTTCTCAAGCAGAGTCTAACTAGATATGGCTCGTGTGTGTAGGAAGCACAGTTCTTTTGTTCTGAGCAAGCACACTCTTCTTGCACTTTATAAAACAGGGTGGAGTACAAGAGTGCTCTTTTTTCAAAAGTATAGTGTTTTTCTAGTAAGGCAAGCTAGTGTATGTTTCCCATTCATAAATGGAGTTGAATCACATGCACTTTCTGGTCCTAAGAACAGGAGTTGTTTTCTGGTAAGTAAAGTCACTATTGCGCTACCATTGCCATACACACTGCAAAGAGCACTCGCGTCTGTTACCAGCATGTACAATGTATTGGACTGAAAGAAGCAACTGTTCTTGTCAGTATCCTAGGAAGAGTTGAACTAGATATGGCACGTGTGTTTAGGAAGCACAGTTCGTTTGTTCTGAGCAAGCTCACTCTTCTGGCACTATAGGAAACACAGTAGAGGACAAGAGTAATCTTTTCTCAAAAGCAGAGTGTGTTTCTTGAAAGGCGAGCTAGTATTTGTTTCCCATTCATAAACGGAGTTGAAACACATGCAGTTTCTGGTCCTACAAGCGAGAGTAGTTTACTGGTAAGGAAAGACACTATTCTGTTCCCATTGCCATACACAGTGCAAATAGCACTCTTGTATATTCCCAGCAAGTACAGTGTATTGAACTGAAGAGAAGCAACTGTTCCTGTCAGTTTCCTAAGCAAAGTTTAACTAGATATGCCCTGTGTGTGTATGAAGCACAGTTCATTTTCTGAGCAAGCTCACTGTTCTGGATCTATAGGAAACACAGTGGAGTACTAGAGTGCTCTTTTCTCAAAAGCAGAGTATGTTTCTTGTAAGGCGACCTAGTGTTTGTTTCCCATTCATAAAAGGAGTTCAATCACATGCAGTTTCTGGTCGTTCGAGCAATACTTGCTTTTTTGTACGGAAAGTCACTATTGCACTCCCATTGCCATACACATTGCAAATAGAACTCGCGTATGTTTTTAGCAAGTACAGTATATTTTACTGATGAGAAGCTACTGTTATTGTCAGTTTCTCAAGCAGAGTTGAACTAGATATAGCTCGTTTGTGTAGGAAGCACAGTTCTTTTTTCTGAGCAATCTCACTCTTCTTGCCCTACAGAAAACAGGGTGGAGTAAAAGAGTGCTCTTTTCTCAAAAGAGAGAGTGTTTCTCTTAAGGCGAGCTAGTGTGTGTTTCTCGTTAGTAAACTGAGTTGAATCACATGCAATTTCTGGTCCTACGAGCAAGAGTTCTTCTCTGGTAAAGAAAGTCACTATTACGCTCCCATTTTAATACACTGAGCAAATAGCACTCATGTCTGTTCTCAGCAATTACAGTGTATTGGACTGAAGATAAGCTACTGTTCTTGTCAGTATCCTAAGCAGAGATGAACTAGAAAGGACCGATTGGGTAGGATGCAGAGTTCTTTTGTTCTGAGCAAGCTCACTGTTCTGGATCTATAGAGAACACAGTAGACTAGAAGAGTGCTCTTTTCTCAAAAGCAGAGTATGTTTCTTGTACGGCGAGCTAGTATTTGTTTCCCATTCATAATCGGATTTGAATCACATGCAGTTACTGGTCCTAAGAGCAAGAGTTGTTTTCCGGTAAGAAAAGTCTCTATTGTGCTCCCATTGCCATACACCGTGCACATAGCACTCGTGTCTCTATCCCAGCAATTATAGAGTACTGGATTTAAGAGAAGCTACTGTTCTTGTCAGTTTCCTAAGCAGAGTTGAACTAGATAAGGCCTGTTTGGTTAGGAAGCACAGTTCTTTTGTTCTGTGCAAGCTCACTGTTCTGGCCCTATAGGAAACATAGTAGAGTAGAAGAGTTCTCTTTTCACAAGAGCAGAGTGAGTTTCTTGTAAGTCAAGGTAGTGTTTGTTTCCCATTCATAAACGGAGTTGAATCACATGCAGTGTCTGGTCCTTTGAGCAGTAGTTGTTTTCTCGTAAGGAAAGTCACTATTGTACTCCCTTTGACATACACAGTAGAAAGAGCACTTGCGTCTGTTCGCAACAAGTACAGTGTATTGGTTTGAAGAGAAGCTACTGTTCTTGACATTATCCTAAGAAGAGTTGAGCTAGATGTGCCCTGGGAGTGTAGGAACCACAGTTCTATTGTTCTGTGCTATCTCACTGTTCTGGCCTTATAGGAATCACAGTAGAGTAGAAGAGTGTTCTTTTTTCAAAAGCAGAGTGTGTTTCTTGTAAGGCGAGCTAGTGTTTGTTTCCCATTCATAAACAGAGTTGCATCACATGCAGTTTCTTGTCCTAAGAGCAAGAGTTGTTTATGCTAAGGAAAGTCACTATTGTGCTTCCATTGCCATAAACAGTGCAAATAGCACTCACGTCTGTTTCCAGCAAGTACAGTTTATTGGACTGAAGAAATTATACTTTTCCTGTCAATTTCCTAAGCAGAGTTGAACTACTTTTGGCCCGTGTGTAGATAGCACATTTCTTTTGTTCTAAGCACACTCAGTCTTCTGAATTTATGAGAAACACAGTAGAGAAGGAGAGAGCTCTTTTCTCAAAAGCAGAGTGTGGTTGTTGTAAGGCGAGCAAGAGTTTGTTTCCATTCATAAACGGAGTTGAATCTCATGCAGTTTCTGGTCCTATGAGCAATAGTTATTTTCTGGTAAAATGTCACTATTACGCTCCTTTTGCCATACACAGTGGAAAGAGTACTCGCGTCTGTTCCCAGCAAGTACAGTGTATTGGATTGAAGAGAAGCTACTTTTCTGTTCAGTATCCTAAGAAGAGTTGCACTAGGTATGGCCCATGTGTGTAGGAAGGACAGTTCTTTTGTTCTGAGCAAGCTCACTGTTCTGGCCCTATTGGAAAGACATTAGAGTACAAGAGTGCTCCTTACTCCAATGCAGAGTGTTTTTCTTTAAGGCAAGCTAATGTTTGTATCCCATTCATAAACAGAGTTGAATATCATGCAGTTTCTGGTCCTACGAGCAAGAGTTGTTTTCTAGTAAGGAAAGTCACTATTGTGCTCCCTTTGCCATGCACAGTGCAAATAGCACTCACGTCTATTCCCAGGAAGGACAGTGTGTTGGACTGAAGAGAAACTACTGTTCATGTCAGTTTCTCAAGCAGAGTTGAACTAGATATGGCCTGAGTGTGTGGGAAGCACAGTTCTTTTGTTCTGAGCAAACTTACTGTTCTGGCCGTATAGGAATCACAGTAGAGTAGAAGAGTGCTCTTTTCTCAAAAGCAGAGTGGGTTTCTTGTAAGGCGAGCTAGTATTTGTTTCCTATTCATAAACGGAGATGAATCACCTGCAGTTTCTGGTCCTAGAGCAAGAGTTGTTTTCCAGTAAGGAAAGTCACTATTGTGCTCCCATTGCCATACACAGTGCAAAGAGCACTGGCGTCTCTTCCCAGCAAGTACAGTGTATTGGACTGAAGGGAACCTACTGTTCTTGTCAATTTCCTAAGCAGAGTTGAACTAGAAATGGCCCATGTATGAGTAGGAGGACAGTTTTTTTGTTCTGAGCAAGCTCACTTTTCAGGCCCTGTAGAAAACACAGCAGACTAGAAGAGTGCTCTTTTCTCAAAAGAAGAGTATATTTCTTGTTAGGCGAGCTAATGTTTGTTTCCCATTCATAAACCAAGTTGATCACATGCAGTTTCTGGTCCTATGAGCAAGAGTTGTTTTCTGGTAAGGAAAGTCACTATTGCGCTCTCATTGCCATATACAATGCAAATAGCCCTCGCGTGTGTTCCAAGCAAGTACCGTGTAATGAATTGAAGAGAAGCTACTGTTCTTGTCAGTTTTCTAAGTAGAGTTGAAATAGATATGGCCGTGTGAATAGGAAGGTAGGACCTTTTGTTCTGAGCAAGCTCACTGTTCTGGCCCTATAGGAAACACATTAGAATAGAAGAGTGCTCCTTACTCCAATGCAGAATGTGTTTCTTGTAAGGCCAGCTAGTGTTTGTTTCCCATTCATAAATGGAGTTGAATCACATGCAATTTCTGGTTCGATGAACAAGATTTGTTTTCTGGTAAGGAAAGTCACTGTTGTGCTTCTATTGCAATACACAGTGCAAATAGCACTCGCGTCTATTCCCAGGAAGTACAGTCTATTGGACTGAGGAGAAACTACTTTTCACGTCAATTTCTCAAGCAGAGTTGAACTAGACATGGGCCGAGTGTGTGGGAAGCACAGTTCTTTTGTTCTGAGCAAGCTTACTGTTCTGGCCGAATAGGAAACACAGTAGAGAAGAAGTGTGCTCTTTTCTCAAAATCAGAGTGTGTTTCTTGTAAGGTGACCTAGTGTTTGTTTTCTCTTCATAAAAGGAGTAGAATCACATGCAGTTTCTGTTCCTATGAGAAAGAGTTTTTTATGGTAAGGAAAGTCACTATTGCACTCCCTTTGCCACACACAATGCAAATAGCACTCGCTTCTGTTACCAGCAAGTACAATGTATTGGACAGAAGAGAAGCTACTATTATTGTCAGTTTCCTAAGCAGAGTTGAACTAGATATGGCCAGTTGATATAGGATGCACAGTTCTTTTATTCTGAGCAAGCTCACTGTTATGAATCTTTAGGAAACACTGTAGAGTAGGAGAGTGCTCTTTTCTCAAAAACAGAGTGTGTTTCTTGTAAGGCGAGCTAGTGATTGATTCCCATTCATAAACGGAGTTGAATCACATGCAGTTTCTGGTCCTAAGAGCAAGAGTTGTTTACTGTTAAGGAAAGTCAATATTGTGCTTCCATTGCTATAAACAGTAGAAATAGCACTCGCTATTTGTTTGATCCCAGCAAGTACAGTGTATTGGACTGAAGAGATTATCCTTTTCCTGTCAGTTTCCTAAGCAGTGTTGAACTAGATATGGCCCGTGTGTGTAGATAGCACAGTTCTTTTGTTCTAAGCAATCTCACTGTTCTGGATTTATGAGAAACACGGTAGAGAAGAAGAGAGCTTTTTTCTCAAAAGCAGAGTGTGTTTATTGTAAGTGGAGCTAGTGTTTGTTTCCCATTCGTCAATGGAGTTGAATCACATGCAGGTTCTGGACCTATGAGCAAGAGTTGTTTTCTGGTAAGGAAAGTTGCTATTATGTTCCTATTGCCATACACAGTGCAAATAGCACTCGTGTCTGTTCCCAGCAAGTACAGTGTATTGGACTGAAGAGAAGCTACTGTTCTTGTCAGTTTATTAAGCAGAGTTGAATTAGATATAGTCCGTGTGTGTAGGAAGCACAGTTCTTTTTTTCTGAAGAAAGCTCACTGTTCTAGACTTGAGGAAACACAGTAGAGTAGAAGAGTGCTCTTTTCTCAAAAGCAGAGTGTGTTTCTTGTAAGGCGAGCTACTGTTTGTTTCCCATTCATAAACGGCGTTGAATAACATGCAGTTTCTGGTTCTACGAAGAAGAGTTATTTTCTGGTAATGAAAGTCACCTATCTGCTTCCATTGCCATACACAGTGCAAATAGCACTCGTGTCTGTTCCACACAAGCACAGAGTATGAGACTGAAGAGAAGCTACTGTTCTTGTCAGTTTCCTAGGCAGAGTTGAACTAGATATGGATCATGTGTTTAGGAAGCACAGTTCTTTTGTTCTGAGCAAGATCACTGTTCTAGCCATATAGGAAACACAGTAGAGTAAAACAGTGCTCTTTTCTCAAAAGCAGAGTATATTACTTGAAAGGGGAGCTAGTGTTTGCTTCCCATTCTTAAACCTAGATGAATGAAATGCAGTTTCTGTTTATATGAACAAGAGTTGTTTTCAGGTAAGGAAAGTCACTATTGCGCTCCCATTGCCATACACAGTGCAAATAGCACTCGTGTCTGTTCCCCACAAATACAGTGTATTAGAATGCAGAGAAGGTATTGTTCTTGTCAGTTTCTTAAGCAGAGTTGAAACAGATATGGCACGTGTTTGTAGTAAGCACAGTTTTTTTGTTCTCAGCAATCTTACTGTTCTGGCCCTATAGGAAAAACAGTAGAATAGAAGAGTGCCCTTTTCTCAAAAGTAGAGTGTGTTTCTTGTAAGGCGAGCTAGTGTTTGTTTACCATTCATAATTGGAGTTGAATCACATGCAGGTTCTGGTCCTAGGAGCCAGAGTAGTTTTTTGGTAAGGAAAGTCACTATTGCGCTCCTATTGCCATAGTCAGTACAAAAAGCAGTCGCGTCTGTTCCCAGCAAGTACAGTGTATTGGACTGAAGAGAAGCTACTGTTCTTTTCAGTTTCATAAGCAGAGTTGAACTAGATATGGCCTGTGTGTGTAGGGAGCACAGTTCTTTTGTTCTGAGCAAGTTCGTTGTTCTGGCCCCATAGGAAAAACAATAGAATAGAAGAGTGCCCTTTTCTCAAAAGCAGAGCATGCTTCTTTAAGGCGAGCAAGTGTTTGTTTCCCATTTTCAAACGCAACTGAATCACATGCAGTTATGGTCCTACGAGCAAGAGTTGTTTTCTGGTAAGGAAGGTCACTTTTGTGCTCTCAGTACCCTACACAGAGCAAATACCACTCGCATCTGTTCCCATCAAGTACAGTGTATTAGACTGAAGAAAAGCTACTGTTCTTCTCAGTTTCCTAAGCATAGTTGTGTAGTTTCCTAAGCCCATGTGAAGGAAGCTCTGTTATTATTTTTTTGAGCAAGCTCACAATTCTGGACCTAAAGGAAACACAGTAGAGAAGTAGAGTGCTCTTTAATCAAAAGAAGAGTGTGTTTCCTCTAAGGCGAGCTAGTGTTTGATTCCCATTCTCAAATGTAGTTGAATCCCATGCAGTTTCTGGTCCTAAGAACAAGAGTTGTGTTCTGGTAAAAAAAAAAAAGTCACTATTGTGCTCCCATTCCCTAAACAGTGCAAATAGCACTCGCGACTGTTCGCTGCAAGTACATTGTATTAGACTGAAGAGAAGCTACTGCTCTTGTCAGTTTCCTAAGTGAAGTTGAACTAGATATTATTCGTTTGTGTAGGAAACACAGTTCTTTTTTTCTGAGCAATCTCACTGTTCTGGCCCTATAGGAAACACAGTAGAATAGAAGAGTGCTGTTTTCTCAAAAGTAGAGTTTGTTTATTGTAGGGCGAGCTAGCGTTTGTTTACCATTCATAGACGGAGTTGAATCACATGCAGTTTCTGGTCCTACGAGCAAGTGTTGTTTTCTGTTAAGGAATGTCACTAATGTGCTCCCTTGCCGTACACAATGCAAATAGCACTCTTATCTGTTCCAAGTAAGTACAGTGTATTGAAAAAAGGAGAAGCAGCTGTTCTTGTCAGTTTCCTAAGCAGAGTTGAACTAGATATGGCCCATGTGTGTAGGAAGCACAGTTCTTTTGTTGTGAGAAAGCTCACTCTTTTGGCCCTATAGGAAACACAGTAGAGTAGAAGAGTGCTCTTTTCTCTAAAACAGAGTTTGTTTCCTGTAAGGTGAGCTAGTGTTTGATACCTATTCTTAAACGGATTTGAATGACATGCAGTTTCTGTTCCTACAAGCTAGAGTTTTTTTCTGGTAAGGAAAGTCTCTACTGTGCTCCCATTGCCATACACAATTCAAATAGCACTGGTGTCTGTTCCCAGCAAGTACAGTGTATTGGACGGAGGAGAAGCTACTGTTCTTGTCAGTTTCCTAAGTAGAGTTGAACTAGATATGGCCCGTGTGTGTAGGAAGCACAGCTTTATTGTTCTGAGCAATCTCACTTTTCTAGCCCTATAGGAAACACATTAGAACAAAAGAGTGCCCTTTTCTCAAAAGCCGAGTGAGTTTCTTGAAAGGCGAGCTAGTGTTTGTTTACCATTCCTAAACGGAGTTGAATAACATTCAGTTTCTGGTCCTACGAGCAAGAGTCGTTTTCTGGTAAGGAAAGTCACTATTGCACTCCCATTGCTATACACAGTGCAAATAATACTCACGTCTCTTCCCAGCAAGTACAGTGTATTTGACTGAAGAGAATCTACTGTTCTTGTGAGTTTCCTAAGCAGAGTTGAACCCGATATGGCCCGTGTGTAGGAAGCACAGTTCTTTTGTTCTGAGCAATCTCACTGTTCTGGACCTATAGGACACAGAGTAGAGTAGAATAGTGCTCTTATCTCAAAAGCAGAGTGTGTTTCTTGTGAGCCGAGCTAGTGTTAGTTTCCCATTCATGAATGGAGTTGAATCATTCAGGTTTTGTTTTGATGAGCAAGAGTTGTTTTCTGTTAAGTAAAGTCACTAATGCGCTCCCATTGCCATACACAATGCAAATAGCACTCGTGTCTGTTCCCAGCAAGTACAGTGGATTGGACATAAGAGAAATTACTGTTCTTGTAAGTTTCCTAATCAGAGTTGAACTACATATGGCCGTGGGTAGGAAGCACAGTTCTTTTGTTCTGAGCAAGCTCACTGTTCTGGCCCTATAAAAATCACTGTACAAAAGAAGAGTGGTCTTTTCTCAAAAGCAGAGTGTGTTTCTTGTAAGGTGAGCTAGGATTTGCTTCCCATTCATAAACGAAGTTGAATCACATGCAGTTTCTGGTCCTACGAGCCCGAACTGTTTTCTGGTAAAGAAAGTGTCTAATGCGCTCCCATTACCATACACAATGCAAATATCACTGGCGTCTGTTCCCAGCAATTACAGTGTGTTGGATGGAGAAGAAGCTACTGTTCTTGTCAGTTTCCTAAGCAGAGTTGAACTAGATATGTCCTGTGTATGTAGGAAGCACAGTTTTATGGTTCTGAGCAATCTCACTGTTCTGGCCCTAGAAGAAACACAATAGAATAGAAGAGTGGACTTTTTTCAAAAGCAGAGTGTGTGTCCTCTAAGGCGAGATAGTGTTTGTTTACCATTCATAAACTGAGTTGAATCACATTCAGTTTCTGGTCCTACGAGGAAGAGTTGTTTTCTTGTAAGGAAAGTCACTATTGCACTTCCATTGCCATACACAATGCAAATAATCCTCGCGTCTGTTCCCTGCAAGTACAGTGTATTTGACTGAAGAGAATCTACTGTTCTTGTGAGTTCCCTAAGCAGAGTTGAACTAGATATGACCCATGTGTGTAGGAAGCACAGTTCTTTTGTTCAGAGCAAGCTCACTGTTCTGGACATATAGGAAACATACTAGAGTAGATTAGTGCTCTTTTCTCAAAAGCTTAGTGTGTTTCTTGTAAGGCGAGCTAGTGATAGTTTCTCATTCATAATTGGAGTTGAATCATGCAGGTTTTGTTCCAATGAGCCAGAGTTGTTTTCTGGTAAAGAAAGTCACTAATGTGCTCCCATTGCCATACACAATACAAATAGCACTCGCATCTGTTCCCAGCAAGTACAGTGTATTGGACAGAAGAGAAGCTACTCTTCTTGTAAGTTTCCTAAGCAGAGTTGAACTACATATGGCTGTGGGTAGGAAGCACAGTTGTTTGTTCTGAGCAAGCTCACTGTTCTGGCCCTACAGGAAACACAGTAGAAAAAAAGAGTGGTCTTTTCTCAAAAGCAGAGTGTGTTTCTTGTAAGGTGAGCTAGGGTTTGCTTCCCATTCATAAATGGAGTTGAATCACGTGCAGCTTTTTGACTTACAAGCAAGAGTTGTTTTCTGGTAAGCAAAGTCACTTTTGTGCTTTCACTGCCCTACACAGTGCAAATAGCACTCGCATCTGTTTCCAGCAAGTTCAGTGTATTGGACTGAAGATAAGCTATAGTTCTTCTCAGTTTCTTAAGCAGAGTTGAAATAGATATGGTCCATGTGTGTAGGAAGCACAGTTCTTTTGTTCTGAGCAAGCTCACTGTTCTGGCCCTGTGGAAACACAGTAGAGTAAAAGAGTTTTCTTTTCTCAAAAGCAGAGTGTTTTTCTTGTAAGGTGAGCTAGTGCTTGTTTCCCATTGATCAACGGAGTTGAATCACATGCAGTTTCTGGTCCTATGTGCAGGATTTGTTTTCTGGTAAGGAAAGTCACTATTGTGCTTCCATTGCCATATACAGTGCAAATAACACTCAAGTCTGTTCCCAGCAAGTGCATTGAATTGGAATGAAGAGAACTACAGTTCTTTTCAGATTCCTAAGCAGAGTTGAACTAGATATGGCTCATGTGTTGGAAGCACAGTTCTTCTTTTCTAAACAAGCTCACTGTTCTAGCCATGTAGGCAACACAGTAGAGTAGAAGAGTGGTCTTTTTTCAAAAGCAGAGTGTGTTTCTTTTAAGGTAAGCTAGTGTTTGTTTCCCTTTCATAAACGGACTTGAATCACATGCAGTTTGTGGTCCTAGGAGCAAGAGTTGTTTTCTGGTAAGTAAAGTCACTATTGTACTCCCATTGCCATACACAGTGCAAATAGCACTCGCGTGTGTATCCAGCAATTGCAGTGTATTGGACTGAAGATTAGCTACTGTTCTTTTCAGTTTCATAAGCAGAGTTGAACTAGATAAAACTCGTGTGTGTACGAAGGACAGCTCTTTTGTTCTGAGCAAGCTCACTTTTCTGGGCCTGTAGGAAACACAGTAGAGTAGAAGAGTGCTCTTTTCTCAAAAGTAGAGTGTGTTTCTTATAAGGCAAGCTAGTGTTTGTTTTTCATTGATAAACGGTGTTGAATCACATGCAGTTTCTGGTTCTACGTACAAGAGTTGTTTTCTGGTAAGGAAAGTCACTATTGTGCTCCCATTTCCATACACAGTGCAAATAGCACTCGCATGTTTTCCCCGCAAGTACAGTGTATTGTTCTGAAGAGAACTACAGTTCTTCTCAGTTTCCTAAGCAGAGTTGAACTAGATATGGCGCGTGGGTGTAGGAAGCACAGTTCTTTTATCCTGAGCAAGCTCACTGTTCTGGCCCTATAGAAAACACAGTAGAGTAGAAGAGTGCTCTTTTGTCAAAAGAAGAGTGTGTTTCTTGTAAGGGCAGCTAGTGTTTGTTTCCCATTCATAAACGCACTTCAGTCACATGCAGCTACTGGTCTTATGAGCAAGATTTGTTTTCTGGTAAGGAAACTCACTATTTTGTCCCCATTGACATATACAGTGCAAATTGCAACTCAAGTCTGTTCACAGCAAGTTAAGTGTCTTGGACTGAAGAGAAGGTACTATTCTTGTTAGTTTCCTAAGGAGAGTTGAACTAGATATGGCCCGTGTGTATAATAAGCACAGATCTTTTGTTCTGTGCAACCTCACTGTTCTGGCCCTATGGAAACACAGTACAGTAGAAGCGTGCTCTTTTCTCAAAAGCAGAGTGTGTTTCTTGTAATGCGAGCTAGTGTTTGTTTTCCATTCATAAATTGAGTTGAATCACGTCCAGTTTCTGGTCCTACAAGCAAGAGTTTTTTTTCTGGTAAGGAAAGTCATTATATCACCCAATTGCCATATACAGTGCAAATTGCAACTCGCGTCTGTTCCCAGCACGAACAGTGTATTGGACTGAATAGAATCTATAGTTCTTGTCAGTTTCTTAAGCAGAGTTGAAATAGATATGGTCTATGTGTGTAGGAAACACAGCTCTTTTGTTCTGAGCAAGCTCACTATTCTGGACCTGTGGAAACACAGTAGAATAGAAGAGTGTTCTTTTCTCAAAAGCATAGTGTTTTTCTTGTAAGGTGAGCTAGTGTTTGTTTACCATTGATAAACGGAGTTGAATCACATTCAGTTTCTGGTCCTACGTGCAAGATTTGTTTTCTGGTAAGGAAAGTCTCAATTGTGCTTTCATTGCCATAAACAGTGCATATAGCACTCGCGTCTGTTCCCAGCAAATACAGTGTATTGGAATGAAGAGAACTACAGTTCTTTTCAGATTCCTAAGCAGAGTTGAACTAGATATGGCTCATGTGTTGGAAGCATAGTTCTTTTGTTCTAAACAAGCTCACTGTTCTAACCATGTAGGCAACACAGTAGAGAAGAAGAGTGCTCTTTTCTCAAAAGCAGAGTGTGTTTCTTGTAAGCGAGCTAGTATTTGTTTCCCATTGATAAATGTAGGTGAATCAGATGCAGTTTCTGGTCCTAGGAGCAAGAGTTGTTTTCTGGTAAGTAAAGTCACTATTGCGCTCCCCTTGCCATACACAGTTCAAATAGCACTTGCGTGTGTTTCCAGCAATTACAGTGTATTGGACTGAAAAAAAGCTACTGTTCTTGTCAGTTTCCTAAGGAGAGTTGAACTAGATACAACTCGTGTGTGTACGAAGCACAGTTCTTTTGTTCTGAGCAAGCATACTCTTCTAGCCCTGTGGAAACACAGTAGAGGAGAAGAGTGCTCTTTTCTCAAAAGCAGAATGTGTTTCTTGTAAGGGGAGCTAGCATTTGTTTCCCATTCATAAACGGATTTGAATCACATGCAGTTTATGGTCCTATGAGCAAGAGTCGTTTTCTGGTAAGAAAAGTCACTATTGTGTTCCCATTGCCTTAAAAGTGCAAATAGCACTCCCGTCTGTTCCCAGCAAGTACAGTGTATTGTACTGAAGAAAAGATACTGTTCTTGACAGTTTCTTAAGCAGAGTTGATCTAGATATGGCTCGTGTGTGTAGGAAGCACAGTTCTTTTGCTCTGAGCAAGCTCACTTTTCTTGCCCTGTGGAAACATATTAGAGTAGAAGAGTGCTCTTTTCTCAAAAGCAGAGGGTGTTTCTTGTAAGGCAAGCTAGTGTTTGTTTTTCATTGATAAACGGAGTTGAATCACATGTAGTTTCTGGTTCTACGTGCAAGAGTTGTTTTCTGGAAAGGAAAGTCACTATTGTGCTCCCATTGCCATACACAGTGCAAATAGCACTCGAGTATTTTCCCAGCAAGTACAGTGTATTGTTCTGAAGAGAACTACAGTTCTTGTCAGTTTCCTAAGCAGAGTTGAACTAAATATGGCGTGTGTGTGTAGGAAGCACAGTTCTTTTGTCCTGAGCAAGATCCCTATTCTGGCCCTATAGAAAACACAGTAGAGTAGAAGAGTGCTTTTTTCCCAAAAGAAGAGTGTGTTTCTTGTAAGGCGAGCTAGTGTTTATTTCCCATTCATAAAAGCAGTTCAGTCTCATGCAGTTTCTGGTCCTATGAGATAGAATTGTTTTCTGGTAAGGGAACTCACTATTATGTCCCCATTGACATATACAGTGCAAATTACAACTCGAGTCTGTTCCCAGCAAGTACAGTGTATTGGACTGAAGAGAACGTACTATTCTTGTCAGTTTCCTATGCAGAGTTGAACTAGATATGGCCGTGTGTGTAGGATATACAGTTCTTTTGTTCTGAGTAAGATCACTGTTCTGTCCCTATATGAAACACAGTAGAGTAGGAGTGCTCTTTTATACAAAGCAGAGTGTGTTACTTGTAAAGCGAGCTAGTGTTTGTTTCACATTCATAAATGGAGTTGAACCACATGCAGTTTCTGGTACTACAAGCAAGAGTTGTTTTCTGGTGAGGAAAGTCACTATTGCGCTCCCATTGCCATAAAAAGTACAAATAGCACTCACATCTGTTCGCAGAAAGTACAGTGTTTTGAACTGAAGAGAAGCTATTGTTCTTGTCAGTTTCTTAAGCAGATTTGAACATTTTATAGCCCGTGTGTTTAGGAACCACAGTTCTCTTTTTCTGAGCAAGCTCAAATTTCGTGCCCTTTAGGAAACACAGTAGAATAGAAGAGTGCTCTTTTCTCAAAAGCAGAGTGTTTTTCTTGTAAAGCGAGCTAGTTCTTATTTACCATTCATAAATGGAGTTGAATCACATGCAGTTTCTCGTCCTACTCACAAGAGTTTCTTTCTGGTAAGGAAAGTCACTGTTGTGATTCCATTGCCATACACAGTGCAAAAAGCACTCACGTCTGTTCCAAGCAAGTATAGTGTATTGGACTGAAGAGAAGGTACTATTCTTCTCAGTTTCATAGGCAGAGTTGAACTATATATGGCCAGTGTGTGTAGGAAGCACAGTTCTTTATTTTGAGCAAGCTCACTTTTCTGGCCCTTTAGGAAACACAATAGAGTAAAAGAGTGCTCTTACCACAAAAGTAGAGTGTGTTTCTTCTAAGGCGAGTTAGTGATTGTTTCCCATTGATAAACAGAGTTGAATCACATGCTGTTTCTGGTCCTACAAGCAATAGTTGTTTTCTGGTAAGGAAAGACACTATTGCGATCCCATTGTCATACACAGTGCAAATAGAACTTGCGTCTTTTCCCAGCAAGTACAGTGTATTGGACTGAAGAGATGCTACTGTTCATGTCAGTTTCCTAATCAGAGTTGAACTAGATATAGGCTGTGTGTGTAGGATGCACAGTTCTCTTTTTCTTAGCAAGCTCACTCTTCTAGCCCTATAGGAAACACAGTAGAGTAGAACAGTGCTCTTTTCTCAAAAGCAGAGTGTGGTCCTTGTAAGGCGAGCTAGTGTTTGTTTCCCATTCATAAACGAAGTAGAATCACATGCAGTTTCTGGTCCTATGAGCAAAAGTTGTTTTCTGGTAAGGAAAGTCACTGTTGTGCTCCCATTGCCATAAAAAGTGCAAATAGCACTCGCGTCTGTTCCCTGCAAGTACAGTGTATTGTTCTGAATAGAACTACAGTTCTTGTCAGTTTCCTAAGTAGAGTTGAACTAGATATGGCAGGTGTGTGTAGGAAGCATATTTCTTTTGTTCTGAGCAAGCTCACTGTTCTGGCCCTGTAGGAAACATAGTAGAGTAGAAGAGTGCTCTTTTCTCCAAAGAAGAGTGTGTTTCTTGTAAGGCAAGCTAGTGTTTGTTTCCCTTTCATAAAAGGAGTTGAGCCACATGCAGTTTCTGATCCTATGAGCAAGAGTTGTTTTCTGGTAAGGAAAGTCAGTATTGCAATCCCATTGCCATATACAGTGCAAATTGCAACTCGCTTCTGTTCCCAGCATGTATAGTGTATTGGACTGAAGAGAAGCTATTGTTCTTGTCAGTTTTTTCAACAGAGTTGAACTAGATATGGTCCATGTGTGTAAGAAGCACAGGTCTTTTGTTCTGAGAAAGCTCACTCTTCTGGCCCTGTGGAAACACAGTAGAGTAGAAGAGTGCAATTTTCTCAAAAGCAGAGTGTGTCTCTTGTAAGGGGAGCTAGTGTTTGTTTCCCATTGATAAAAGGAGTTGAATCATATGCAATTTCTGGTTCTACAAGCAAGAGTTCTTTCCTGGTAAGGAAAGTCACTATTGTGCTCCCCCTGCCAAAAAAAGTGCATATTGCACTCACGACTGTTCCCACAAAAACAGTGTATTGGACTGAAGAGAAGCTACTGTTCTTGTCAGATTCCTAAGCAGAGTTGAACTAAATAAGGTCCATGTGTTTAGAAAGCACAGGTCTTTTGTTCTGAAGAATCTTACAGTTCTGGCCCTGTAGAAACACAGTAGAGTATAAGAGTGTTCCTTTCTCAAAAGCAGAGTGTTTTTCTTGTAAGGCAAGCTAGTATTTTTTTCCCATTGATAAACGTAGTTGAACCACATGCAATTTCTGGTCATATGAACAAGAGATGTTTTCTGGTAGTTAGTGTCACTATTGTGCTCCCATTGCCGTACACAGTACAAATAGCAATCGCGTCTGTTCCCAACAAGTACATTCATAAACGGAGTTGAATCACATGCAGTTTCTGGTTCTACAAGCAAGAGTTGTTTTCTGGTAAGGAAAGTCACTATTGTGCTTCTACTGCCAAACACAGTGCAAATAGCACTTGCGACTGTTCCCAGCAAGTAGTGTATTGGACTGAATAGAAGCTACTTTTCTTCTCAGTTTCCAAAGCAGAGTTGAACTAGATAAAAGCCGTGCATGTAGGAAGCACAGTTCTTTTGTTCTGAGCAAGCTCACTCTTCTTGCCCTGTAGGAAAACAGTAGAGTAGAAGAGTGCTCTTTTCTAAAAAGTAGAGTGTGTTTCTTGTAAGGCGAGCAAGTGTTTGTTTTCCATTGATAAACGGAGTTGAATCACATGCAGTTTCTGGTCCTACGAGCAAGAGTTGTTTTCAGGAAAGGAAAGTCATTTTATGATCCCCCTGAAAAAAAAAGTGCATATTGCACTGGCGACTGTTCCCAGCAATACAGTGTATTGGACTGAAGAGAAGCTACTGTTCTTGTCAGTTTCCTAAAGGGAGTTGAACTAAATATGGTCCATGTGTGTAGAAAGCACAGGGCTTTTGTTTTGATCAAGCTCACTGTTCTGGCCCTGTGGAAACACAGTAGATATAAGAGTGCTCCTTTCTCAAAAGCAGAGTGTTTTTCTTGTAAGGCAAGCTAGTATTTTTTTCACATTCATAAACGTACTTGAACCACATGCAGTTTCTGGTCATATGAACAGGAGATGTTTTCTGGTAAGTAGTGTCACTATTGTACTCCTATTGCCATACACAGTACAAATAGCACTCGCGTCTGTTCCCAGCAAGTACAGTGTATTGGACTGAAGAGAAGCTGCTGTTCTTGTCAGTTTCCTAAGCTGAGTTGAACTAGATATGGCCCGTGTGTGTAGGAAGCACAGTTCTTTTGTTCTGAGCAACCACACTGTTCTGGCCCTATGGAAAGACAGTACAGGAGAAGAGTGATCTTTTTTCAAAAGCAGAGTGTGTTTCTTGTAACATGAGCTAATGTTTGTTTCCCATTTATAAACTAAGTTGAATTACATGCAGTTTCTTGTCCTACCAGCAAGAGTTGTTTTCTGGAAAGGAAAGTCACTTTTGTGCTCCCTCTGCCAAAAAAAAGGGCATATTGCACTCGCGTCTGTTCCCAGCAAGTACAGTGTATTGGACTGAAGAGAAGCTGCTGTTCCTGTCAGTTTCCTAAGCAGAGTTGAACTAGGTATGGGCCGTGTGTGTAGAAACCACAGTTCTTTTGTTCTGAGCAAGATTACACTTCTGGCCCTTTAGGAAACACTGTAGAGTAGAAGAGTGCTCTTTTCTGAAAAGCATAGTGTGTTTCCAGTAAGGCGAGCTAGCATTTGTTTCTCATTCATAAACGGAGTTGAATCATATGCAGTTTCTGCTAATATGAGAAAGAGTTCCTTTTTGGTAAGGAAAGGCACTATTATGCCCCTATTGCCATGTACAGTGCAAATTGCAACTCGCATCTGTTCCCAGGAAGTACAGTGTATTGGATTGAAGAGAAGCTATTGTTCTTGTCAGTTTCTTAAACAGAGTTGAACTAGATATGGTCTATGGATGTAGGAAGTACTGGTCTTTTGTTCTGGCCTGTGGAAACACAGTAGAGTAGAAGAGTGTCCTTTTCTCAAAAGCAGAGTGTGTTTCTTGTAATGCAAGCTAGTGTTTGTTTCCCATGCATAAATTGAGTTGAATCACATGCAGTTTCTGGTCCTACGAGTAAGAGTTGTTTTCTGTTAAGGAAAGTCACTATTGTGCTCCCATTGCCATACACAGTGCAAATAGCACTAGCGTCTGTTCCAAAGAAGTACGGTGTATTGTTCTGAAGAGAACTAGAGTTCTTGTCAGTTTCCTAAGCATAGTTAAACTAAATGTGGTGTGTGTGTAGGAAGCACAGTTCTTTTGTCCTGAGCAAGCTCACTGTTCTGGCCCTATAGGAAACACAGTAGAGCAGAAGAGGGCTCTTTTCTCAAAAGAAGAGTGTGTTTCATGTAAGGCGAGCTAGTGTTTGCTTCCCATTCATAAACTTAGTTCAGTCACATGCAGTTTCTGTTCCTATGAGCAAGAGTTGTTTTCTGGTAAGGAAACTCACTATTATGTCCCCATTGACATATACAGTGCAAGTTGCAACTCGAGTCTGTTCCCAGCAAGTACAGTGTCTTAGACTGAAGAGAAGCTTCTATTCTTGTCAGTTTCCTATGCAGCATTGAACTAGATATGGCCTGTGTGTGAAGGAAATACATTTCTTTTGTTCTGAGCAAGCTCATTGTTCTGGACCTTAGGAAACACAGTAGAGTAGAAGAATACTCTTTTCTCAAAAGCAGAGTGTGTTACTTGTAAGGCGATTTTGTTTTTGTTTCCCATTTATAAATGGAGTTGAATCACATGCAGTTTCTGGTCCTATGAGTAAGAGTTGTTTTCTGGTAAGGAAAGTACTATTGTGCTCCCATTGCCATAAAAAGTGCAAAGAGCACTCACGTCTGTTCCCAGCAAGTACAGTGTTTTGAACTGAAGAGAACCGATTGTTCTTGTCAGTTTCTTCAGCAGATTTGAACATTCTATAGCCCTTGTGTTTAGGAAACACAGTTCTTTTGTTCTGAGCAAACTCATAGTTCGTGCCATTTAGGAAACACAGTAGAGTAGAAGAGTGCTCTTTTCTCAAAAGCAGAGTGTCTTTCTTATAAAGCAAACTAGTTCTTGTTACCCTTTAATAAATGGAGTTGTATCACATACAGTTTCTGGTACTAATCACAAGAGTTGCTTTCTGGTAAGGAAAGTCACTGTTGCACTCCAATTGCCATACACAGTGCAAATAGCACTCGCGTCTGTTCCCAGCACGTACAGTCTATTGTTCTGAAGAGAACTACAGTTCTTGTCAGTTTCCTAAGCAGAGTTGAACTAGATATGGCTCTTGTGTGTATGAAGCACAGTTCTTTGTTCTGTGCTAGCTCACAGATCGGGCCATGTAGGAAAAACAGTAGAGTAGAAGAGTGCTCTCTTCTTAAAAGCAGAGTATGTTATTTTTTAAGGGGAGCTAGTGTTTGTTTCCCATTCATAAATGGAGTTGAATCACATGCAGTTTCTGCTCCTATGATCAAGCGTTGTTTTCTCGTAAGGAAAGTCTCCATTGCGATCACATTGACATAAACAGTGCAAATAGCACTCGGGTCTTTTCCCAGCAAGTTCAGTGTATTGTCGTGAACAAAAGCTACTGTTCATGTTAGTTTCCTAAACAGACTTGCACTACATATTATCCGTGTTTTTAGGAAGCATAGTTTTTTGTTCTCAGCAAGCTCACTTTTCTGGCCCTATAGGAAACACATTAGAGAAGAAGAGTTCTCTTTTCTCAAAAGCAGAGTGTGTTTCTTGTAAGGCGAGCTAGTGTTTGTTTCCCATTGATAAAAGGAGTTGAATCACATACTGTTTCTGTTCCTACAAACAATAGTTTTTTCTGGTATGGAAAGTCACTATTGCCATCCCATTGCCATAAACAGCGCAAATAGCACTTGTGTCTTTTCCCAGCAAAGTCAGTGTATTGGCCTGAAAAGAAGCTATTGTTCTTGTTAGTTTCCTAACCAGAGTTTAGCTAGATATAATCGTGTTTATAAGAAGCACAGTTCTTTTGTTCTCAGGAAGTAAACTTTTCTGGCTCTATAGGAAGCACAGTAGAGTAGAAGAGTGCTCTCTTCTCAGAAGCAGAGTCTGTTTCTTGTAAGGCAAGCTAGTGTTTGTTTCCCATTCATAAACAGAGTTGAATCACATGCAGTTTCTGGTCCTACAAGCAAGAGTTTTTTTTTGGTAAGGAAAGTCACTACTGTGCTCCCATTGCCAAAAACAGTGCATATTGCACTCGTATCTGTTCCCAGCAAGTACAGTGTATTGGACTGAAGAGAAGCTACTGTTCTTTTCAGTTTGCTAAGCAGAATTGAACTAGATAAGGGCCATGTGTGTAGGAAGCACAGTTCTTTTGTTCTGAGCAAGCTTACTCTTCTTGCCCTATAGGAAAAACAGTAGAGTAGAAGAGTGCTTTATTCTAAAAAGCAGAGTGTGTTTCTTGTAAGGTGAGCAAGTGTTTGTTTTCCATTGATAAACGGAATTGAATCACAAGCAGTTTCTGGGATTATGAGCAAAAATTTTTTTCTGGTGAGGAAATCATTATTATGCCCCCATTGCCATATACAGTGCAAATTGCAACTCGTGTCTGTTCCCAGCAAGTACAGTGTATTGGATTGAAGAGAAGCTACTGGTCTTGTGAGTTTCTTAAGCAGAGTTGAACTAGATATGGTCCATGTGTGCAAAAAGCACAGGTCTTTTATTCTGAGCAAGCTCACTGTTCTGGCTCTGTGGAAACACAGTAGTGTAGAAGAGTGGTCTTTACTCAAAACAGAGTTTGTTTCTTGTAAGGTGAACTAGTGTTTGTTTCCCATTCATCCTAAACTGTGTTGAATTACATGCAGTTTCTGTTCCTATGAGCAAGAGTTGTTTTCTGGAAAGGAAAGTCACTGTTGTGTTCCCATTGCCATAAAAAGTGCAAATAGCACTCGCGTCTGTTCCCAGCAAGTACAGTTTATTGTTCTGAAGAGAACTAGAGTTCTTGTCAGTTTCCTAAGCAGAGTTGAACTAGATATGGCCCGTGTGTGTAGGAAGTATAGTTCATTTGTTGTGAGCAAGGTCACTGTTCAGGCCCTATAAGAAACACAGTAGAGTAGAAGAGTGCTCTTTTCTCAAAAAAAGAGTGTGTTTCTTGTAAGGCGAGCTAGTGTTTGTTTCCCATTGATAAACGGAGTAGAATCACATGCAGTTTCTGTTCCTATGAACAAGAGTTGTTTTCTGGTAAGGAAAGTCACTATTGCGATCGCATTGCCATATACAGTGCAAATTGCAACTCGAGTCTGTTACCAGCAAGTACAGTGTCTTGGACTGAAAATAAGCTATTATTCTTGTCAGTTTCCTACACAGCATTGAACTAGATATTGCCCAGGTGTTTAAGAACTACAGTTCTTTTGTTCTGAGCAAGCTCACTGTTCTGGCCCTATAGGAAACAGAGTAGAGTAGAAGAGTGCTCTTTTCTCAAAAGCAGAGTGTGTTACTTGTAAGGCGAGCTAGTGTTTGTTTCCCATTCATAAATGGAGTTTAATCACATGCAGTTTCTGGTCCTACGAGTAAGAGTTGTTTTCTGGTGAGGAAAGTCACTATTGTGCTCCCATTGCCATAAAAACTGCAAATAGCACTCGTGTCTGTTCCCAACAAGTACAGTGTTTTGAACTGAAGTGAATTTACTGTTCTTGTCAGTTTCTTAAGCAGATTTGAACACTGTATAGCCCGTGTGTTTAGGAAGCACAGTTCTTTTGTTTTGAGCAAACTCATAGTTCGTACCCTTTAGGAAACATAGTAGAGTAGAAAAGTGTCCTTTTCTTAAAGCAGAGTGTGTTTCTTATAAAGCGAGCTAATTCATTTTTCCAATTAATAAATGGAGTTGAATCACATGCAGTTTCTGGTCCTACTCACAAGAGTTGCTTTCTGGTATGGAAAGCCACTATTGTTTTTCATGGCCATCCACAGTGCAAATAGCCCTCGCGTCTGTCCCAGCAATTACAGTGTATTGGACTGAACAGAAGCTACTGTTCTTGTGAGTTTCCAAAGCAGAGTTGAACTGTATATAGCTCTTGTGTGTAGGAAGCACAGTTCTTTTGTTCTGAGCAAGCTCACAGTTCGGACACTATAGAAACACAGTAGAGTAGAAGAGTGCTCTTTTCTCAAAAACAAAGTATGTTACTTGTAAGGCAAGCTAGTGTTTGTTTCCCATTCATGAACAGAGTTGAATCACATGCAGTTTCTGCTCCTATGATCAAGAGTTGTTTTCTGGTAAGGAAAGTCACTATTGTGACCCCTTTGCAATAAACAGTGCGAATAGCACTCGGGTCTTTTCCCAGCAGTTCAGTGTATTGGCGTGAACAGAAGCAACTGTTGTTGTTAGTTTCTTAAGCAGAGTTGAACTACATATTATCCGTGTTTGTAGGAAGTACAGTTTTTTGTTCTCAGCAAGCTCACTTTTCTGGCCCTATAGGAAACACATTAGAGTAGAAGAGTTCTCTTTTCTCAAAAGCAGAGTGTGTTTCTTGTAAGGCCAGCTAGCGTTTGTTTCCCATTGATAAACGGAGGTGAATCACATGCTGTTTCTGGTCCTACGAGCAATAGTTTTTTTGTGGGAAGGAAAGTCACTATTGCGATCTCATTGCCATAAACAGTGCAAATAGCACTCGTGTCTTTTCCCAGGAAGTTCAGTGTATTGGCCTGAACAGAAGCTACTGTTCTTGTTGGTTAACTAAGTAGAGTTAAACTAGATATTACCCTTGTTTGTAGGAAGAACAGTTCTTTTGTTCTCAGCAAGCTAACTTTTCTGGCTATATAGGAAACACAGTAGAGTAAAAGAGTGCTCTTTTCTCAAAAGCAGAGTGTGTTTCTTATAAGGCGAGCTAGTATTTGTTTCCCATTCATAAATGGAGTTGAATCACATGCAGTTTCTGGTCCTATGAGCAAGAGTTGTTTTCTGGTAAGGAAAGTCATTATTGCGCACCGATTGCCAAAAAAAAAAACGTGCATATAGCACTCACGTCTGTTCCCAACAAGTACAGTGTATTGGACTGAAGAGAAGCTACTGTTCTTTTCAGTTTCTTATGCAGAGTTGAACTAGATATGGTCCATGTGTTTATTAAGCACAGGTTTTTTGTTCTGAGCTAGCTCACTGTTTTGTCCCTGTGGAAACACTGTAGAGTAGAAGAGTGTTCCTTTCTCTAAAGTAGATTGTGTTTCTTGTAAGACGAGCTAGTGTTTGTTTCCCTTTGATAAACGGAATTGAATCACATGCAGTTTCTGGTCCCATGAGCAAGAGTTGTTTTCTGTTAAGGAAAGTCCCTATTGTGCTTCCCTTGCCATACACAGTTTAAATAGCAATAGCGCTTGTTCCCAGCAAGTACAGTGTATTGGCCTGAAGAATAGCTACTGTTCTTGTTACTTTCGTAAGCAGAGTTGAACTCGATATTACCAGTGTTTGCAGAAGCACAGTTCTTTTGTTCTCAGCATGCTCACTCTTCTAGCCCTACAGGAAACACACTAGAGTAGAAGAGTGCTCTTTTCACAAAATCAGAGTGTGTTTCTTGTAACGCGATCTAGTGTTTGTTTCCCATTGATAAATGGAGTTGAATCACATGCAGTTTCTTTTACTATAAGAAAGAGTTGTTTTCTGGTAAGGAAAGTCACTATTGCGCTCCCATTGCCATGCAGCATGCAAATAGCACTCGCGTCTGTTTCCAGCAAGTACATTGTATTGGAATCAAGAGAACTACAGTTATTGTCAGTTTCCTAAGCAGAGTTGAACTAGATATGGCCCGTGTGTGTAGGAAGCACAGTTCTTTTGTACTGTTCTAGCCCTATGGAAAGACAGTACAGTAGAAGAGTGGTCTTTTCTCAAAAGCAGAGTGTGTTTCTTTTAACATGAGCCTGTGTTTGTTTCCCATTCATAAACTGAGTTGAATTACATGCAGTTTCTTGTCCTACCAGCAAGAGTTGTTTTCTGGAAAGGAAAGTCACTTTTGTGCTCCCTCTGCCAAAAAAAAGGGCATATTGCACTCGCGTCTGTTCCCAGCAAGTACAGTGTATTGGACTGAAGAGAAGCTGCTGTTCCTGTCAGTTTCTAAGCAGAGTTGAACTAGGTATGGGCCGTGTGTGTAGAAACCACAGTTCTTTTGTTCTGAGCAAGATCAAACTTCTGGCCCTTTAGGAAACACTGTAGAGTAGAAGAGTGCTCTTTTCACAAAAGCAGAGTGTGTTTCCAGTAAGGCGAGTTGTTTGTTTCCCATTCATAAAAGGAGTTCAATCATATGCAGTTTCTGCTAATATGAGAAAGAGTTGCTTTTTGATAAGGAAAGGCACTATTACGCCCCCATTGCCATATACAGTGCAAATTGCAACTCGCGTCTGTTCCCAAAAAATACAGTGTATTGGATTGAAAAGAAGCTATTGTTCTTGTCAGTTTCTAAAGCAGAGTTGAGCTACATATGGTCTATGTGTGTTGGAAGCACAGGTCTTTTGTTTTGAGCAAGCTCACTGTTCTGGCCTGTGGAAACACAGTAGAGTAGAAGAGTGTTCTTTTCTCAAAAGCAGAGTGTGCTTCTTGCAATGCAAGCTAGTGTTTGTTTCCCATTGATAAACGGAGTTGAATCACATGCCATTTCTGTTTCTAAGTGCAAGAGTTTTTTTCTGGTAAGGAAAGTCACTATTGTACTCCCATTGCCATTCACAGTGCAAATACCACTCGTGTCTGTTCCCAACAAGTACAGTGTATTGTTCTGAAGAGAACAACAATTCTTTTCAGTTTCCTAAGCAGAGTTGAACTAGATATGGTGTGTGTGTAGGAAGCACAGTTCTTTTGTCCTGAGGAAGCTCACTGTTCTGGCTCTATAGAAAACACAGTAGAGCAGAAGAGTGCTCTTTTCTCAAAAGAAGAGTGTGTTTTATGTAAGGCGAGCTAGTGTTTGTTTCTCATTCGTAACCTCAGTTCAGTCACATGCAGTTTCTGTTCCTATAAGCAAGAGTTGTTTTTTGGTAAGGAAACTCCGTATTATGTCCCCATTGATATTTACAGCGCAAATTGCAACTCGAGTCTGTTCCCAGCAAGTACAGTGTCTTGGACTGAAGAGAAGCTTCTATTCTTGTCAGTTTGCTATGCAGCATTGAAGTAGATATGGCCCGTGTGTGTAGGAAGCACATTTCTTTTGTTCCTAGCAGGCTCACAGTTCGTGCCTTTTATTAAACACAGTAGAATAGAAGAGTGCTCTTTTCTCATAAGCAGAGTGTGTTTCTTGTAAAGCGAGCTAGTTATTTTTTTCCATTCATAAATGGAGTTGAATCACATGCAGTTTCTCGTCCTACTCACAAGAGTTGCTTTTTGGTAAGGAAAGTCACTGTTGGGCTCCCATTGCCATACACAGTGCAAATAGCACTCGCGTCTGTTATAAGCAAGTTATAGTTTATTGGACCCAAGAGAAGCTACTATTCTTGTCAGTTTCCTAAGCAGCATTGAAATATATATGGCCCGTGTGTGTAGGAAGCACAATTTTTATTCTGAGCAATCTCACTTTTCTGGCCCTATAGGAAACACTGTAGACTACAAGAGTACTCTTTTCTCGAAAGCAGAGTGTGTTTCTTGCAAGGCAAGCTAGTGTGTGTTTCCTATTCATAAACGGAGTTGAATCACATGCAGTTTCTGGTCCTATGAGTAAGAATTGTTTTCTGGTAAGGAAAGTCACTGTTATGCCCCCATTGCCATATATAATGCAAATTGCAACTAGCGTCTGTTCCCAGCAAGTACAGTGTACTGGACTGAAGAGAAGCTATTGTTCTTGTCAGTTTCTTAAGCAGAGTTGAACTAGATATGGTCCATGTGTGAAGGAAGCACAAGTCTTTTCTTCTAAGCAAGCTCACTGTTCTGGCCCTGTGGAAACACAGTACAGTAGAAGAGTGCTCTTTTCTCAAAAGCAGAGTGTGTTTCTTTTAAGGCGAGCTAGTGTTTGTTTCCCATTGATAAACGGAGTTGAATGACATGCAGTTTCTGGTCCTATGAACAAGAGTTTTTTTTCTGTTAAGGAAAGACACTGTTGCGTTCCCATTGCCATGAAAAGTGCAAATAGCACTCGTGTCTGTTCCCAGCAAGTACAGTGTATTGTTCTGAAGAGAACTACAGTTCTTGTCAGTTTCCTAAACAGAGTTGAACTAGTTATGGCACGTGTGTGTAGGAAGCATAGTTCTTTTGTTCTGTGCAAGCTCACTGTTCTGGCCCTATAGGAAACACAGTAGAATAGAAGAGTGCTCTTTTCTCAAAAGCAGAGTGTGTTGCTTGTAAGGCGAGCTAGTGTTTGCTTTCCATTGATAAACGGAGTTGAATCACATGCAGTTTCTGGTCGTACGGGCAAGAGTTGTTTTCTGGAAAGGAAAGTCACCATTGTGTTCCCATTGCCATATACAGTACAAATTGCAATCTTGTCTGTTCCCAGGAAGTACAGTGTACTGGCCTGAAGAGAATCTACTGTTCTTGTTAGTTTCTTAAAAAATTTGAAGTAGATATGGCCCGTGTGCGTAGGAAATACAGTTCTTTTGTTCTCATCAAGCTCACTGTTCTGGCCCTATAGGAAACACAGTATAGTAGAAGACTACTTTTTTCTCTAAAGCAGAGTGTTTTACTTGTAAATCAAGCTAGTGTTTGTTTCCCATTCATAAATGGAGTTGAATCACATGCAGTTTCTGGTCCTAAGAGTAAGAGTTGTTTTCTGATGAAGAAAGTCACTATTGCGCTCCCATTGCCATACGCAGTGCAAATATCACTCGTGTCTGTTCCCAACAAGTACAGTGTTTTAAACTGAAGAGAATCTACTGTTCTTGTCAGTTTTCTAAGCAGATTTGAACATGTATATAGCCCGTGTGTTTAGGAAGCACAGTTCCTTTGTTTTGAGTAAGCACAAAGTTCGTTTCATTAAGGAAACACAGTAGAGGAGTGCTCTTTTTTTCAAAAGCAGAGAGTGTTTTTATGTAAAGCGACCTAGTTCTTGATTCCCATTCATAAATGGAGTTGAATCACATGCAGTTTCTGGTACTACTCACAAGAGTTGCTTTCTGGTAAGGAAAGTAACTCTTGCGCTCCCATTGCCATACACAGTGCAAATTGCACTCGCGGCTGTTCCCAGCAATTACAGTGTATTGGTCTGAAGATAAGCTACTGTTCTTGTCAGTTTTCAAAGCAGAGTTGAACTGTATATGGCCCTTGTGTGTAGGAAGCACAGTTGTTTTGTAATGAGTAAGCTTAAAGTTCGGGGCCTATAAGAAACACAGTAGAGAAGAAGAGTGCTCTTTTCTCAAAAGCAGACTGTGTTTCTTTAAAGGTGAGCTAGTGTTTGTTTCTCAATCATGAACAGAGTTGAATCACATACAGTTTCTGGGCCTATGAGCAAGAGTTGTTTTCTCATAAGGAAAGTCACTATTTCGATCCCATTGCCATACACAGTGCAAATACCATTCCGGTCTATTTTCAGCAAGTACAGTGTATTGGCCTGAAGAGAAGCTACTGTTCTTATCTGTTTCCTAAGCAGAGTTGAACTAGATATGGCCTGTGTGTGTAGAAAGCACAGTTCTTTTGTTCAGAGCAACCACACTATACTAGACCTATGGAAACAGTACAGTAGAAGAGTTCTCTTTTCTCAAAAGCAAAGTGTGTTTCTTGTAAGGCAACTAGTGTTTGTTTCCCATTCATAAACGGAGTTGGATCACATGCAGTTTCTGGTCTATGAGCAAAGTTGTTTTCTTGTATTGATAGTCACCATTGCACTCCCATTTCCATACACAGTGCAAATAGCACTCGCTACTGTTCCCAGCAAGTGCAGTGCATTGTACTGAAAAGAACTACAGTTCTTGTAAGATTCCTAAGCAGAGTTGAACTAGATATGGTCGGTGTGTGTAGGAAGCACATGTCTTTTGTTCTGAGCAAGCTCACTCTTCTGGCCCTGTAGGAAACACAGTAGAGTTGAAGTGTGCTCTTTTCTCAAAAGCAAAGTGTGTTCTTATAAGGCGAGGTAGTGTTTGTTTCCCATTCATAAACGGAGTTGAATCACATACAGTTTCTGTTCCTATGAGCAAGAGTTGTTTTCTGGTAAGGAAAGTCACTATTATGTTCCTATTGCCATACACAGTGCAAATAGCACTCGCTTCCATTCCCAGCAAGTATATTGTATTGGACTGAAGAGAAGCTACTCTTCTTGTCAGTTTCCAAGCAGAGTTGAAGTAGATATGTCCCGTGTGTCTAGGAAACACAGTTCTTTTGTTCTGAGCAAGCTAACTGTTCTGGCCCTACGGAAACACATTAGAGTAGAAGAGTGCACTTTTCACAAAAGCAGAGTGTGTTTCTTGTAAGGTGAACTAGTGTTTGTTTTCCTTTTATGATCGGATATGAATCACATGCATTTTCTGGTCTTATGAGCAAGAGTTGTTTTTCAGAAAGGAAAGTAACTATTGTGTTCTCCTTGCCATACACAGTACAAATAATATTCTTGTCTGTTCCCAGCAAGTACAGTGTATTGGACTGAAAAGAAGCTACTGTTCTTGTTAGTTTCCTAAACAAAGTTGAACTAGATTTTACTCGTTTTTGTAGGAAGCACAGTTCTTTTGTTCGAAGGAGGCTCACTATTCGGGCCCTATAGGAAACGCAGTAGAGTAGAAGGGTGCTCTTTTCTGAAAAGCAGAGTGTGTTTCTTGTAAGGCGAGCTAGTCTTTGTTTCACAATAACAAATGGAGTTGAATCACATGCAATTTCTGGTCATACTAGCAAGAGTTGTTTACTGGTAAGTAAAGTCACTACTGCCCTCCCATTGACATAGACAGTGCAAAGAGCACTTGGATCTGTTCCCAGCCTTACCAGTGTATTGGACTGAAGAGAAGCTACTGTTCCTGTCTCTTTCCTAAATAGAGTTGAACTATATATGGACCGTGTGTGTAGGAAGCACATTTCTTTTGTTCTGAGCAAGCTCAATGTTCTGTCCTCATAGGAAACACAGTAGAGAAGAAGAGTGCTCTTTTCTCAAAAGCAGAGTGTATTTCTTGTAAGGCGAGCTAGTCTTGGTTTCTCCTTCATAAACGGAGTTGAATCACATACATTTTCTGGTCCTACTAGCAAGACTTGTTATCTCGAAAGGAAAGTCACTATTTTGCTCCATTGACACACATAGTGCAAATAGCACTCGCATTTGTTCCCTGGAATTACAGTGTATTGGACTGAAGAGGTGCTACTGTTCTTCTCAGTTTCCTATGCAGAGTTGAACTATATATAAACTGTGTGTGTAGGAAGCACAGTTCTTTTGTTTTGAGCAAGCAAACTGTTCTGGCCTTATTGAAACACAGTATAGTCGAAGAGTGCTCTTTTTTCAAAAGCAGAGTGTGTTTCTTGTACGCAAGCTAGTGTTTGCTTCCCATTCAAAAACAGAGTAGAATCACATGCAGTTTCTGGTCCGAAGAGCAAGAGTTGTTCTCTGGTAAGGAAAGTCACAACTCCGCTCCCATTCCCATACTCAGTGCAAATACCATTGGCGTCTGTTCCCAGCAAGTCCAGTGTATTGGACTGAAGAAAAGCTACTGATCGTATCAGTTTCCTGAGCAGAGTTGAACTATATATTCCCCGTGTGTGTAGGAAGCACAGTTCTTTTGTTCTGAGCAAGCAAACTGTTCTAGCCTTATGGAAACACAGTAGAGTCCAAGAGTGCTCTTTTCTCAAAAGCAGAGTATCTCTTATAATGAGAGCTAGTTTTTGTTTCCCATTTATAAATGGAATAGAATCACATGCAGTCTCTGGTCCTACGAGCGAGAGTTGTTTTCTCGTAAGGAAAGTCACTATTGCGCACCCATTTTCATACACTGTACAATAGCATTCACGTCTGTTCCCAGGAAGTACAGTGTATTGGACTGAAGAGAAGCTACTGTTCTTGTCATTTTCCTAAGCAGAGTTGAACTAGATATGCCCCTGTGTGTAGGAAGCACAGTTAATTTGTTCTGAGCAAGCTAACTGTTCTTGCCCTACAGAAACACAGTATAGTAGATGAATGCTCTTTTCACAAAAGCAGAGTTTGTTTCTTGTAAGGCGAGCTACTGATTGTTTCCCATTTATAAACGAAGTTGAATCACTTGCAGTTTCTGGTCCTAGGAGCAAGAGTTGTTTTCTGGTAAGGAAAGTCACTATTGCGCTCCAATTGCCACACACATTGCAAATAGCACTCGCGTCTGTTCCCAGCAAGTACAGTGTATTGGACTGAAGAGAAGCTACTGTTCTTGTCAGAATCCTAAGCAGAGTTGAACTAGATATGGGCCGTGTGTGTAGCAAGCATAGTTGTTTTGTACTGAGAAAGCTCACTCTTCTGGCCCTATAGGAAAGACAGTAGAGTAGAGGAGTGCTCTTTTCTCAAAAGCAGAGTGTATTTCTTGTAAGGCGAGCTAGTCTTGGTTTTTCCTTCATAAATGGAGTTGAATCACATATATTTTCTGGTCCTACTACCAAGACTTGTTATCTTGAAAGGAAAGTCACTATTGTGCTTCATTGCCACACTTAGTGCAAATAGCACTCGCATTTGTTCCCTGTAATTACAGTGTATTGGACTGAAGGGATGCTACTGTTCTTCTCAGTTTCCTATGCAGAGTTGAACTATATATGGACTGTGTGTGTGGGAAGCACAGTTCATTTGTTCTGAGCAAGCTCACTGTTTTAGCCTTATAGGAAACACAGTAGAGTAGAAAAGTGCTCTTTTAACAAAAGCAGAGTATGTTACATGAAAAGCAACCTTATCTTTCTTTCCCATTCAAAAACGGAGTTGAATCAAATGCAGTTTTTGGTCTTACGAGCAAGAGTTGTTTTCAGGTAAGGAAAGTCACTATTGCACTCCCATTGTCAAACACAGTGCAAATAGCACTCGCGTCTGTTCCTGTCAAGGACAGTGTACTGGACGGAAGAGAAGCTATGGTTCCTGTCAGTTTCCAAAGCAGAATTGAACTAGATATGACCCATGTGTATAGGAAGCTCAGTTCTTTTATTCTGAGCAAGCTAACAGTTCTGATCCTACGGAAACACAGTAGAATAGAAGAGTGCTCTTTTCTCAAAAGCAGAGTGTATTTCTTGCAATGCGAGATTTGTTGCTTTTTCCTTCATAAACAGAATTGAATCACATACACTTTCTGGTCCTATGACGAAGAGTTGTTTTCTTCTTAGGAAAGTCACTATTGCACTTCCATTGCCATACACAGTGCAAATTGCCCTGGCCTCTCTTCCCAGTAAGTACACTGTATTAGACTGAAGAGAAGCTACAGTTCTTGTCAGTTTCATAAGCAAAGTTGAACTAGTTATGGCCCGTGTGTGGAGGAAGCACAGTTCTTTTGTTCTCAGCAAGTTCACAGTTCGGGCCCTATAAAAAACACAGTAGAGTAGAAGAGTGCTCTTTTCTCAAAAGTGTAGTGTGTTTCTTGTAAAGAGAGCTACTGATTGTTTCCCATTCATAAACGGAGTTGAATAACATGCAGTTTCTGGTCCTACAAGCAAGAGTTTTTTTCTGGTAAGGAAAGTCACTATTGCGCTCCCATTGCCATACACATTACAAATAGCACTCGCGTCTGTTCCCTGGAAGTACAATGTATAGGACTGAAGAGAATTTACTGTTCTTGTCAGTTTCCTATGCAGAGTTGAACTAGATATGGCCTGTGTGTTTAGGAAGCACAGTTCTTTTGTTCTGAGATTGATTACTGTTCGGGCCCTAACGGAAACACAGTAGAGTAGAAGAGTGTTCTTTTCTCAAAAGTAGAGTGTTTTATTTGATAGTCGAGCTAGTGTTTGTTATCCATTTGTAAACGGAGTTGAATGACATTCAATTTCTGGTCCTATGAACAAGAGTTGTTTTCTGGTAAGGAAAGTCACTACTATGCTCCCTTTGCCGTATATAGTGCAAATAGCACTCGTGTTTGTTCCCAGCAAGTACAGTGTATTGTACTGAAGAGAAGCTACTGTTCTTATCAGTTTCCTAAGCAGAGTTGAACTAGATATGGGCTGTGTGTGTTGGAAGCAAATTTCTTTTGTTCTGAGCAGCTCACTGTTCTGGCCCTATGGGAAACACAGTGGAGTTGAAATGTGCTCTTTTCTCAAAAGCAGAGTCTCTTTCTTCTAAGTCGTGCTTGTGTTTGTTTCCCATTCATAAAAGGAGTTGAATCACATGCAGTTTCTGTTCCTACGAGCAAGAGTTGTTTTCTGGTAAGGAAAGTCACAATTGTAATCCAATTGCCATACACAGTGCAAATACCACTCGTGTCTCTTCCCAGCAAGTACAGTGTATTGGACTGAAGTGAAGCTACTGTTCTTGTCAGTTTCCAAAGTAAAGTTGAACTGTATATGGCCCGTGTGTGTAGGAAGCACATTTCTTTTGTTCTCATCAAGTTCACTGTTTTGGCCCTATAGGAAACACAGTAGAGTAGAAGAGTGCTCTTTTCTCAAAGGCAGAGTGTATTTCTTGTAAGGCGAGCTAGGCTTGTTTTTCCCTTCAAAAACGGAGTTGAATCACATACATTTTCTGGTCCTATGAGTAAGACTTGTTATCTGGAAAGGAAAGTTACTATTGCGCTCCCATTGCCATACACATTGCAAATAGCACTCTTGTCTGTTCCCAGCATGTACAGTGTATTGATCAGAAGATAAGCTACTGTTCTTTTCAGAATCCTAAGCAGAGTTGAACTAGATATGGCCTGTGTGTGGAAGAAGCACAGTTCTTTTGTTCTGAACAATCTCACTGTTCTGGCCCTATAGGAAACACAGTAGAGTAGAAAAGTGCTCTTTTCTCAAAAGCAGACTGTTTTACTTGTAAAGCGAGCTAGTGTTTGTTTTCCATTCATAAACGGAGTTGAATCACATGCAGTTTCTGGTCATACGAGCAAGAGTTGTTGTCTGGTAAGGAAAATGACTATTGGTCTCCCATTGCCATACACAGTGCAAATAGCACTCGCGTCTGTTCACAGCAAGGACAGTGTATTGGAATGAAGAGAACTACAGTTCTTGTCAGTTTCCTAAGCAGAGTTGAACTAGATATGACTCTGTGTAGGAAGCACAGTTCTTTTGTTCTGAGCAATCTCACTCTTCTGGCCCTTTAGGAAACACAGTAGAGTAGAAGAGTGCTCTTTTCTCAAAAGCAGAGTGTGTTCTTGTAAGGCGAGCTAATGTTTGTTTCCCATTCATAAATGGAGTTGACTCACATGCTCTTTCTGGTCCTATGACCAAGAGTTGTTTTCTGGTAAGGAAAGTCACTGTTATGCACCCATTGCCATATACAGTGCAAATAGTGATTGCGTATATGTTCCCAAGAAGTACATTGTATTGAACTGAAGACAAGCGACTGTTCTTGTTAGTTTCTTAAACAGAGTTGAACCAGATATGGTCCGTGTGTGCCGGAAGCACAGTTCTTTTGTTCTGAGCAAGCTAACTGATCTGGCCCTACAGAATCACACTAGTATAGAACAGTGGTCTTTTTTCAAAAGCAGAGTGTGTTTCTCGTAAGGCGAGCTAGTGTTTGTTTCCCATTCATGAACGGAGTTGAATCACATTCAGTTTCAGGTCCTTGAGCAAGAGTTGGTTTTTGGAAAGGAAAGTCACTATTGTGTTCCCCTTGCCATACACAGTACAAATAGCAATATTGGCTGTTCCCAGCAAGTACAGTGTATTGGCCTAAAGAGAAGCTACTGTATTAGTTTCCTTAGCAAAGTTGAACTAGATATTAACCGTGTTTGTAAGAAGCACAGTTTTTTTTTTCTCAGCAAGCTCACTTTTCTGGCCCTTTAGGAAACACAGTAGAGTAGAAAAGTTCTCTTTTCTCAAAAGCAATGGTTTTTCTTGTAAGGAGAGCTATTGTTTGTTTCCCATTCATAAACGGAGTTGAATCACATGCTGTTTCTGGTCCTATGAGCAATAGTTGTTTCCTGGTAAGGAAAGTCACTATTGCGATCAGATTGCCATACACATTGCTAATAGCACTCGTGTCTTTTACCAGCAAGTTCAGTGTATTGGTCTGAACAGACACTATTGATCTTGTTAGTTTCCTTAGCAGAGCAACTAGATATTACCAGTGTTAATAGGAATCACAGTTCTTTTGTTCTCAGCAAGCTCACTTTTCTGGCCCTATAAGAAACAAAGTAGAGTGGAAGAGTGCTATTTTCTCAAAAGCAGAGTATGTTTCTTTTAAGGCGAGCTAGTGTTTGTTTCCCATTTATAAACGGAGTAGAATCACATGAAGTTTCTGGTCCTATGAGCAAAAGATGTTTTTTGGTATGGAAAGTCACTATTGTGCTCCCATTGCCATACACAGAGCAAATAGCAATCACGCTTGTTCCCAGCAAGTAAGTGTATTTGCCTGAAGTGAAGATACTGTTTTTGTTAGTTTCCTAAGCAGAGTTGAACTAGATATGGGCCGTTTGTGTAGGAACCACAGTTCTTTTGTTCTGAGCAAGCTCACACTTCTGTCCCTATAGAAAATAGAGTAGAGTATAAGAGTGCTCTTTTCTCAAACGTAGAGGGTGTTTCTTGTAAGGCGAGCTATTGTTTGTTTCCCATTCATAAACAAAGTTGAATCACATGCAGTTTCTGGTCCTATGAGCAAGAGTTATTTTCTGGTAAAGAAAGTCACTATTGTGCTCCCATTGCCAAAAAAAGTGCACATAGCACTCGCGTCTGTTCTCGGAAAGTACAGAGTATTGGACTGAAGAGAAGCTACTGTTCTTGTCAGTTTCCTAAGCAGAGTTGAACTAGATATGGGCAGTGTGTGTAGGAAGCACAGTTCTTGTGTTCTGAGCAAGCTCACTCTTTTGGCCTTATAGGAACACAGTAGTGTAGAAGAGTGCTCTTTTCTCAAAAGCAGATTATGTTTCTTGTAAGGCAAGCAAGTGTTTGATTCCCGTTCATAAAGGGATATGAATCACATGCAGTTTCTGTTCCTACAAGTAAGAGTTGTTTTCTGGTAAGAAAAGTCACTATTGTGCTCCTATTGCCATACACAGTGAAAAGAAGAATCGCGCTTGTTCTCAGCAAGTACAGTGTATTGGCCTGAAGAGAAGCTACTGTCTTGTTAGTTTCCTAAGTAGAGTTGAGCTAGATATGGCCCGGGTTTGTAGGAAGCACAGTTCTTTTGTTCTGAGCAAAATCACTGTTCAGTTCCTATGGAAACAGTGTACAGAAGAAGAGTGCTCTTTTCTCAACAGTAGAGTATGTTTCTTGTAAGTCTAGCTAGTGTTTCTTATAGATTCATAAACAGAGTTGAATCACATGCAGTTTCTAGTCCTATGCGCAAGAGTTGTTTTCTGGTAAGGAAAGTCACTATTGGGCTCCCATTTCCATACACTGTGCAAATAGCACTCGCGTCTGTTACCAGCAAGTACAGTGTATTGGAATGAAGAGAACAACAGTTCTTGTCAGTTTCCTAAGCAGAGTTGAATTAGATATGGCTCGTGCGTGTAGGAAGCACAGTTCTTTTGTTCTGTGCATGCTCATTCTTCTGGCCCTGTAGGAAACACAGTAGAGTAGAAGAGTGCTCTTTTCTCAAAAGAAGAGTGTGTTTCTTGTAAGGTGAGCTAATGTTTGTTTCCCATTCATAAACGGAGTTGAGTCACATGCAGTTTCTGATCCTATGAGCAAGAGTTGTTTTCTGGTAAGGAAAGTCACTGTAATGTCCCCTTTGCCATATACAGTGCAAATTGAAACTCGAGTCTGTTCCCTGCAAGTACAGTGTATTGGACTGAAGAGAAGCTACTGTTCTTGTCAGTTTCAAAAGCAGAGTTGAACTAGATATGGCCCGTGTGTGCAGGAAATACAGTTCTTTTGTTCTGAGCAAGCTCACAGTTCGGGTCCTATAAAAAACACAGTAGAGTAGAAGAGTGCTCTTTTCTCAAAAGCAGAGCGTGTTACATGAAAGGAGAGCTAGTGTTTGTTTCCCATTCATAAACGGAGTTGAATCACATGCAGTTTCTGGTCCTATGAGCAAGAGTTGTTTTCTTGTATTGAAAGTCACTTTTGCACTCATATTTCCATACACAGTGCAAATAGCACTCGCTTCTGTTCACAGCAAGTGAAGTGTATTGGACAGAAGAGAACTACAGTTCTTGTCAGTTTCCTTAGCAGAGATTAACTAGATATGGCTCCTGTCTGTAGGAAGCACAGTTCTTTTGTTCTTAGCATGCTGACTGTTCTTGTCCTTTAGGAAACACAGTAGAGTAGAAGTGTACTCTTTTCTCAAAAGCAGAGTGTGTTCTTGTTAGGCGAGCAGTTGTTTGTTTCCCATTCATAAACGGAGTTGAATCACATGCAGTTTCTGGACCTATGAGCAAGAGTTGTTTTCTGGTAAGGAAAGTCACTATTATGTTCCCATGGCCATATACAATGAAAATATCACTCACATCTGTTCCCAGCAAGTACAGTGTATTGGACTGAAGAGAAGCTACTGTTCTTGTCAGTTTCAAAAGCAGAGTTGAACCAGATATAGTCCATGTGTGTAGGAAGCACAGTTATTTTGTTCTGAGAAAGCTCACTGTTCTAGCCTTGAGGAAACACAGTAGAGTAGAAGAGTGCTCTTTTCTCAAAAGCAGAGTGTGTTTCTTGTAAGGCGAGCTACTGTTTGTTTCCCATTCATAAACGGAGTTGAATCACATGCAGTTTCTGGTACTACGCACAAGAGTTATTTTCTGGTAATGAAAGGCACCTTTGTGCTCCCATTCCCATACACAGTGCAAAAGCACTCCCTTCTGTTCCCTGGTAGGACAGTGTATGGGATTGAAGAGAAGCTATTGTTCTTGTCAGTTTCCTAGGCAGAGTTGAACTAGGTATGGACCGTGTGTGTAGGAAGCACAGTTCTTTTGTTCTGAGCAAGATCACTGTTCTAGCCCTATAGGAAACACAGTAAAGTAAAAGTGTGCTCTTTACTCAAAAGCAGAGTGTGTTACTTGAAAGGAGAGCTAGTGTTTGCTTCCCATTCATAAACCTAGATGAATGAAATGCAGTTTCTGTTTATATGAGCAAGAGTTGTTTTCTGGTAAGGAAAGTCACTATTGCGCTCCCATTGCCATTCACAGTGCAAATAGCACTCGCGTCTGTTCCCAGCAAGTACAGTGTATTGGACTGATGAGAAGCGACTTTTCTTGTCAGGTCCCAAAGCAGAGTTGAACTAGATATGGCCCATGTGTGTAGGAAGCACAGTTCTTTTGTTCTGAGCAAGCTCACAGTTCATGCCCTTTAGGAAACACAGTAGAGTAGAAGAGTGCTCTTTTCCCAAATCAGAGGGTGTTTCTTGTAAGGCGAGCTAGTATTTGTTTCTCATTTATAACCGGAATTGAATCACATGCAGTCTCTGGTCCTACGAGTGAGAGTTGTTTTCTAGTAAGATAAGACACTATTGCGCTCCAATTGTCATACACTGTACAATAGCATTCGCATCTGTTCCCAGCAAGTACAGTGTATTGAACTGAAGAGAAGCTACAGTTCTTGTCATTTCCCTAAGCAGAGTTGAACTAGATATGCCCCTGTGTGTAGGAATCAAAGTTCTTTTGTTCTGAGAAAGCTAACTTTTCTTGCCCTAAGGAAACACAGTAGAGTAGAAGAATGCTCTTTTCACAAAAGCAGAGTGTGTTTCTTGTAAGGCAAGCTAGTGTTTGTTTCCCATTCATAAACGGAGTTAAATCACTTGCAGTCTCTGGTCCTATGAGCAAGAGTTGTTTTCTGGTAAGGAAAGTCAGTATTGCCCTCCCGTTGCCATATACAGTGCAAATAGCCTTCGTGTCTGTTCCCAGCAAGTACAGTGTATTGGACTGAAGAGAAGCTACTGTTCTTGTCTGTTTCCTAAGTAGAGATGAACTACATATGGGCCGTGTGTGTTGGAAGCACAATTCTTTTGTTCTGAGCAAGCTCACTGTTCTGGCCCTATAGGAAACACAGTGGAGTAGAAGAGTGCTCTTTTCTCAAAAGCAGAGTGTGTTTCTTGTAAGGCATGCTAGTGTTTGTTTCCCATTCATAAACGGAGTTGAATCACATGCAATTTCTGATCCTGTGAGCAAGATTTGTTTCGTTTTATGAAAAGTCACTATTATGCTCCCATTGCCATATACTATGCAAATAGCACTCTCGTATTTTCAGAACAATTACAGTGTATTGGACTGAGGAGAAGCTACTGGTCTTGTTAGTTTCTTAAGCAGAGTTGAACTAGATATGGCCAATGTGTGTAAGAAGCACAGTTCTTTTGTTCTGAGCAAGCTAACTGTTCTGGCCCTACGGAAACACAGTCAAGTAGAAGAGTGTTCTTTTCTCAAAAGCAGTGTGTGTTTCTTGTAAGGCGAGCTATTGTTTGTTTCCCATTCATAAACAGAGTTGAATCAAATGCAGTTTCTGGTCCTACGAGCAAGAGTTGTTTTCTGGTAAGGAAGGTCACTCTTTTGCTCCCCTTGCCATAAAAAGTGCAAATAGCACTCGAGTCTGTTCCCAGCAAATACAGTGTATTGGACTGAAGAGAAGCTGGCCCATCCCGTGGGCCAGGTTATTTGATGAGACAAGAGGAGGCACCTCCTGAAAGATCATTGGGGCGAGTGAGAAAGGAGATTAGGTGTTTAAAGGAAGACAAAGTCAGTCTGAGTTGCGTCAAGGTCTCGTTTATTGCAAGGGGAGTCAGGCTTATATATGCTAGGAGCTAGGACAAGTAGATAGGGGTATCGAAAGTTACTAGGAGGAAGTTAGGGTATGTTAGGGTTCAGGGAAAGCTCTCTTTGTTCCAGGGCTTGATCAACGGACCACACAGCAAATCATTATGTTTCAGGGAGTCAATCAAAAGATACATATTTTGGACTTGTTGAAAAATGGTTGCTATTGAAAGTGTTAACAGAAGGTTAGGTACACAGCTTTTTCCCATGAGAATCAGTTAGGCTACTTGGCTCCTGACAATTCCCCCTTTTTTCTATAAAATGGCCAAAGCAGGCTATGGTCATAAATCAAGAGGGCCCCTGTCTTAGCCTATATGGGCTGCATCCTGTCTGGCAACGTTTCATGTTGAGCCGGTCTCTGGCGACCTCTGTACATTGTGCTCCCAGCCCAGGCCTCATACTATTCCTGTCATTGAGTACCCTCTAGCTTTTAGTTGTAGGGTTTTTTTAGGTTTGTAGACCGCTGCACCTGTGCCTTTCACCTGTTTCAATAGTTTCCTCTCGAGTTTCTATCCGATGGTAGTGTAATGAAGCAATTTTTGCTAGGGCCGAATCGATCTGATATTTGATGAATTGTGTTAGTCGTTGAAAAGCCCAAGGACCAAAGGTGAGGAGGAGAAGGAAAATGATCAAGGGGGCCAAGAGGGTAGGGATCAGAGTAGAAAGCCAAAGGGATCCCTTTAGCCAGCCCTCGAACCAATTGTTTTGATTGTCAAAATCACGTTTTCTTTGTGTCAATTTTTCTCTTAGTTTCTTCATTGATTCTCTGACTAACCCAGTGTGATTGGCATAAAAGCAGCATTCTTCCTCCAGGCTACACATAATCCCCCCTCCTTTAAAAATAGTAAATCCAGACCTCTTCTGTTTTGTAACACAACCCCAGAGAGCGAGGTTAAAGACATCTCTAGGGCAGAAATGGATCTTTCTATGGCCTCTAGGTCAGTAGTCATAGCCATGTGTAACTGCATAAGGTGGTTGTACTGCACGAGGGCAGTGGTTCCTGTACCAATTCCTGCAGCGATGCCCCCAATACCTAACAAGAGGGCAATAGTCATAGACACAGGTTCTCGACTGTGTCGGCCTCTCTGCTCAAAGAATTCCATCACTGAGCTTTCTTGATGATAAGTGACACGAGGCCATAACTGAACCATCACACAAAATTCATGGGAATCATCAAATATCTGAGCAGATACGCAAGGGGTCAATCCTGTGTTACAGGCCCAGTAGGACCCGTTGGGGGCTTCGAGATAATAGCTCCCTTTATAGGGTGTCAGAGTTTGTTTACAGAGGTGACTATGGGTTGATGGAATCCTACCCAAACAAGAACCTTGTGCGGAGACTTCAGAGAGTGTTAGTTTAAGTGGCTTAGTCTGACACCTATTGCTCGGGGAAGTGAGGTTATTGGCAGTAGACTGAAAGGTGATTCCTTCATAATAAGAAAGACTGGAGGCAAGGCAGAGCCAGCAACGCAAGGTTTGGTTTGGATTTGTGGCATTTAGGGTCAGATAAGCTCCCTGGACCAAATTAAACAATCTATCTCCTGTTCAACCAAAAGGAGTAAGGAGAGTGCCGTTGCTGGAGTCTACGATGGTAGTCACGGTGCTTGTATGGTAGGGAAAGGGATAAGGATGAGGTGAGGGGGGAGGAGGAGAAGGTCATGGCACCTTTTCATGACTGGAGTTAACCTTTTGGTCAGAGAGAACTAAATTGGGCCCTACTGACTTTGGAACAGGTGTTCTATTGTTAGCAAGATCTTGAAAATGACTCCTTTATCTGTGCCATCAAGATACCAGCGGAGTCCCCATGTTTTTCCCGAGGGCCATTCTCGATTCGCCCTACCGTGAGGGGTGAAGTCTTTGTTTAGAGGTAAGGATAGCCCATGCTTATGGGCTGTCCAAGTATAGGAGCTAAAGCAAAAACGTCTATTTCTGCTAGGAATACTGTACCCTCTTGTAACTGAAATAAGGTCCTAAGATGAAGTTGGTTTCCAGTGTGTTTTTGTAAGGCAAGCTAGTGTTTGTTTGCCATTCATAAAAAGAGTTAAATCACATGCAGTTTCTTGTCCTATGAGCAAGAGTTGTTTTCTGGTAAGGAAAGTCACTAATATGATCCCATTGCCATATACAGAGCAAATAGCACTCACGTCTGTTCCCAGCAAGTACAGTGTATTGGACTGAAGAGAAGCTACTGTTATTGTAAGTTTCTTAAGCAGAATTGAACTAGAAATGGACCGTGTGTGTAGGAAGCACAGTTCTTTTGTACTGAGCAAGCATACTGTTCTGGCCCTGTGGAAACACAGTAGAGAAGAAGAGTGCTCTTTTCTCAAAAGCAGAGAGTGTTTCTTGTAAGACGAGCTAGTATTTGTTTCCCATTGAAAAACGGAGATGAATCAAATGCAGTTTCTGGTCCTACGAGAAAGAGTTGTTTTGTGGTAAGGAAAGTCACTATTGTGCTCCCATTGCCATACACAGTGCAAATACCACTCGCGTCTGTTCCAAAGAAGTACAGTGTATTGGACTGAAGAGAAGCTACTGTTCTTGTCAGTTTCCTATGCACAGTTCAACTAGATATGTCCCAGTGTGTAGGAAGCACAGTTCTTTTTTTCTGAGCAACCTCACTGTTCTGGCCCTATAGGAAACAGTGTAGAGTGGAAGAGTGCTCTTTTCTCAAAAGCAAAGTGTGTTTCTTGTAAAGCGAGCTAGTATTTGTTTCCCATTCATAAACCGAGTTGAATCACATGCAGTTTCTGTTCCTATGAGCAAGAGTTGTTTTCTGGTAAGGAAAGTCACTATTATATTCCCAATGCCTTATACAGTGCAAATAGCACTCGCGTCTGTTCCCAGAAAGTACAGTGTATTGGACTGAAGAGAAGATACTGTTCTTGTCAGTTTTCTATGCAGAGTTGAACTAGATATTGCCCGTGTGTGTAGGAAGCACAGTTCTTATGTTCTGAACAAGCCCACTGTTCTGGCCCTGTTAAAACAGAGTAGAGGAAAAGAGTGCTCTTTTCTCAAAAGCAGAGTGTGTTTCTTGTAAGACGAGCTAGTGTTTGTTTCCCATTGATAAACGGAGTTGAATCATATGAGTTTCTGTCCTATGAGATAGAGTTGTTTTCTGGTAAGGAAAGTCACTATTGCGCTCCCATTGTCATACACAGTGCAAATAGCACTCGCGTCTATTCCCAGCAAGTACAATGTATTGGATTGAAGAGAAGCTACTGTTCTTGTCAATTTCCAAAACAGAATTAAACTAGATATGGGCCGTGTGTAGGAAGCACAGTTGTTTTGTTCTGAGCAATCTCACTCTTCTGGCCCTGTAGGAAACACAGTAGAGTAGAAGGGTGCTCTTTTCTCAAAAGCAGAGTGTGTTTCTTGTAAGGCAAGCAAGTGTTTTTATCCCAATAGTAAATAGAGCTGAATCACATGCAGTTTATGGTCTTATAAGCAAGAGTAGTTTTCTGGTATGGAAAGACACTATTATGTTCCCATTGCCATATAATGTGCAAATAGCACTCTTGTCTGTTCCCAGAAAGTACAGTGTATTGGACTGAAGAGAAGCTACTGTTCTTGTCAGTTTCCAAGGCAGAGTTGAATTGTATATGCCACGTGTGTGTAGGAACACAGTTCTTTTTTCTGAGCAAGCTCACTGTTCTGGAACTACCGAAACACAGTAGAGTAGAAGAATGCTCTTTTCACAAAAGCAGAATGTGTTTCTTGTAAGGCAAGCTAGTGTGTGTTTTCTGTTCATTAACGGAGTTTAATCACATGCAGTTTCTGGTCCTATGAGCAAGAGTATTTATCTGGTATGGAAAGTCATTATTATGCTCCCATTGCCATGTACTGTGTAAATAGCTCTCGCGTCTGTTCCCAGCAATTACTGTGTATTGGACTGAAGAGAAGCTACTGTTCTTTGCAGTTTCTTAATCAGAGTTGAACTAGATATGGTCCGTGTGTGTATGAAGCACACTTCTTTTGCTCTGACCAAGCTCACTGTTCTGGCCCTGTGGAAACACAGTAGAGTAAATGAGTGCTCTTTTCTCAAAAGTAGAGTGTGTTTCTTGTAAGGCAAGCTAGTGTTTGTTTCCCATTGATAAACAGAGTTGAATCACATGCAGTTTCTGATCCTACAAGCAAGAATTGTTTTCAGGAAAGGAAAGACACTATTGTGCTCACATTGCCATACAGAGTGCAAACAGCACTCGCGTCTGTTTTTAGCTAGTACAGTGTATTGGTCCAAAGAGAAGTTACTGTTCTTGTCAGTTTCCAAAGCAGAGTTGAACTGTACATGCCCCGTGTGTGTAGGAAGAACGGTTCTTTTTTTTCTGAGCAAGATAACTCTTCTGGCACTACGCAAACTCATTAGAGTAAAAGAGTGCTCTTTTCAATAAAGCAGAGTATGTTTCTTATAAGGCGAGCTAGTGTTTGTTTCCCATTCATAAACAGAGTTGAATCACATGCAGTTTCTGGTCCTACGAGCAAGAGTTGTTTTCTGTTATGGAAATTCACTATTGTGTTCCCCTTGCCATACACAGTGCAAACAGCACTCACGTCTGTTCCCAGCAAGTACAGTGTATTGGTCTGAAGAGAAGCTACTGTTCATATCAGTTTCCTAAGCAGAGTTGAACTAGATATGACCCTTTTGTGTAGGAAGCACAGTTCTTTTGTTCTCAGGAAGCTCTTTTTTCTGGCCCTGTAGGAAACACAGTAGAGTAGAAAAGTGCCCTTTTCTCAAAAGGAGAGTGTGTTTCTTGTAAGGCGAGCTAGTGTTTGTTTTCCATTCATAAATGGAGTTGAATCACATGCAGTTTCTACTCCTATGAGCAAGAGTTGTTTTCTGGTAAGGAAAGTCACGATTGTGCTCCCACTGCCATACACAATGTAAATAGCTCAAGCGTCTGTTCACAGCAAGTACAGTGTATTGGACTGAAAATAAGCTACTGTTCTTGTCAGTTTCCTAATTAGAGTTGAACTAGATATGGCCCATGTGTGTAGGAATCAAGGTTCTTTTGTTCTGAGCGACCTCACTCTTCTGGCCCTATAGGAAACACAGTAGATTAGAAGAGTGCTCTTTTGTAAAAAGCAGAGTGGGTTTCTTCTAAGGCGAGCTGCTGTTTGTTTCTCATTAACAAACGGAGTTGAATCACATGCAGTTTCTGGTCCTATGAGCAAGAGCTGTTTTCTGGTAAGGAAAGTCACTATTGCGATCCCAAAGCCATACACAGTGCAAATAACACTCAATTCGGTTCCCAGCAAGTACAGTGTATTGGACTGAAGAAAAGCTTCTGTTCTTCTCAGTTTCTTAAGGAGAGTTGAACTAGATATGACCCATGTATGTAGGAAGCACAGTTTTTTTGTTCTGTGAAAGCTCACTGTTCCGGCCCTACAGGAATCAAAGAAGAGTAGAAGAGTGCTCTTTTCTCAAAAGCAGAGTGTGTTTCTTGTAAGGGGAGCTAGTATTTGTTTCCCATTCATACACGGATTTGATTCACATGCAGTTTCTGGTCCTAATGGCAGGAGTTGTTTTCTGGTAAGAAAAGTCACTATTGTGTTCCCATTGCCATACACAATGCAAATAACACTCGCATCTATTCCAAGCAAGTACAGTGTATTGGATTGAAGAGAAGCTACTGTTCTTGTCAGTTTCTTTAGGAGAGTTGAACTAGATATGGCTCGTCTGTGTAGGAAGTACAGTTCTTTTGTTCTGAGCAAGCTCAATGCTTTGGCCTTAAAGGAAACACAGTAGAGTAGACAAGTGCTCTTTTCTCAAAAGTAGAGTGTGTTTCTTGTAAGGTGAGTTAGTGTTTGTTTCCCATTGATAAACGGAATTGAATCACATGCTGTTTCTGGTCCTACAAGCAATAGTTATTTTCTGGTAAGGAAAGTCACTGTTGAACTCCCATTTCAATACATAGTGCAAATAGGACTCTAGTCTCTTCCCAGTAATTGCAGTGTATTGGACGGAAGAGAAGCTGCTCTTCTTGTCAGTTTCCTAAGCAGAGTTGAACTAGATATAGCCCGTGTGTGTAGGAAGCACAGTTCTTTTGTTCTGAGAAAGCTCATTGTTCTGGACCTATAGGAAACACAGTAGAGTAATAGAGTGCTTTTTTGTCAAAAGCAGAGTGGTTTTCTTTTAAGGCTAGCTACTGTTTGTTTCCCATTCATTAACGGAGTTGAATCACATGAAGTTTCTGGTCCTACTTATGAGAAAATAGCACATTTCTAATCTACTGTGTTTACTATATTTCCAGAAGAGTGAGCATGCTCAGAACCAAAGAACTGTGCTTCTTAAACACATGGACCATATGAAGTTCAACTCTGCTAAGGAAACTGACAATAAGTTAGGCTACTTGGCTCCTGAAAAGAAGCTACTGTTCTTGTCAGTTTCCTAAGCAGAGTTGAACTAGATATGGCTCGTGTGTATAGAAAGCACAGATCTTTTGTTCTGAGCAATCTCACAGTTCTGACCATACAGGAAACACAGTAGAGTAGAAGAGTGCTCTTTTCTCAAAAGCAGGTTGTGTTTCTTGTAAGGAGAGCTAGTGTTTGTTTCCCATTAATAAACAGAGTTGAGTCACATGCAGATTCTGGACCTACAAGCAAGAGTTGTAGTCTGGTAAGGAAGTCACTACTTGTTTTCCTTGCTATACACAGTGCAAATAGCACTCACCTCTGTTCCAGAAAGTACAGTGTATTGGACTGAAGAGAAGCTACTGTTCTTGTCAGTTTCCTAAGCAGAGTTGAACTAGATATGGCCCGTGTGTGTAGGAAGCACAGATCTTTTATTCTGAGAAAGCTCACTCTTTTGGGCCTATAGGAAACACTGTAGAGTAGAAGAGTGATCTTTTCTCAAAAGCAGAGTGTGTTTCTTTTAAGGCGAGCTAGTGTTTGTTTCCCATTGATAAACAGAGATGAATCACATGCAGTTTCTAGTCCTACGAGCCAGAGTTGTTTTATGGTAAGGAAAGTCACTATTGGGCTCCCATTGCCATACACAGTACAAATAGCACTCGAGTCTGTTCCCAGCAAGTACAGTGTATTGGACTGAAGAGACACTACTTTTCTTGTCAGTTTCCTAAGCAGAGTTGAACTAGATATGGCTCGTGTGTGTAGGAAGCACAGTTCTTTTGTTCAGAGCAAGCTCACTCTTCTGGCCCTATAGGAAACACAGTAGATTAGAAGAGTGCTCTTTTGTAAAAAGCAGATTGTGTTTCTTCTAAGGCGTGCTAGTGTTGGTTTCTCATTTACCAACGGAGTGGAATCTCATGTAGTTTCTGGTCCTACGAGAAAGAGTTGTTTTCTCTTAAGGAAATTCACTATTGTGCTCCCATTGCCATACATGGTGCAAAGAGCACTCGCGTCTGTTCCCAGCAAGTACAGTGTATTGGACTGAAGAGAAGCTACTGTTGTTGTCAGATTCCTAAGCACAGTTGAACTAGATAGGGTCCGTGTGTTTAGGAAGCACAGTTCTTTTGTTCTGAGCAAGCTCACTTTTCTGGCGTATGGAAACACAGAAGAGTAGAAGAGACATCTTATCTCAGAAGCAGAGTGTGTTTCTTGTAGGAGAGCTCGTGTTTGTTTCCCATTCATAAACAGAGTTGAATCAAATGCAGTTTCTGGTCCTTCGAGCAAGAGTTGTTTTCTGATAAGGAAAGTCACTATTGAGCTCCCATTGCCATACACAGTGCAAATAGCACTCATGTCTTTTCCCAGTAAGTACAGTGTATTGGACTGAAAAGAAGCTACTGTTCTTGTCAGTTTCCTAGGCAGAGTTGAACTATATATGGCTCGAGTGTAGGAAGAACAGTTCTTATGATCTGAGCAAGCTCACTGTTCTGGCCCTGTAGGAAAAACTTTAGAGTAATAGAGTGCTCTATTCTCAAAAGCGGAATGTTTTTCTTTTAAGGCTAGCTAGTTCTTGTTTCCCATTCATAAACAGGGTTGAATCACATGCAGTTTCTGGTCCTAAGAGCAAGAGTTGTTTTCTGGTAAGGAAAGTCACTATTGTGCTCCCATTGCCATACACAGTGGAAATAGCACTCGTGTCTATTTCCAGCAAGTACAGTGTATTGGACTGAAGATTAGCTACTGTTCTTGTCAGTATCCTAAGCTGAGTTGAACTGTATATGGCCCCTGTGAGTATGAAGCACAGTGCTTTGTTCTGAGCAACCTCACAGATTGTGTCCTATAGGAAACACAGTAGAGTAGATGAGTGCTCTTTTCTCAAAAGCAGAGTGTTTTCCTTGTAAGCCGAGCTGGTATTTGTTTCCCATTGATAAACAGAGTTGATTCACATGCAGTTTCTGGTCCTAAGAGCCAGAGTCTGTTTCTGGTAAGGAAAGTCATTATTGTGCTACTATTGTCATACACTGTGCAAAGAGCACTCCAATCTGTTCCCAGCAAGTACAATGTATTGGACTCAATTGAAGCTACTGTTCTTGTCAGTTCCCTAAGCAGAGTTGAACTAGATATGGCCCATGTGTTTAGGAAGCACAGTTCTTTTGTTCTGAGCAAGCTCACTGTTCTGACCCAATAAGAAACACAGTAGAGTAGAAGAGTGCTCTTTTCTCAAAAGCAAAGTGTGTTTCTTGTAAGGCAAGATAATGTTTGTTTCTCATACAAAAACGGAGTTGAATCACATGCAATTTCTGGTCCTATGAGCAAGAGTTGTTTTCTGGTAAGGAAAGTCACTATTGCACTTCCATTGCCATATATAGTGCAAATAGCACTCGAGTCTGGTCCCAGCAAGTAGAGTGTATTGGACTGAAGAGATGCTACTGTTCTTGTCAGTTTCCTAAGCAGAGTTGAAATAGATATGACACATGTGTAGGAAGCACAGTTCTTTTGTTCTGAGCAAGCTCACTGTTCTGGCCCTATAAGAAACACATTGGAGTAGAAGAGTGTTCTTTTCTCAAAAGCAGACTTTGATTCTTGTAAGGCGAGCTAGTATTTGTTTCCCATTCATAAACGGATTTGAATCACATGCAGTTTCCAGTCCTACAAGGAAGAGTTCTTTTCTGGTAAGGAAAGTCACTACTGTGTTTCCCTTGCCATACACAGTACAAATAGCACTCACCTCTGTTCCCAGAAAGTACAGTATATTGAACTGAAGAGAAGCTACTGTTCTTGTCAGTTTCCTAAGCAGAGTTGAACTAGATATGGCCCATGTGTTTAGGAAGCACAGATCTTTTGTTCTGAACAAGCTCACTCTTTTGGGCCTATAGGAAACACTGTAGAGTAGAAGAGTGCTCTTTTCTCAAAAGCAGAGTGTGTTTCTTTTAAGGTGAGCTAGTATTTGTTTCCCATTGATAAACGGAGATGAATCATATGCAGTTTCTAGTCTTATGAGCCAGAGTTGTTTTCTGTTAAGGAAAGTCACTATTGCACTCCCATTGCTATACACAGTGCCAATAGCACTTGAGTCTATTCCCAGCAAGTACAGTGTATTGGACTGAAGAGATGCTTCTGTTCTTGTCAGTTTCTTAAGCAGAGTTGAACTAGATATGGCCCATGAGTTTAGGAAGCACACGTCTTTTGTTCTGAGCAAGCTCACTCTTTTGGGCCTATAAGAAACACTGTAGCATAGAAGAGTGCTCTTTTCTCAAGAGCAGATTGTGTTTCTTGTAAGGCGAGCTTGTGTTTGTTTCCCATTAGTAAATGGAGTGAGTCACATGCAGATTCTGGACCTATGAGCAAGAGTTGTTTTCTGGTAAGGAAAGTCACTATTGTGCACCCATTGCCATACACAGTGCAAATAGCACTCGCCTCTGTTCCCAGAGAGTACAGTGTATTGGATTGAAGAGACGCTACTGTTCTTTTCAATTTCCTAAGCAGAATTGACCTAGATATGTCCCCTGTGTGTTGGAAGTACATTCTTCTCTTCTGAACAAGCTCACTGTTCTGGACCTGTGGAAAACACAGTAGAGAAGATGAGTGCTCTTTTTTCAAAAGCAGAGTGTGATTCTTGTAAGGCGAGCTAGTGTTTGTTTCCCATTCATAAAAGGAGTTTAATCACATGCACTTTCTGGTCCTATGAGCAAGAGTATTTTAGTGGTAAGCAACGTCATTATTGTGATCCCATTGCCATACACAGTGCAAATAGCCCTCGCGTCTTTTCTCAGCAATTACAGTGTATTGGACTGAAAAGAAGCTACTGTTCTTGTCAGTTTTCTAGGCAGAGTTGAACTGTATATGGCTCGTGTGTGTAGGAAGCACAGTTCTTTTGTTCTGAGCAAGCTCACTCTTCTGGCTCTATAGGAAACACAGTAGAGTAGAAGAGTTCTCTTTTCTAAAAAGCAGAGTGTGCTTCTGGTAAGGCCAGCTAGTTTTTGGTTCTCATTCACAAACGGAGTTGAATAACATGCAGTTTCTGGTCCTACGAGCAAGAGTTGTTTTCTGGTAAGGAAAGTCACTGTTGAGCTCCCATTGCCATACACCGTTCAAATATCCCTTGCCTCTGTTCCCAGCAAGTACACTGTATTGGACTGAAGAGAAGTTCTGTTCTTGTCAGTTTCCTAACCAGAGTTGAACCCGATATGGCCCGTGTGTAGGAAGCACAGTTCTTTTGTTCTGAGCAAGCTCAAATTTCAGGGGTATGGAAACACTGAAGAGTAGAAGAGTGCTCTTTTCTCAAAAGTAGAGTGTGTTTTTTTTAAGGCGAGCTAGTATTTCATTCCGATTCATAAACGGATTCAAATAACATGCAGTTTCTGTTCCTACAACCAAGAGTTGTTTTCTGGCAAGGAAAGTCACTATTGTGCTCCCAATGCCATACACAATACAAAGAGCACTCACAACTGTTCCAAACAAGTACAGTGTATTGGATTGAAGAGAAGCTACTGTTCATGTCAGTTTCCTAAGCAGAGTTGAACTAGATATGACCTGTGTGTAGGAAGCACAGTTCTTTTGTTCTGAGCAAGCTCACTGTTCTGAACACTATAGGAAACACAGTAGAGTGGAAGAGTGCTCTTTTCTCAAAAGTTGAGTGTGTTTCTTGTAAGGCAAGCTATGGTTTGTTTCCCATTCATAAACGGAGTTGAATCACATGCAGATTCTGGTCCTACGAGCAAAAGTTGTTTTCTGGTAAGGATGTCACTATTCCGCTCCCATTGCAATACACAGTGCAAATAACATTCGAGTCTGTTCCCAGGAAGTACAGTGTATTGGACTGAAGAGAAGCAACTGTTCTTGTCAGTTTCCTATGCAGAGTTGAACTAGATATGGCCCGTGTATGTAGCAAGCACAGTTCTTTTGTTCTGAGCAAGCTCACTCTTCGTGCCCTTATAGGAAAATCAGTAGATTAGAATAGTGCTCTTTGTAAAAAGCAGAGTGTGTTACTTGTAAGGCGAGCTAGTGTTTTTTTCCCATTTAAAAGTTGTTGAATCTCATGCAGTTTGTGGTCCTATTAGCAAGAGTTTTTTTCTGGTAAGGAAAGTCACTATTGCACTCCCATTGCCATACACAGAGCAAATAGCACTTGCGTCTGTTCCCACCAAGAACAGAGTATTGGACTGAAGAGAATCTACTGTTCTTGTCGGTTTTCTAAGCCGAGTTGAACTGAATATGTGCCGTGTATGTAGCAAGCACAGTTCTTTTGTTCTGAGTCAGCTAATTGTTCAGGTCCTATGGAAACACTGCAGAGTAGAAGAGAGCACTTTTCTCAAAAGCAGAGTGTTTCTTGTAAGGCGACGTAGTGTTTGTTTCCCATACCTAAATGGAGTTGAATCACAAGCAGTTTCTGGTCCTACAAGCAAGATTCGTTTTCTGGTAAGGAATGTCATTATTGCGCTCCCATTGTCATACACTGTGTAAATAGCACTCACGTCTGTTCGCAACAAATACAGTGTATTGGACTGAAGAGAAGTGACTGATGATGTCAGTTTCCTAAGCAGAGTTGAATTAGGTATGGTTCATGTGTGTAGGAAGCACAGTTCTATGTTCGGAGCAAGCTACCAGTTCTGGCCCTATGGAAAAACAGTAGAGCAGAAGAGTGCTCTTTTCTCATAAGCAGAATGTGTTTCTTGTAAGGCGAGCTAGTGTTTGTTTCCTCTTCTTAAACAGAGTTGAGTCACATGTGGTTTCTGGTCCTACAAGCAAGTGTTTTTTCCTGCTAAGGAAAGTCACTATTTTGCTCCTACATCCATACACAGTGCAAATAGCACTCGCGTTTGTTTCTAGCAAGTACAGTGTATTGGATTGAAGAGGAGCTACTGGTCTTGTGAGTTTCCGAAGCAGAGTTGAAGTAGATATGGCCCATGTGTGTAGGAAGCACAGTTCTTTTGTGCTGAGAAAGTTCACAGTTCTGGCACTATAGGAAACATAGTAGAGTAGAAGAGTGCTCTTTTCTCAAAAGCAGAGTGTGTTTCTTCTAAGGTGAGCTAGTGTTTGTTTCCCATTCATAAACGGAGTTGAATCACATGCAGGTTTTGGTCCTATGATCAAGAGTTGTTTTCTGGTAAGGAAAGGCACTCTTGTGCTCCCATTGCCACACATAGTACAAATAACTCAAGCATCTGTTCACAGCAAGCAGAGTGTATTGGACTGATAAGAAGCTACTGTTCTTGTTAGTTTCCTAAGCAGAATTAAACTAGATATGGTCGGTGTGTGAAGGAAGCACAGTTCTTTTGTTTGGAGTGAGCTCGCTCTTCTGGCCCTATAGGAAACACAGTAGAGTAGAAGAGTGCTCTTTTGTAAAAAGCAGAGTGGGTTTCTTGTAAGATGAGCTAGTGCTTGTTTCTCATTCATAAATGGAGTTGAATCACATGCAGGTCTGGTCCTATGAGCAAGAGCTGTTTTCTGGAAAGAAAAGTCACTATTGCGCTTCCATTGTCATACACCATACAAATAACACTCACGTCAGTTCCCAGCAAGTACACTGTATTGGACTGAAGAGAAGCTTCTGTTCTTGTCAATTTCCTAAGCAGAGTTGAACTATATATGGCCCGTGTGTGTAGGAAGCACAGTTCTTTTATTCTGAGCAAGCTCACTGCTCTGGAATATGGAAACCCACAAGAGTAGAAGAGTGCTCTTTTCTCAAAAGCAGAGAGTGTTTCATGTAAGGCGAGCTAGTATTTGTTTCCCATTCATGAACGGATTTGAATCACCTGCAGTTTCTGGTCCTAAGAGCAGGAGTTGTTTTCTTGTAAGAAAAGTCACTATTGTGCTTCCATTGTTATACACAATGCAAATAGCACTCGCATCTGTTCCAAGCAAGTAGAGTGTATTGGATTGAAGGGAAGCTACTGTTCTTGTCAGTTTCTTAAGCAGAATTGACCTAGATATGGCTCTTGGTGTAGGAAGTACAGTTCTTTTGTTCTTAGCATGTTCACTGTTTTGGCATTAAAGGAAACACAGTAGAGTAGAAGAGTGCTCTTTTCTCAAAAGCAGAGTGTGTTTCTTGTAAGGCAAGCTAGTGTTTGTTTCCCATTCATAAATGGAGTTGAATCTCATGAAGTTTCTGGTTCTACTAGCAAGAGTTGTTTTCTGGTAACGAAAGTCACTATTGTTTTCTCCTTGCTATACACAGAGCAAAAAGCACTCGCGTCTGTTCCCAGAAAGTACAGTGTATTGGACTGAAGAGAAGCTACCATTCTTGTCAGTTTTTTAAGCAGAGTTGAACTACTTATGGGCCGTGTGTGTAGGAAGCACAGTTCTTTGGTTTTGAGCATGTTCACTCTTCTGGAAATATAGTAAACACAGTAGATTAGAAGAGTGCTCTTTTCTCAAAAGTAGAGTGTGTTTCTTGTAAGGCAAGTTAGTGTTTGTTTCCCATTCAGAAACAGAGTTGAATCAAATGCAATTTCTGGTCCTATGAGAAAGAGTTGTTTTCTGGTAAGGAAAGTCACTATTGAGCCCCCAGTACTGTACACAGGGCAAATAGCACTCGCGTCTCTTCCCAGCAAGTACAGTGTATTGGACTGAAGAGAAGCTACTGTTCTTGTCAGTTTCCTAAGCGGAGTTGAACTATATATAGCCCGTGTGTGTGGAAGCACAGTTCTTTTGTTCTGAGCAAGCTCACTGTTCTGGCCCTATAGGAAACACAATAGAGTAAGAGAGCTCTTTTGTCAAAAGTAGAGTGTTTTTCTTTTAAGGCTAGCTAGTGTTTGTTTTCCATTCATAAACGAAGTTGAATCACATGCAGTTTCTGCTCCTACGAACAAGAGTTGTTTTCTGGAAAGGAAAGTAACTATTGTGCTCCCATTGCCATACACAGTGCAAATAGCACTCGTGTCTATTCCCAGAAAGTACAGTGTATTGTACTGAAGAGAAGATACTGTTCTTGTCAGTTTCCTAAGCAGAGTTGAAGTAGATATGGTCCGTGTGCATAGGAAACACAGTTCTTTTGTTCTGAGCAAGCTCATTGTTCTGGCCGTATGGAAACACAGTAGAGTAGAAGAGTGCCGTTTTATCAAAAGCAGAGTGTGTTTCTTGTAAGGCAAGCTAGTGTTTGTTTCCCATTCATAAATGGAGTTGAATCTCATGCAGTTTCTGGTCCTATGATCAAGGGTTGTTTTCTGATAAGAAAAGTCATTATCGTGTTTCCCTTGCCATATACAGTGCAAATAGCACTCGCCTCTGTTTCCAGAACGTACAGTGTATCGGACTGAAGAGAAGCTATAGTTCTTGTCAGTTTCAAAAGCAGAGTTGAACTAGATATGGCCCATGTGTGTAGAAAGCACAGATCTTTTGTTCTGAGCAAGCTCACTCTTTTGGGCTTATAGCAAACACGGTAGAGTAGAAGAGTGCTCTTTTCTCAAAAGAAGAGTGTGCTTAATGTAAGGCGATCTATTGTTTGTTTCTCATTCACAAACGGAGTTGAATCACATGCAGTTTCTGGTCCTATGAGCAAGAGTAGTTTTCTGGTAAGGAAAGTCACCATTGCATTTCCATTGCCATACACGGTGCAAACAGCACTCGCCTCTGTTCCCAGAGAGCAGAGTGTATTGGATTGAAGAGATGCTACGGTTCTTGTCAGTTTCCTAAGCAGAGTTGAACTAGATATGGCCCGTGTGTGTAGCAAGCACAGGTCTTTTGTTCTGAGCAAGCTTACTGTTCTGACCCTATAGGAAACAAAGTAAAGTAGAAAAGTGCTCTTTTCTCAAAAGTAGATTGTGTTTCTTGTAAGACGAGCTAGTTTTTGTTTCCCATTAATAAACGGAGTTGAGTCACATGCAGATTCTGGACCTATGAGCAAGAGTTGTTTTCTGGTAAGGAAAGTCACTATTGAGCTCCCATTGACATACACAGTGCAAATAGTACTCGGGTCTGTTCCCAGAAAGTACAGTGTTTTGGACTGGAGAGACGCTAATGTTATTGTCACCTTCCTAAGCAGAGTTGAACTAGATATGTCCCGTTTCTGTATTAAGCACAGTTCTTTTGTTCTGAGCAAGCTCACTCTTGTGACCCTATAGGAAACAGTGTAGAGAAGAAGAGTGCTTGTTTGTAAAATGCAGAGTGTGTTTCTTGTAAGGCGCGCTAGTGTTTGTTTCTCATTCACAAACGGAGTTGAATCACATGCAGTATCTGGATCTACGAGCAAGAGCTGTTTTCTGGTAAGGAAAGTCACTATTGCGATCCCATTGCCATACACAGTGCAAATAGCACTCACGTCTTTTCCCAGCAAGTACAGTGTATTGGACTGAAAAGAAGCTACTGTTCTTGTCAGTTTTCTAGGCAGAATTGAACTGTATATGGCTCATATGTAGGAAGCACATTTCTTTTGTTCTGAGCAAGCTCACTCTTCTGCCTCTATAGGAAACAAAGTAGAGTAGAAGAGTGCTCTTTCGTAAAAAGCACAGTGTGTTTCTGGTAAGGCCAACTAATTTTTGTTTCTCATTCACAAACGGAGTTGAATCACAAGCAGTTTCTGGTCCCATGAGCCAGAGTTTTTTTCTGGAAAGAAAGTCACTATTGCGCTCCCATTGCCATACAGCATGCAAATATCTCTTGTGTCTGTTTCCAGAAAGTACAGTGTATTGGACTGAAGAGAAGCTTCTCTTCTTGTCAGTTTCCTAAGCAGAGTTGAACTAGATATGGCCCGTGTGTGTAGAAAGCACAGTTCTATTTCTCTGAGCAAGCTCACATTTCTGGCGTATGGAAACACAGAAGACTAGAAGAGTGCTCTTTTCTCAAAAGCAGAATGTGTTTCTTTTTTTTTTTTTTTTTTTTTTTTTTTTTTTTTTTTTTTGGTTTTTCGAGACAGGGTTTCTCTGTGTAGCTTTGTGCCTTACCTGGAACTCACTTGGTAGCCCAGGCTGGCCTTGAACTCACAGAGATCCGCCTGGCTCTGCCTCCCGAGTGCTGGGATTAAAGGCGTGCGCCACCACCGCCCGGCTAAGAATGTGTTTCTTTTAAGGCGAGCTAGTATTTGTTTCCAATTCATAAACGGATTTCAATCACGTGCAGTTTCTGGTCCTACAAGCAAGAGTGGTTTTTTAGTAAGGAAAGTTACTATTGTGCTGCCAATGCCATACACAATACAAAGAGCACTCGCATCTGTTCCCAGCAAGTACAGTGTATTGAATTGAAGAGAAGCTACTGTTCTCAGTTTCCTAAGCAGAGTTGAACTAGATATGGCCCATGTGTGTAGGATGCACAGTTCTTTTGTTCTGAGCAAGCTCACTGTTATGACACTATAGGAAACACAGTAGAGTAGAAGAGTGCTCTTTTCTCAAAAGCAGAGTGTGTTTATTATAAGGTGAGCTAGAATTTCTTTCCCATTCATAAACGTAGTTGAGTCACATGCAGATTCTGGTCCTACAAGCAAGAGTTGCTTTCTGGTAGGGAAAGTCACTATTGCGCTCCCATTTCAATACACAGTGCAAATAGCATTCGAGTCTTTTCCCAGCAAGTACAGTGTATTGGACTGAATAGAAGCTACTCTTCTTGTCAGTTTCCTATGCAGAGTTGAACTAGATATGGCCCGTGTGTGTAGGAAGTACAGTTCTTTTGTTCTGAGCAAGCTCACACTTCAGGCCCTAATAGGAAAAACAGTAGAGTAGAATAGTGCTCTTTCATAAAAAGCAGAGTTGAAGTAGATATGGCTCGTGTGTGTATGAAGCACAGTTCTTTAGTTCTGAGCATACTAACTGTTCTGGCCCTATAGGAAACCCAGTAGAGTAGATGAGTGCTCTTTTCTCAAAAGCAGAGTGTGTTTCTTTAAGGCGAGCTAGTATTTGTTTCCCATTTAAACAGTGGTGAATCACATGCAGTTTCTAGTCCTACAAGCAAGTGTTTTTTCTTGATAAGGAAAATCACTATTTTGCTCCCACCTCCATACACAGTGTACATAGCACTCGCGTTTCTTCCCAGCAAGCACAGTGTATTGTACTGAAGAAGATCTACTGTTCTTGTCAGTTTCCTAAGCAGAGTTGAAGTAGATATGGCCCATGTGTGTAGGAAGCACAGTTCTTTTGTTCTGAGCAAGCTCACTGTTCTGGCCCTATAGGAAACACAGTGGAGTAGAAGAGTGTTCTTTTCTCAAAAGCAGAGTGTGTTTCTTGTAAGGCGAGCAAGTATTTGTTTCCCATTCATAAACGGATTTGAATCACATGCAGTTTCCTGTCCTATGAGCAAGAGTTGTTTTCTGGTAAGGAAAGTCACTGCTGTGTTTCCCTTGTCTTACACAGTGTAAACAGCACTCGCATCTTTTCCCAGCAAGTACAGTGTAGTGGACTGAAATGTAGCTACTGTTCTTCTCAGTTTTCTAGGCAGAGTTGAACTGTATATGGCTCGTGTGTGTAGGAAGCACAGTTCTTTTGTTCTGAGCAAGCTCACTTTTCTGGCACTTTAGGATACACAGTAGAGTAGAAGAGTACTTTTTTGTAAAAAGCAGAGTGTGTTTCTGGTAAGGCCAGCTAGTTTTTGTTTCTCATTTACAAACGGAGTTGAATCACATGCAGTTTCTGGTCATACGAGCAAGAGTTGTTTTCTGGTAAGGAAAGTCATTATTGCGCTCTCATTGCCATACACCTTGCAAATATCACATGCGTCTGTTCCCAGCAAGTACAGTGTATTGGACTGAAGAGAAGCATCTGTTCTTGTAAGTTTCCTAAGCAGAGTTGAACTGGATATGGCCCGTATGTAGGAAGCACAGTTCTATTGTTCTGAGCAAGCTCACATTTCTGGCGTATGGAAACACAAAGAGTAGAAGAGTGCTCTTTTCTCAAAAGCAGTGTGTGTTTCTTTTAAGGCAAGCTAGTATTTTTTTCCTATTCATAAACAGATTTCAATCACATGCAGTTTCTGGTCCTACAAGCAAGAGTTCTTTTCTGGTAAGGAAAGTCACTATTGAGCTCCCATTGCCATACACAATGCAAATAGCACTCGTGTCTATTCCCAGCAAGTACAGTGTATTGGATTGAAGAGCAGCTTCTGTTCTTGTCAGTTTCCTAAGCAGAGTTAAACTAGATATGGTCCGTGTGTGTAGGAAGCACAGTTCCTTGTTCTGAGCAAGCTCACTGCTCTGGTGTAGGGAAACACAGAAGAGTAGAAGAGTGCACTTTTCTCAAAAGCAGAGAGTGTGTCATGTAAGGCAGGCTAGTATTTGTTTCCCATTCAAAAACGGATTTGAATCACATGCAGTTTCTGGTCCTGAGAGCAAGAGTTGTTTTCTGGTAAGAAAAGTCACTATTGTGCTCCCATTGCCATACACAATGCAAATAGCACTCGCTTCTGTTCCCAGAAAGTACAGTGTATTGGATTGAAGAGAAGCTACTGTTCTTGTCAGTTTGTAAGCAGAGTTGAATTATATATGTCTCGTGTGTGTAGGAAGTACAGTTCTTTTGTTCTGAGCAAGCTCACTTTTTTGACATTAAAGGAAACACAGTAGAGTAGAAGAGTTCTCTTTTGTAAAAAGTAGAGTGTGTTTCTTCTAAGGTGAACTAGTGTTTGTTTCCCATTCATAAACAGAGTTGAGTCACATGAGGCTTCTGGTCCTACAAGCAAGTTTTTTTTCCTGCTAAGGAAAGTCACTATTTTGCTCCTAACTCCATACACAGTGCAATAGCACTCGTGTTTGTTCCCAGCAAGTACAGTATATTGGATTGAAGAGGAGCTACTGGTCTTGTGAGTTTTCTAAGCAGAGGTGAAGTAGATATGGCCCGTGTGTGTAGAAAGCACAGTTCTATTGTTCTGGGCAAGCTCACTGCTCTGGCATATGGAAACACAGAAGAGTAGAAGAGTGCTCTTTTCTCAAAAGCAGAGAGTGTTTCATGTAAGGCAAGCTAGTATTTGTTTTCCATTCATAAATGGATTTGAATCACAGGCCGTTTCTGGTCCTAAATGCAGGAGTTGTTTTCTGGTAAGAAAAGTCACTATTGTGCTCCCATTGCCATACACAATGCAAATAGCACTCGCATCTGTTCCAAGCAAGTACAGTGTATTGGATTGAAGTGAAGCTACTCTTCTTGTCAGTTTCTTAAGCAATGTTGAACTACATATGTCTCTTGTGTGTAGGAAGTACAGTTCTTTTATTCTGAGCAAGCTTACTGTTTTGGCATTAAAGGAAACACAGTAGAGTAGAAGAGTGCTCTTTTCTCAAAAGCAGAGTGTGTTTCTTGTAAGGCGAGCTAGTGTTTGTTTTCCATTTATAAATGGAATTGAATCTTATGAAGTTTCTAGTTCTACTAGTAAGAGTTGTTTTCTGGTAAGGAAAGTCACTATTATTTTCCCCTTGCTATAATACAATGCAAAATGCACTTGCGTCTGTTCCCAGAAAGTACAGTGTATTGTACTGAAGAGAAGCTACCATTCTTGTCAGTTTCCTAAGCAGAGTTGCACTACTTATGGGCCATGTGTAGGAAGCACGGTTCTTTGGTTCTGAGCATGCTCACTCTTCTGGAAATATAGTAAACACAGTAGATTAGAAGAGTGCTCTTTTCTCAAAAGTAGAGTGAGTTTCTTGTAAGGCGAGTTAGTGTTTGTTTACCATTCAAAAACGGAGTTGAATCAAATGCAGTTTCTGGTCCTATGAGTAAGGGTTTTTTTCTGGGAAGGAAAGTCACTATTGAGCTCCCATTGCCATACACAGTGCAAATAGCATTCGCGTCTCTTCCCAGCAAGTACAGTGTATTGGACTGAAGAGAAGCTACTGTTCTTGTCAGTTTCCTAAGCAGAGTTGAACTAGATATAGCCCGTGTGTGTAGAAAGCACAGCTCTTTTGTTCTGAGCAAGCTCACTGTTCTGACCCTATGGGAAACACAGTAGCGTAATAGAGAGCTCTTTTGTTAAAAGCAGAGTGTTTTTCTTTTAAGGCTAGCTAGTGTTTGTTTCACATTCATAAATGGAGTTGAATCACATGCAGTTTCTGCTCCTACGAGCAAGAGTTGTTTTCTGGTAAGGAAAGTCACAATTGTGCTCCCATTGCCATACTCAGTGCAAATAGCACTCCTGTCTATTCCCAGCAAGTGCAGTGTATCTGGCTGAAGAGAACATACTGTTCTTGTCAGTTTCCTAAGCAGAGTTGAACTAGATATGGTACGTGTGTGTAGGAAACACAGTTCTTTTCTTCTGAGCAAGCTAACTGTTCTTGCCCTATGGAAACACAGTAGAGTAGTAGAGTGCCCTTTTCTCAAAAGCAGAGTGTGTTTCTTGTAAGGCGAGCTAGTGTTTGTTTCCCATTCATAAATGGAGTTGAATCTCATGCAGTTTCTGGTCCTATGAGCAAGAGTTGTTTTCTGGTAAGGATAGTCACTACTGTGTTTCCCTTGCCATACACAGTGCAAATAGCACTCGCGTCTGTTCCCAGAACGTACACTGTATTGGATTGAAGAGAAGCTATATTTCTTGTCAGTTTCCTAAGCAGAGTTGAACTATATATGGCCCATATGTGTAGGAAGCACAGATCTTTTGTTATGAGCAAGCTCACTGTTTTGGGCCTATGGCAAACACAGTAGTGTAGAAGAGTGCTCTTTTCTCAAAAGCAGAGTGTGTTTCATGTAAGGCGAGCTATGGTTTGTTTCTCATTCACAAACGGAGTTGAATTACATGCAGTTTCTGGTCCTATGAGCAAAGTAGTTTTCTGGTAAGGAAAGTCACTATTGCAATTCCATTGCCATACACAGTGCAAACAGCACTCGCCTCTGTTCCCAGAGATTAGAGTGTATTGGACTGAAGAGACGCTACTGTTCTTGTCAGTTTCCTAAGCAGTGTTGAACTAGATATGGCCCGTGTGTGTAGGAAGCACAGTTCTTTTGTTCTCAGCATGCTCACTGTTATGACCCTATAGGAAACACAGTAGAGTAGAAGAGTGCTCTTTTCTCAAAAGTAGAGTGTGTTTCTTTTAAGGCAAGTTAGTGTTTGTTTCCCATTCATAAACGGAGTTGAATCAACTGCAATTTCTGGTTCTATGACCAAGAGTTTTTTTTCTGGTAAGGAAAGTCACTATTGAGCTCCCATTGCCACACAGTGCAAATAGCACTCGCGCCTGTTCCCAGCAAGTACCGTGTATTGGACTGAAAAGAAGCTACAGTTCTTGTTAATTTCTTAAGCAGAGTTGTAATGTATGTGGCCCGTGTGTGTAGGAAGCACAGTGCTTTTGTTCTGAGCAAGCTCACAATTCGGTTGCTATTGAAACAGAGTAGAAAAGAGTGCTCTTTCTCAAAAGCAGAGTGTTTTTCTCTTAAGCCGAGCTAGTATTTGTTTTCCATTGATATACAGAGTTGAATCACATGCAGTTTCTGGTCCAAAGAGCAAGAGTAATTTTCTGGTAAGGAATGTCACTATTGTGCTCCCATTGTCATACACTGTGCATATTGCACACACGTCTGTTCCCAGCAAGTACAGTGTATTGACTGAAAAGAAGCTACTGTTCTTGTCAGTTTTATAAGCAGAGTTGAACTAGATATGGCCCGTGTGTAGAAAGCACAGTTCTTTTATTCTGAGCAAGTTCACTTTCTGGCCTTGTAGGAAGCACAGTAGAGTAGAAGAGTGCTCTTTTGTAAAAAGCAGAGTGTGTTTCTTGTTAGGCAAGCTAGTGTTTGTTTCTCATTCACAAACCGAGTTAAATCACATTCAGTTTCTGGTCCTATGAGCAAGAGGTGTTTTCTGGTAAGGAAAGAACCTATTGTGCTTTCTTTTTCATACACAGTGCAAATAGCACTCACGTCTTTTCCAAGCATGTACAGTGTATTGGACTGAAGAGAAGCTACTGTTCTTGTCAGTTTTCTATGCAGAGATGAACAAGATATGGCCCGTGTGTGTAGAAAGCACAGTTCTTCTGTTCTGAGCAACTAACTGTTCTGGCCCTTTGGAAACACATAGAGTAGAAAAGTCTTTTTTTCTCAAAATCAGAGTGTTTCTTGTAAGGAGAGCTAGTGTTTGTTTTGCATTCATAAACAGAGTTGAATCACATGCAGTTTCTGGTCCTATGAGCAAGAGGTGTTTTCTGGTAAGGAAAGTCACTATTGTGCTTCCATTGCCATACCCAGTGCAAATAGCACTCTCGTCTGTTCCCAGCAAGTATAGTGTATTGGAATGAAGATAAGCAACTGTTCTTGTCAGTTTCCTAAGCAGAATTTAACTAGATATGGCCCGTGTGTGGAGGAATCACAGTTCTTTTGTTGTGAGCAAGCTCACAGTTCTGGCCCTATAAAAATCACAGTAGAGTAGAGTAGTGGTCTTTTCTCAAAAGCAGAGTGTGTTTCATGTAAGGCGAGCTATGGTTTGTTTCTCATTGACAAACGGAGTTAAATCACATGCAGTTTCTGGTCCTATGAGCAAAGTAGTTTTTTGGTAAGGAAAGTCACTATTGCAATTCCATTGCCATACACAGTGCAAACAGCACTCGCCTCTGTTCCCAGAGATTAGAGTGTATTGGACTGAAGAGACGCTGCTGTTCTTGTCAGTTTCCTAAGCAGTGTTGAACTAGATATGGCCCGTGTGTGTAGGAAGCACAGTTCTTTTGTTCTCAGCATGCTCACTGTTGTGACCCTATAGGAAACACAGTAGAGTAGAAGAGTGCTCTTTTCTCAAAAGTAGAGTGTGTTTCTTGTAAGGCAAGTTAGTGTTTGTTTCCCATTCATAAACGGAGTTGAATCAACTGCAATTTCTGGTTCTATGACCAAGAGTTTTTTTTCTGGTAAGGAAAGTCACTATTGAGCTCCCATTGCCACACAGTGCAAATAGCACTCGCGCCTCTTCCCAGCAAGTACCGTGTATTGGACTGAAAAGAAGCTACAGTTCTTGTTAATTTCTTAAGCAGAGTTGAAATGTATGTGGCCCGTGTGTGTAGGAAGCACAGTGCTTTTGTTCTGAGCAAGCTCACAATTCGGTTGCTATTGAAACAGAGTAGAAAAGAGTGCTCTTTCTCAAAAGCAGAGTGTTTTTCTCTTAAGCTGAGCTAGTATTTGTTTTCCATTGATATACAGAGTTGAATCACATGCAGTTTCTGGTCCAAAGAGCAAGAGTAATTTTCTGGTAAGGAATGTCACTATTGTGCTCCCATTGTCATACACTGTGCATATTGCACACACGTCTGTTCCCAGCAAGTACAGTGTATTGACTGAAAAGAAGCTACTGTTCTTGTCAGTTTTATAAGCAGAGTTGAACTAGATATGGCCCGTGTGTAGAAAGCACAGTTCTTTTATTCTGAGCAAGTTCACTTTCTGGCCTTGTAGGAAGCACAGTAGAGTAGAAGAGTGCTCTTTTGTAAAAAGAAGAGTGTGTTTCTTGTTAGGCAAGCTAGTGTTTGTTTCTCATTCACAAACCGAGTTGAATCACATTCAGTTTCTGGTCCTATGAGCAAGAGGTGTTTTCTGGTAAGGAAAGAACCTATTGTGCTTTCTTTTTCATACACAGTGCAAATAGCACTCACGTCTTTTCCAAGCATGTACAGTGTATTGGACTGAAGAGAAGCTACTGTTCTTGTCAGTTTTCTATGCAGAGATGAACAAGATATGGCCCGTGTGTGTAGAAAGCACAGTTCTTCTGTTCTGAGCAACTAACTGTTCTGGCCCTTTGGAAACGCATAGAGTAGAAAAGTCTTTTTTTCTCAAAATCAGAGTGTTTCTTGTAAGGAGAGCTAGTGTTTGTTTTGCATTCATAAACAGAGTTGAATCACATGCAGTTTCTGGTCCTACGAGCAAGAGGTGTTTTCTGGTAAGGAAAGTCACTATTGTGCTTCCATTGCCATACCCAGTGCAAATAGCACTCTCGTCTGTTCCCAGCAAGTACAGTGTATTGGAATGAAGATAAGCGACTGTTCTTGTCAGTTTCCTAAGCAGAGTTTAACTAGGTATGGCCCGTGTGTGGAGGAATCACAGTTCTTTTGTTGTGAGCAAGCTCACAGTTCTGGCCCTATAAAAATCACAGTAGAGTAGAGTAGTGGTCTTTTCTCAAAAGCAGAGTGGGTTTCTTGTAGGCGAGCTAGTGATTGTTTCCCATTGATAAACAGAGTTGAATCACATGCAGTTTCTGGTCCTACGAGCAAGAGTTGTTTTCTGGTAAGAAGAGTCACTCTTGCGCTCCCATTGCCATACACAGTGCAAATAGCACTGGCGTCTGTTCCCAGCAAGTACAGTGTATTGGACTGAAGAGAAGCTACTGTTCTTGTCAGTTTCCTAAGCAGAGTTGAACTAGATATGGCCCGTGTGTGTAGGAAGCACAGTTCTTTTGTTCTGAGCAAACTCACTGTTCTGGCCGTATAGGAAGCCCAGTAGAGTAGAGGAGTTTTCTTTCCTCAATAGCTGATTGTGTTTCTTGTAAGGCGAGCTAGTGTTTGTTTTCCATTCATAAATGGCGTTAAATCACATGCAGTTTCTGCTCCTATGAGGAAGAGTTGTTTTCTTGTAAGGAAAGTCACTATTGGGCTCCCAGACATACACAGTGCAAAAAGCACTCGCGTCTGTTACCAGCAAGTACAGTATATTGGACTGAAGACAAGCTACTCTTCTTTTCAGTTTCATTAACAGAGTTGAAGGAAATATGGCCCGTGTGTGTAGGAAGGACAGTTGATTTGTTCTGAGCATGCTTACTTCTTTGACCGTATAAGAAACACAGTAGAGGAAAAGATTGCTCTTTTCCAAAAGTATAGTGTCTTTCTTGTAAGTCGAGTTAGTGTTGGTTTCCCATTCATAAAGGGAGTTGAATCACATGCAGTTTCAGGTCTTAGGAGAATGAGTAGTTTTCTGGTAATGAAAGACACTATTGTGCTCCCTTTGCCATGCACAGTGCAAACAGCACTTTATCTGTTTTCAGCAAGTACAGTGTATTGGACTGAAGAGAACCTACTGTTTTTGTCATTTTCCTAACCAGAGTTGAACTTGATATGGTCCGAGTGTGTAGGAAGCACTGTTCTTTTGTTCTGAGCAAGCTCACTGTTCTTGCCCTATAGGAAACAGAGTAAAGTACAAGAGTGCTCTTTTCTCAAAAGCAGAATGGGTTTCTTGTAAGGCGAGCTAGTGTTTGTTTCCCATTCATAAACGGAGTTGAATCACATGCAGTTCCTGGTACTATGAACAAGAGCTGTTGTCTGCTAAGGAAAGTCACTATTGGGCTCCCCTTGACATACAAAGAGCAAATAGCAGTCGCGTCTGTTCCCAGCATGTGCAGTGTATTGAACTGAAGAGAAGCTAGTGTTCATTTCAGTTGCCTAGGCATAGTTGACCTAGATATGGCCCGTGTGTGTAGGAAGCACTGCCTTTGTTCTGAGCAAGCTCACAGTTCTGGCCCTATAGGAAACAGAGTAGAGTAAAAGAGTGCTCTTTTCTCAAAAGCAGAGTGTGTTTCTTGTAAGGCGAAATAGTGTTTGTTTCCCATTCATAAACAGAATTGAATCACATGCAGTTTCTGGTCCTAAGAGCAAGAGTTCTTTCTGGTAAGGAAAGTCATTATTATGCTCCCATTGCCATACACAGTGCAAATAGCACTCGCGTCTGTTCCCAACAAGTACAGTGTATTGGACTGAAGAGAAGCTACTATTCTTGTTAGTTTCTTAAGCAGAGTTTAACTAGATATGGCCCGTGTGTGTAGGAAGCACTGCCTTTGTTCAGAACAATCTCACTGTTCTGTCCCTATAGGAAACAGGGTAGAGTAGAAGAGTGCTTTTTTCTCAAAAGCGAAGTGTGTTTCCTGTAAGACGAGGTAGTGTTTGTTTCCCATTCATAAAAGGAGTTGAATCACATTCAGTTTCTGGTCCTACAAGCAGAGTTGTTTTCTGGTAGGAAAGTCACTTTTGTGCTCCCATTGCCATACACAGTGCAAATAGCATCTGTTTGTTCGTAGCAAGTACAGTGTATTGGACTGAAGCAAAACTTCTGTTCTTGTCAGTTTCCTAAGAACAGTTGAACTAAATATGGACCGTGTGTGTAGGAAGCACAGTTCTTTTGGTCTGAGCAAGCTCACTGTTCTGGCCCTATAGGAAACCCAGTAGAGTATTTGAGAGCTCTTTTCTCAAAAGCAGAGTGCGTTTCTTGTAAGGCGAGCTAGTGTTAGTTTCCCATTCATAAACAGAGTTGAATCACATGCAGTTTCCTATGAGCAAGAGTTGTTTTCTGGTAAGGAAAGTCATTATTGCTCTCCCATTGCCATACACAGTACAAATATCACTTGTGTCCGTTCGCAGCAAGTGCAGTGTTTTGGACTTCAGATAAGCTAGGGTTCTTTTCAGTTTCCTAAGCAGAGTTGACCTAGATATGGCCCCAGTGTGTTGGAAGCACAGTCTTTTATCCTGAATAAGCTCACTGTTCTGGAACTATAGGAAACACAGTAGAGTAGAAGAGTGCTGTTTTCTCAAAAGCAGAGTGTGTTTCTTGTAAGGTGAGGTAGTGTTTGTTTCCCTTTCATAAATGGAGTTGAATCACATGCAGTATTTGGTCCTATGAGCAAGAGTTGATTTCTCATTAGGAAAGTCACTATTACGCTCCCATTGCCATACACAGCTCAAATAGCACTCGCATCTGTTCCCAGCATGTGCAGTGTATTGGACTGAAGAGAAGCTAGTGTTCTTGTCAGTTTCCAAAGCAGAGTTGAACTAGATATGGCCCGTGAGTGTAGGAAGCACAGTTCTTTTGTTCTGAGCAAGATCACTGTTCTGGCCATATAGGAAACATAGTAGAGTAGAAGCGTGCTCTTTTCCCAAAAGCAGAGTGTATTTATTGTAAAGCCAGCTAGTGCTTGTTTCCCATTCAGAAAAGGAGTTGAATCACTTGCAGTTTCTGGTCCTATGAGCAAGGTTTTTTTTATGGTAAGGAAAGGCACTATTGAGCTCCCCTTGACATACACTGTGCAAATAGCACTCGTGTCTGTTCCCAGCAAGTACAGTGTATTGGACTGAAGAGAAGCTACTGTTCTTTTCAGTGTCTTATTCAGAGTTGACCTAGTTATGGTCCATGTGTAGAAACCACAGTTCTTTTTTGAGCAAGCTCACTGTTCTGTCCCTATAAGAATCACAGTAGAGAAGAAGAGTGCTCTTTTCTAAAAAGCAGAGTGTGTTTATTGTAAGGTGAGCTAGTGTTTGTTTCCCTTTAATAAACGAGTAGGGATTGTTCCCCATTCATAAACAGAGTTGAATCACATTCACTTTCTGTTTGTACAAGCAAGATTTGTTTTCTGGCAAAGAAGGTCACTATTGTTCTTCCATTGCAATACACAGTGCAAATAGCACTCTCGTCTGTTCCCAGAAAGTAGGGTGTATTGGCCTGAAGAGAAGCTACTGTTCTTGTCAGTTTCCTAAGGAGAGTTGAACTAGATATGGCCCGTTTTTTTTGAAGCACAGTTCTTTTGTTCTCAGCAACCTAACTCTTCTGGCCTTATAGGAAACTCAGTAGAGTAAAAGAGTGCTCTTTTCTCAAAAGCAGAATGTGTTTCTTGTAAGACAAGCTACTGTTTGTTTCCCATTCATAAACGGAGTTGAATCACATGGAATTTCTGGTCCTATGAGCAAGAGTTGTTTTCTTGTAAGGAAAGTCACTATTGCGCTGCCATTGCCATACACAGTGCAAATAGCACTTGCTTCTGTTCCCAGCAAGTACAGTGTATTAGACTGAAGAGAAGCTACTGTTCTTGTCAGATTCCTATGCAGAGTTTAACTAGCTTTGGCCATTGTGTGTAGGAAGCACATTTCTTTTGTTCTGAGCAAGCTCACTGTTCTGGACCTATAGGAAACACAATAGTGTAGAAGAGTGCTCTTTTCTCAAAGCAGAGTTTATTTTTTGTAAGGCAGCTAGTGTTTGTTTCCAATTCATAAACGGAGTTGAATCACAAGCAGTTTCTGGTCCCATGAGCAAGAGTTGTTTTCTGGTAAGGAAAGTCACTATTGCGCTCCCATTGCCATACACAGTACAAATAGCAATCGTGTCTCTTCCCAGAGAGTCCAGTGTATTGCCCTGAAGAGAAGCTACTGTTCTTGTCAGTTTCCTAAGCAGAGTTGAACTGGATATGGGTGTGTGTGTAGGAAGCACAGGTCTTTTTTTCTGAGTAAGCTCACTGTTCTGGCCCTGTAGGAAACACAGTAGAGTAGAAGAGTGCTCCTTTCTCAAAAGCAGAGTGCGTTTATTGAAAAGCAAGCTAGTGTTATTTTCACATTCATAAACAGAGTTGAATCACATGCAGTTTCTGGTCGTACATGCAAGAATTGTTTTCTGGTAAAGAAAGTCACTATTGTGCTCCCATTGCCATACACAGTGCAAATAGCACAAGTGTCTGTTCCCAGCAAGTACAGTGTATTGGACTAAAGAGAATATACTGTTCTTGGCAGTTTTTTATGCAGTGTTGAACTAGATATGGCCTGTGTCTGTAAGAAGCACAGTTCTTTTGTTATGAACAAGCTCACTATTCTGGCCCTTTAGGAAACACAGTAGAGTAGAAGAGTGCTCTTTAATCAAAAGCAGAGTGTGTTTCCTGTAAGGTGAGCTAGTGTTTGTTTCCCTTTCATATACGGAGTTGAATCACATGCAGTTTCTGGTCCTATGTGAAAGAGTTGTTTTCTCGTAAGGAAAGTCACTATTGCGCTCCCATTGCCATACACAGTTCAAATACCACTCGCGTCTGTTCCCAGCATGTACAGTGTATTGAACTGAAGAGAAACTAGTGTTCTTGTCAGTTTCCTAAGCAGAGTTGAACTTTGTATGGCCCGTGAGTGTAGGAAGCACAGTTCTTTTGTTCTGAGCAAGATCACTGTTCTTGCCTTTTAGGAAAAACAGTAGAGTAGAAGAGTGTTCTTTTCCCAAAAGCAGAGTGTATTTATTATAAGGCGAGCTAGTGCTTGTTTCCCATTAATAAACTGAGTTGAATCATATGGACTTTCTGGTCCTATGAGCAAGAGTTGTTTTCTCGTAAGGAAAGTCACTATTGTGTTCCCATTGCCATACTCAGTGCAAATAGAACTCGCGTCTGTTCCCAGCAAGTACAGTGTGTTGGACTGAAGAGAAGCTACTGTTCTTGTCAGTTTCCTAAGCAGAATTGAATTAGATATGGCCCATGTGTGTATGAAGCAAAGTTCTTTTGTTCTGAACAAGTTCACTCTTCTGGCCTTATAGAAAACACAGTAAAGTAGAAGAGTGCTCTTTTACCAAAAGCAGAGTGTGTTTCCTCTAAGGCAAGTAGGGTTTGTTTCCCATTCATAAACGGAGTTGAATCACATTCACTTTCTTGTCGTACTAGCAAGAGTTGTTTTCTCTGAAGGAATGTCACTATTGTGCTTCCTTATTTGCAATAAACAGTGCAAATAGCACTCGTGTCTGTTCCCAGAAAGTACAGTGTATTGGACTGAAGAGAAGCTACTGTTCTTGTGAATTTCCTAAGCAGAGTTGACCTAGATACGGCTCATTTGTGTAGGAAGCACAGTTCTTTTGTTCTGAGTAAGCTCACTGTTCTGGCCCTATAGGAAACACAGTAGAGTAGAAGAGTGCTCCTTTCTCAAAAGCAGAGTGTGTTTATTGAAAGGTGAGCTAGTGTTATTTTCACATTCATAAACAGAGTTGAATCACATGCAGTTTCTGGTCCTACATGCAAGAGTTGTTTTCTGGTAAGGAAAGTCACTATTGTGCTCCCATTGCAATACACAGTGCAAATAGCACAAATGTCTGTTCCCAGCAAGTACAGTGTATTGGACTAAAGAGAAGATACTGTTCTTGGCAGTTTCCTATGCAGAGTTGAACTAGATATGGCCCGTGTCTGTAAGAAGCACAGTTCTTTTGTTCTGAACAAGCTCACTATTCTGGCACTCTAGGAAACACAGTAGAGTAGAAAAGTGCTATTTCCTCAACAGCAGAGTGTGTTTGTTGTAAGGGGAGCTAGCGTTTCTTTCCTACTCATAAATGGAGTTGAATCACATGCAGTTCTGTACCTAGGAGGAAGAATTGTTATCTGGTAAGGAAAGAAACTCTTGTGCTCCCATTGCTAAATACAGTTCAAATAGCACTCTTGTCTCTTCCCAGCAAGTGCAGTGTATTGGACTGAAGAGAAGCTACTGTTCTTGTCAGTTTCCTAATCAGAGTTGAACTGGATATGGCCCGTGTGTTTAGGAAGCACACTTATTTTGTTCTGAGCAAGCTCACTGTTCTGGCCCTACAGGAAACACAGTAGAATAGAAGAGTGCCCTTTTCTCAAAAGCAGAGTGCGTTACTTGTAAGGCAAGCTAGTGTTTGTTTCTCATTCATAAATGGAGATGAATCACATGCAGTTTCTGGTCCTATGAGCTAGACCTTTTTTCTGGTAAGGAAAGTCACTATTGCGCTACCATTTCCATACACAGAGGAAATAGCTCTCGCGTCTGTTCCCAGCAAGTACATTGTATTGGACTGAAGAGAAGCTCCTGTTCTTATCAGTTTCCTAAGCAGAGTTGAACTAGATATGGCCATTGTGTGTAAGAAGCACAGTTCTTTGCTCTGAGCAAGCTAACTGTTCTGGCCCTAGAGGAAACTCAGTAGAGTAGAAGAGTGCTCTTTTATCAAAAGCAGAGTGTGTTTCTTGTAAGGCAAGCTAGTGTTTGTTTTCCATTCATAAACGGAGTTGAATCACATGCAGTGTCTGGTCCTAGGAGCAAGAGTTTTATTCTCGTAAGGAAAGTCACTATTGTGCTCCCATTGTGTTACACAGTGTAACTAGCACTCTCGTCTGTTTGCAGCAAGTGCAGTGTTTTCACTCAAGAGAAGCTATTGTTCTTTTCAGTTTCCTAAGCAGAGTTGACCTAGATCTGGCCCTTGTGTGTTGGAAGTTCATTCTTGTCTTCTGAACAAGCTCACTGTTCTGGAACTGTAGGAAACACAGTTGAGAAGAAGAGTGCATTTTGTTCAAAAGCAGAGTGTGAATCTTGTAAGGCGAACTAGTGTTTGTTTCCTGTTCATAAACGTAGTTGAATCCCATGCAGTTTCTGGTCCTATGAGCAAGATTTTTTTTCTGTTAAGGAAAGTAACTATTGTGCTCCCAGAGCCATACCAGTGCAAACAGCACTCGCGTATGTTCCCAGCAAGTACAGTGTATTGGACTGAAGAGAAGCCTCTGTTCTTGTCAGTTTCCTAAGCAGAGTTGACCTAGATATGGCCAGTGTGTGTAGGAAGCACAGTTCTTTTGTTCTGAGCAAGCTGTCTGTTCTGGCCCTTGGAAACAAAGAAGAGTAGAAGAGTGATTATTTCTCAAAAGCAGAGTGTATTAATTGTAACGGGAGATAGTATTTATTTCCCTTTCATAAACGGAGTTGAAACACATGCAGTTTCTGGCCCTATGAGCAAGAATTGTTTTCTGGTATTGAGAGTCACTATTGTGCTCCCATTGCCATACACAGTGCAAATAGCACTCGCGTCTGTTTCCAGCACGTACAGTGTATTGGATTGAAAAGAAGCTACTGTTCTTGTCAGTTTCCTAAATACAGTTGAATGAGATATGGCCCATGTGTGTAGGAAGCACAGTTCTTGTGTTCTGAGCAAGCTCACTGTTCTGGCCCTATGTGAAACACAGTAGAGTAGAAGAGTGCTCTTTTCTCAAAAGCAGAGTGTGTTTCTCGTAAGGCGAGCTAGTGTTTGTTTCACATTCATAAATGGAGATGAATCACATGCAGTTTTCGGTCCTATGAGCAAGAGTTGTTTTGTGGTAAAGAAAGTCACTATTGCACTCCCATTGCCATACACAGTGCAATAGCACTCGCGTCTGTTCCCAGCACGTACAGTGTATTGGATTGAAAAGAAGCTACTGTTCTTGTCAGTTTCCTAAATACAGTTGAATGAGATATGGCCCGTGTGTGTAGGAAGCACAGTTCTTGTGTTCTGAGCAAGCTCACTGTTCTGGCCCTATGTGAAACACAGTAGAGTAGAAGAGTGCTCTTTTCTCAAAAGCAGAGTGTGTTTCTCGTAAGGCGAGCTAGTGTTTGTTTCACATTCATAAATGGAGATGAATCACATGCAGTTTTCGGTCCTATGAGCAAGAGTTGTTTTGTGGTAAAGAAAGTCACTATTGCACTCCCTTTGCCATACACAGTGCAATAGCACTCGCGTCTGTTCCCAGCATGTACAGTGTATTAGACTGAAGAGAAGCTACTGTTCTTGTCAGATTCTTAATCAGAGTTTAACTAGATATGGTCATTGTGTGTAGGAAGCACAGTTCTTTTGTTCTGAGCAAGCTCACTTTTCTGGACCTATAGAAAAAAACAGTAGACTAGAAGAGTGCTCTTTTCTCAAATGCAGAGTGTGGTTCTTGTTAGGCGAGCTAGTGTTTGTTTTGCAAACATAAACGTATTTGAATCACATTCTTTTTCTGGTCCTAGGAGCAAGAGTTGTTTTTTGATAAGGAAATTCACTGTTGTGCTCCCACTACCATTCACAGTGCAAATATCTATCACAACTGTTACAAAAGTACAGTATATTGGACTGAAGAGAAGCTACTGTTCTTGTCAGTTTTCTAAGCAGAGTTGAACTAGTTATGACCCGTGTGTAGAAAGCACAGTTTTTTGTTATGAGCAAGCTAACTGTTCTGGCGCTATAGGAAACACAGTAGAGTAGAAGAGTGCTCTTTTCTAAAAAGCAGAGTGTGTTTCCTGTAAGACGAGCTAGTGTTTGCTTTCCATTCATAAACAGATTTTAATCACATGTAGTTTCTGGTCCTATGAGCATGAGTTGTTTTCTGGAAGGAAAGTCACTATTGTGTTCTCATTGCCATACACAGTGCAAAGAGCACTCGCATCTGTTCCCACTTAGTTCAGTGTATTGGACTGAAGGGAAGCTACTTTTCTTGTCAGTTTCATAAGCAGAGTTGAACTAGATATGGCATGTTTGTGTAGGAAGCACAGTTCTTTTGTTCTGAGCAAGTTCACTATTCTTGCCCTGTAGGAAACACAGTAGTGAAGAAGAGTGCTCTTTTCTAAAAAGCAGAGTGTGTTTCTTATATGGCGAGCTAGTGTTTGTTTCTCATTCATAAACGGAGTTGAATCACATGCAGATTCTGGTCTTATTAGCAAGAGTTGTTTTTTGGTAAGGATGGTGACTTTTACGCTTTCATTGCCATATACAGTGCAAAATGCACTAGCGTGTGTTCCCAGCATGTACTGTGTATTGGACTCAAAAGAATCTACAGTTATTCTCAGTTTCCTAAGCAGTGTAGAACTATATATGGCCCGTGTGTGTATGAGCACACTTCTTTTTTTCTGAGCAAACTCACTGTTCTGGACCTATAGGAAACACAGTATAGTAGACATGTGCTCTTTTATCAAAAGCAGAGTGTGTTTCTTGTAAGTTGATCTAGCGTTTGTTTCTCATTCATAAACAGAGTTGAATAATAGAAAGTTTCTGGTCCTATGAGCAAGAGTTGTTTACTGGTAAGGAAAGTCAATATTGTGCTACCATTGCAATACAGAGTGGATATAGCACTCATGTCTCTTCCCAGCAAGTACAGTGTATTGCACTGATGAGAAGCTGCAGTTCTTGTCAGTTTCCTAAGCAGAGTTGAACTAGATATGGCCCGTGTGTGTAGGAAGCACAGTTCTTTGTACTGAGCAAGCTCACTCTTCTGGCCCTCTAGGAAATGCAATAGAGAAGAGTGCTCTTTTCTCAAAAATAGAGTGTATTTCCTGTAAGGCGAGCTAGTATTTATTTCTCATTCATAAACGGAGTTGAATCACATGAAGTTTCTGGTCCTATGAGAAAGAGTTGTTTTCTGGTAAGGAAAGCAACTATTGTGCTCCCATTGCAGTACACAGTGCAAATAGCACTCGTGTCTGTTCCCAGCAAGTACAGTGTATTGGACTGAAGAGAAGCTACTGTTCTTGTCACTTTCCAAAGAAAGTTGAACTAGATATGGCCAATGTGTGTAGGAAGCACAGTTCTTTTGTTCTGAGTAAGCTAACGGTTCTGGCCGTATAGGAAACACAGTTCAGTAGAAGAGTGCTCTTTTCTCAAAAGCAGAGTTTTTTTCTTGTAAGGCCAGCTACTGTTTGTTTCCCAATCATAAACGGAGTTAAATCACATGCCGTTTCTGCTCCTACGAGCAAGAGTTGTTTCCTGTTAAGGAAATTCACTATTGTGTTCCTATTGCCGTACACAGTGCAAATAGCACTCGTGTCTGTTCCAAGCAAGTACAGTGTATTGGACTGAAAAGAAGCTACTGTTCTTGTCAGTTTCCTAAGTAGAGTTGAACTAGATATGTCCTGTGTGTGTAGGAAGAACAGTTCTATTCTTCTGAGCAAGCTCACACTTCTGGCCCTATAGCCAACACAGTAGAGTAGAAGAGTTCTCTTTTCTTAAAAGCAGAATGTGTTTCTTGTGGGGCGAGCTAGTGTTTGTTTCCCATTCATAAACATCGTTGAATCACATGGAGTTTCTGGTCCTATGAGCAAGAGTTTTTTTTCTCTTAAGGAAAGTCACTATTGTGTTACCTTTGCCATACACAGTTCAAATAGCAGTCACGTCTGTTCGCAGCATGTACAGTGTACTGGACTGAGAGAAGCTACTGCTCTTGTCAGTTTCCTAAGCAGAGTTGAACTGGATATGGCCCGTGTGTGTTGGAAGCACAGTTCTTTTGTTCAGGCAAGCTCACTGTTCTGGCCCTATAGGAAACAGAGTAGAGTAGAAGAGTGCTCTTTTTTCAAAAGCAGAGTGTGTTTCTTGTAAGGCGAGCTAGTGATTATTTCCCATTCGTAAACGGAGGTGAATCACATGCAGTTTCTGTTCCTACGAGCAAGAGTTCTTTTCTGTTAAGAAAAGTCACTATTGGGCTCCCCCATTCATACACTGTAAAAATAGTTCTCGCGTCTGTTCACAGCAAGTACCCTGTACTTGTCTGAAGAGAAGCTACTGTTCTTGTTATTTTCTTAAGCAGAGTTGAATGAGATATGGCCCGTTTGTAGGAAGCACAGTTCTTTGGTTCTGTGCAAGCTCACTGTTCGTGCCATATAGGTAACACAGTAGAGTAAAAGAGTGCTCTTTTTTAGCTAGAGTTTTTCTACCTGGCCCACCTCAGGACAAATCTCTCTCACCTGCCAGACCCACAGCTGCTCAGACCCGACCAAGTAAACACAGAGACTTATATTGGTTTCAAACTGTATGGCTGTGGCAGGCTTCATGCTAACTGTTCTTACAGCTTAAATTAATCCATTTCTGTAAATCTATTCTTTGCCATGTGGCTTGTGGCTGAACAGTACTTTACATCTTCCTTGTCCTGACAGCTTCTGGTATTATCTCTCTCACCCAGCTTCTTGTTCTCTCAATTCTCCTCTCTGTTAGTCCCGCCTATACTTCCTGCCTTGCCACTGACCAATCAGTGATTTATTTATTGGCCAATCAGCAACACATTTGACATACAGACAATCCCACAGCACTTCCCTTTTTCTTTTCTTTAAAAGGAAGGTTTTAACCTTTATACATCTCCAAAGTCAGCTTGGTATATTTGGGAATTTGGGCGTAGCTTCTCTTACTACTTCCTGCTGGAGGGGGGCGCTGTATCTTATAGGGACACAAAAAATATTTTAGGATTATGGATTAGTCCATGAGTGTGTATTGTCTGAGCCAGTTGCCTTGAAACGGTTCTGGATATTGGATCATTTGGGCCATGGTGTCATTGGAGACCTTACAGGTGGTCTTGGCTGGTCAATCCTGATGTATCTTAATCTGGAACAAATCCATAGCCTCTGGCTTTCTGTGGAAACAAAAGCAGAGCCTACTTTCCAAAGCAACATGTCCTTACATCCAAATTTTGAAGTCAAGGTACCTTTAAAATATACATTTTGGCATAACTCAACAGCTTTTTTAATCAAATGTTTTTTTTTCAGTTATGAATATCAAAGAGAACATAATCCAGATTCTCTGTGTGGTAGCCATCTTTACGTGGCTTATTTTTTTATATTAGCTTGAGCCTATTGCGTTAAACTGCAGCCTTCTAAGCCTGAAAGGACGCTGGCGCTGTGGCTGCTGGCTCTGCCCACTTCAGCTTCCCAACATGGCGGTGGGACGATGGCTTCTGATGTGCAATTGAACAGCAGCTGAAACAGTTATTCTGGAAGAGTAACTAAGCTTACACCCTTCAATAATAGACTGGCATTTGATAGAGGGATGCAGAGAAGAATGGGATGCTGAGATGAAGACATATGTACACAGCCAAGAAGAATGGATAGCTGAATTAAAAAGCCATCAACAATTTCCAGAATTTAAAATCCTGAATAATGACATGACACTAGTGGAATTCAGGTGTTTCTGGTACATGGACTGCTCTCCCCAATGTGAGGTGGAACTGCTGACCTTGTGTATATCCTACTTCACAAACAAGTCTGTCAGATATGCTAAGCCTATAGGGTGAAGATGATGCCCCAGCATTGCGGAGAAACCTCAGGTGACTGTCCAGGCAGCTGGCTGTTTCTGTCAACTTACAAATTTTTTGGAAGTTGCTTGCATGCACTTTCTGTTTTTATTTTTGTTAACTAATATTACTTCCTTCTTGGGTCTCTGAAGAAGTTGAAGGTTAGTTAGTTATAGTTGAAGGTTTGTCAGTTATAGTTGAAGATTAATTAGGATAGAAAGTGAATTAGATACATTTTGGACTTAACAAAATAGGATAATGAAATTATTATCTCTGAATTTGTCAAATACAAATGGACTAGACATTGTTTAGACATTTTTTAATTGTATATATTGTACATAGTTATTGTACTTTTGTATATAGATTTTCTTTTGTTAGTTATAACCTTTTTCTTTTTTTTCCTTTTTATTAGAATAGAAAAGGGGAAATGTGGTGGTATTTTACTTGTACTGAAATGTGATTTTAATTGTATATTAATGAATAAAGTTGCCTGTGGGTAAGAGCTATTAGAGCCATAGCAAGGGCATGGCAGTGGTGGCGCACGCATTTAAGGACCTGGAGGGCAGTACATGAGGCAGTGACAAGGCAGACACATGTTTAGGTTACCAAACAATGAGAAGGCAGAGCAGCTAGACTATATAAAGACATACACACAGGAAGTAGGTCCTTTCGGAGAGCTCTCTTGACTGAAGAGGAACACTGAAGCAGGGGTGGTGAGATTCTTACCTCTGATCTCTTGGCTTTCTTCTCTGAATAGACTCTGTGTATCTTATTTAATAAGACACTATGTTACATCTACATGTTTCTCAAAAGCAGAGTGTGTTTCTTGAAAGGCGAGCTAGTGTTTGTTTCCCATTCATAAACGGAGTTGAATCACATGCAGTTTCTGGGTCCTACGACCAAGAGTTGTTTTCCGGTAAGGAAAGTCACTATTGCGCTCCCATTGACATACACAGTGCAAATAGCACTTGTGTATGTTCCCAGCAAGCACAGTGTATTGGACTAAAGAGAAGCTACTGTTCTTGTCAGTTTCCTAAGCAGAGTTGAGCTAGATATGGCCCCTGTGTGTAGGAAGCACTGTCCTTTGTTCTGAGCAAGCTCATGGTTCTGGCCATATAGGAAACACGGTAGAGTAGAAGAGTGCTCTTTCCTCAAAAGCAGAGTGTGTTTCTTGTAAAGCGAGCTAGTGTTTGTTTCCCATTCATAAACAGAGTTGAATCACAGGCAGTTTCTGGTCCTATGAGCAAGAGTTGTTTTCTGGTAAGGAAAGTCACTATTGTGTTCCCATTGACATACACAGTGCAAATAACACTCGGGGATGTTCCCAGCAAGTACAGTGTATTGGACTGAAGAGAAGCTACTGTTATTGTCAATTTTCTAAGAAACTTGAACTAGATATGGCTCGTGTGTGTAAGAAGCACAGTTCTTTTGTTCTGAGCAAGCTCACTCTTCTGGCTCTGAAAGAAACACAGGAGAGTAGAAGAGTGCTCTTTTCTCAAAAGCAGAGTCTGTTTCTTGTAAGGCGATAGAGTGTTTGTTTCGCATTCATAAATGGAGTTGATTCACAGGAAGTTTCAGGTCCTATGTGCAAGAGTTGTTTTCTGGTAAGGAAAGTCACTATTGTGCTCCCATTGCAATACAGAGTGGAAATAGCACTCGCGTCTGTTCCCAGCAAGTATAATGTATTGTACTGAAGAGAAGCTAAAGTTCTTGTCAGTTTCCTAAGGAGAGTTGAACTATATATGGCCCGTGTGTGTAGGAAGCACAGTTCTTTTTTCTGAGCAAGTTCACTCTTCTGCCCACATTGGAAACACAGTAGAGTAGAAGAGTGCTCTTTTCTCAAAAGCAGATTGTGTTTCTTGTAAGGCGAGCAGGTGTTTGTTTGCCATTCATAAACTGAGTTGAATGACATGCAGTTTCTTGTCATACTAGCAAGAGTTGTTTTCTGTTAAGGAACGTCACTGTTGTGCTCCCGTTTCCATACACAGTGCAAATATCACTCGCGTCAATTCACCGAAAGTACCCTTTATTGGACTGAAGAGTAGCTACTGCTCTTGTCATTTTCCTAATCAGAGTTTAACTGGATATGGCTCATGTGTAGAAAGCACTGTTCTTTTGTTTTGAACAAGCTCACTCTTCTGGCCTTATAGGAAACAGAGTATTGTAGATGTAACCAACCGTCTTATTAAATAAGAAACACAGAGCCGATTCAGAGAAGAAAGCCAAGAGGTCAGAACTAAGAGCCTTACCCTTCCTGCTTCAGCTATCCTGCTTCAGCCAAGAGAGCTCTCCGAAAAAAAGGCCTACTTCCTGTGTGTACGTCTTTAAATACTCTAGATGTTCTGCCTTCTCATTGGTTGTAAACTAAACACGTGACTGCCTTGTCATTGCCTGTACGTACCGCCCTCCAGGTCCTTAAAGGCGTGCGCCACCACCGCCACGCACTTGCTATGGCTCTATAACTCTGACCCCCAGGCAACTTTATTTATTAACATACAATTAAAATCACATTTCAGTACAAGTAAAATACCACCACAGAGTATAGTAGAAGAGTGCTCTTTTCTCAAAAGCAGAGTGTGTTTCTTGTAAGAAGAGGTAGTGTTTGTTTCTCTTCATATACTGAGTTGAATCCCATGCAGTTTCGGGTCCTACAAGCAAGGTTTGTTTTCTGGTAAGGAAAATCACGATTGTGCTTCCATTGCCATACACAGTGCAAGTAGCACTCTCATCTGTTCCCAGCAAGTACGGTGTATTGGATTGAAGAGAAGCTACTCTTCTTGTCAGTTTCCTAAGCAGAGTTGAACTAGAGATGACATGGGTGTGTATGAATCACAGTTTTTTTGTTCTGAGCAAGCTCACGTTTCTGGCCCTAAAGGAAACATGTAGATTAGAAGAGTGCTCTTTTCACAAAAACAGAGTGTGTTTCTCGTAAAGCGAGCTAGTGTTTGTTTTCCAATAATAAACTGAGTTGAATCACATGCAGTTTCTGGTCCAACGAGCAAGAGTTGTTTTCTGGTAAGGAAAGTCACTATTGTGATCCCATTGCCATACACAGTGCAAATAGCATTCGCGTCTGTTCCCAGCAAATACAGTGTATTGGACCAAAGAGAATGTACTGATTTTGTCAGTTTCTTAAGCAGAGTTGAACTAGATATGGCCCGTGTGTGTAGGAAGCACAGTTCTTTTGTTATGAGCAAGCTCACTCTTCTGGCCTTATGGAAACTCACTTGAGTAGAAGAGTGCTCTTTTCTGAAAAGCAGAGTGTGTTTCTTGTAAGGTGAGCTTGCGTTTGTTTCCCAGTCATAAACTGAGTTGAATCACATGCAGTTTCTGGTCCTACAAGCAAGAGTTGTTTTCTGGTAAGGAAAGTCACTGTTGTGCTCCTATTGCCATACACAGCGCAAGTAACACTCGCGTCTGTTCTCAGCAAGTACAGTTTATTGGACTGAAGAGAAGCTACTGTTCTTGTCAGTTTCCTAAGCAGAGTTGAACTAGATATGACCTGTGTGTGTAGACAGCACAGTTCTTTTGTTCTGAGCAAGATCACTCTTCTGGCCCTATAGAAAACACTGTAGAGCAGAAGAGTCCTCTTTTCTCAAAGCAGAGTGTGTTTCTTGTAAGGCAAGGTAGTGTTTGTTTGCCATTCATAAATGGAGTTGAATGACATGCAGTTTCTGTTCCTACTAGCAAGAGTAGTTTTCTGGTAAGGAACGTCACTGTTGTGCTCCAATTTCCATACACAGTTCAAATAGCACTCACGTCTATTCACCGCAAGTACCCTGTATTGGACTGAAGAGCATCTACTGTTCTTGTCATTTTTCTCAGCAGAGTTTAAGTAGATATGGCTCGTGTGTGTAGGAAGCCCAGTTCTTTTGTTCTGAGGATGCTCACTGTTCTGGCCTTATAGGAAACAAAGTAGAGTTGAAAAGTGCTATTTTCTCAAAAGCAGAGTGTGTTTCTTGTAAGGTGAGCTACAATTTGTTTCCCATTCATAAATGGAGTTGAAACACATGCAGTTTCAGGTCCTAGAGCAAGAGTTGTTTTCTGGTAAGGAAAGTCACTATTGCACTCCCTTTGCCATATGCTGTGCAAATAGCACTTGCGTCTCTTCCCAGGTAATACAGTGTATTGGACTGAAGAGAAGATACTCTTCTTTTCAGTTTCCTAAGCAGAGGTGAACTAGATATGGCTGGTGTGTGTAGGAAGCACAGTTCTTTTGTTCTGAGCAAGCTAACTGTTCTGGCCCTACAGAAAAACAGTAGAGTAGAAAAGTGCTCTTTTCTCAAAAACAGATTTTGTTTCTTGTAAGGCGAGCTAGTATTTGTTTCCCATTCATGAACGGAATTGAATCACATGCAGTTTCTGGTCCTACGAGCAAGAGTTGGTTTCTGGTAAGGAAAGTCACTATTGTGCTCCCATTGCCATACACAGTGCAAAAAGCTCTCGCGTCTGTTCCCAGCAAGTACAGTGTATTGGACTGACAAGAATCTACCGTTCTTGACAGTTTCCTAAGGAGAGTTGAGGTAGATATGGCCCAAGTGTGTAGGAAGCACCGTTCATTTTTTCTGAGCAAGCTCATGTTCAGGCCCTATAGGAAACACAGTAGAGTAGAAGAGTGCTCTTTTCTCAAAAGCAGAGTGTGTTTCTTGTAAGGCGAGCTACTGTTAGGTTCCCTTTAATAAGTAGATTTGAATCACATGCAGTTTCTGGTCCTACGAGTAAGAGAGGTTTTCTGTTAAGGAAAGTCACTATTGCATTCTCTCCAATTACGATACACAATGCAAATAGCACTCGCGTCTGTTCCCAGCAAGTACAGTGTATAGAAATGAAGAGAAGCTACTGTTCTTGTCAGTTTCCATAGCAGAGTTGAACTAGATATGGCCCATATGTGGTGGAAGCACAATTCTTTTGTTTTGAGCAAGCTCACCTTCCGGCCCTGTAGGAAACACAGTAGAGTAGAGGAGTGCTCTTTTCTCAAAAGCAGAGTATGTTCCTTGTAAGGCGAGCTATTATTTGTTTCTCATTCATAAATGGAGTTGAATCACATGCAGTTTCTGGTCCTATGAGCAAGAGTTGTTTTCTTGTTAGGAAAGTCACTATTGTGCTCCCTTTGCCGTATACAGTGCAAATTACCACTCGCATCTTTTCCCAGCAAGTACAGTGTATTGGACTGAAGAGAAGCTGCTGTTCTTGTCAGTTTCCTAAGCAGAGTTGAACTAGATATGGCCCGTGTGTGGAGGAAGCACAGTTCTTTTGTTCTGAGCAGGCTCATTCTTCTGGCCCTATGGGAAACACAGTAGAGTAGCAGAGTGCTCTTTCCTCAAAAGCAGAGTGTGTTTCTTGTAAGGCGAGCTACTGTTGTTTCCCATTCATAAACAGAGTTGAATCACAAGCAGTTTCTGGTCGTGAAAGCAAGAGTTGTTTCCTGGTAAGGAAAGTCAATATTGTGCTCCCATAGCCATACATTGCAAATAGCACTCCCGTTTGTTCCCAGCGAGTATAGTGTATTGGCCTGAAGAGAGGCTACTGTTCTTGTAAGTTTCCTAAGCAAAGTTGAACTAGATATGGCCCGTGCATGTAGGAAGCAGAGTTCTTTTCTTCTGAGCAAGCTTACTGTTCTGGAGCTGTGGTAACACAGTAGAGTAGAAACGTGCTCTTTTCAAAAAACAGAGTGTGTTTCTTGTAAGGCGAGGTAGTTTTTGTTTCCCATTGATAAGCAGAGTTGAATCACATGCAGTTTCTGGTCCTACTCGCAGGAGTTGCTGTCTGGTAAGGAAAGTCACTCTTGAGCTCCCATTGCCATCACAGTGCAAAAAGCACTCGCGTCTGTTTCCCACAAGTACAGTGTATTGGACAGAAGAGAAGCTACTATTCTTGTTAGTTTCCTAAGCAGAGTTTAAATATATATGGCCCCTGTGTTTAGGAAGCACATTTCTTTTATTCTGAGCAAGCTCACTCTTCTGGCCCTATAGGAAACTCAATAGAGTAGAAGAGAGCTCTTTTCTCAAAAACAGAGTGTGTTTCTTGTAAGGAAAGCTAGTGTTTGTTTTCCATTCATAAAAGGAGTTGAATCACATGCAGTTTCTGGTCCTATGAGCAAGAGTTGTTTTCTGGTAAGGAAAGTCACTATTGTGCTCTCATTGCCATACACAGTGCAAATAACACTTGCGTCTGTTCCCAGCAAGTACAGTGTATTGGACTGCAGAGAAGCTACTGTTCTTGTCATTTTCCAAAGCAGAGTTGAACTGTATATGGCCACTGTGTAGGAAGCACAGTTCTTTTGTTCTGGGCAAGCTAACATTTCGGACTCAATAGGAAACACAGTAGAGTAGAAGAGTGCTCTTTTCTGAAAAGTAGAGAGTGTTTGTTGAAAGGCAACATAGCGTTTGTTTCCCATTCATAAACAGCGTTGAAACATATGCAGTTTCTGGTCCTACAAGCAAGAGCTTTTTTCTGGTAAGGAAAGTCACTATTGCGCTCCCATTGCCATACACAGCGCAAATAGCACTCTCATCTGTTCACCTCAAGTTCAGTGTTTTTGGCTGAATAAAAGCCATTGTTCTTGTCAGCCTCATAAACAGGTTTGAACTAGATATATCCAGTGTTTGTAGGAAGCACAGTTCTTTTGTTCTGAGCAAGCTTACTCTTCTGGCCTTATAGGAAACACAGTAGTGTAAAACATTGCTCTTTTCTCAAAATCACAGTGTGTTTCTTGTAAGCCGAGCTAGTCTATGTTTTCCATTCATGATCAGAGTTGAATCACAGGCAGTTTCTGTTCCTACGAACAGGAATTTTTTTCTAGTAAGGAAAGTCACTATTGTGCTCCTATTGCCATACTCAGTACAAATAGCACTCGGGTCTGCTCGCAGCAAGTACAGTGCATTGGACTGAAGAAAAGTTTCTGTTCTTGTCATTTACAAAGCAGAGTTGAACTAGATATAGCCCATGTGTGTAGGAAGCACAGTTCTTTTCTTCTGAGCAAGCTCACTGTTCTGGCCCTATAGGAAACACAGTAGAGAAGAAGAGTGTTCTTTTGCCAAAAGCAGAGTGTGCTTCTTGTAAGGCGAGCTAGTATTTGTTTCCCATTCATAAATGGAGTTGAATCACATTCAGTTTAAGGTCCTACAAGCAAGAGTTGTTTTTGGTAAGGAAAGTCACTATTGTGCTTCCATTGCCATACACAGTGCAAATAGCATTCGCATCTGTTCCCAGCAATTACAGTATATTGGACTGAAGTGAAGCTACTGTTCTTTTCAGTTTCCTAAGCACAGTTGAACTAGATATGGTACTTGTGTGTAGGAAGCACTGTTGCTTTGTTCTGAGAAAGCTCACTCTTCTGGCCCTATAGGAAACACAGTAGAGTAGAAGAGTGTTCTTTTCTCAAAAGCAGAGTGTGTTTCTTGTAAGGCCTGCCAGTGTTTGTTTCCCATTCATAAACGGAGTTGAATTACATGCAGTTTCTGATCCTACGAGCAAGAGTTGTGTTCTGGTAAGGAAAGTCACTATTATGATCCCAATGCTATATACAGTCCAACAACACTCACATCTGTTCCCAGGAATTACAGTGTATTGGACTGAAGAGAAGCTACTGTTCTTGTCAGTTTCCTATGCAGAGTTGAACTAGTTATGGCCCGTGGGTAGGAAGCACAGTACTTTTTTTCTGTGCAAACTCAATTTTCTGGCCCTATAGAAAACACAGTAGAGTAGAAGAGTGCTCTTTTCTCAAAAGCAGAGTGTGTTTCTTGTAAGGCGAGCTAGTGTTTGTTTCCCAGTCATAAACGGAGTTGAATCACATGCAGTTTCTGGTCCTATGATTAAGAGTTGTTTTCTGGTGAGGAAAGTCACTATTGATCTCTCATTGCCATCCACAATGCAAATAGCACACTCCTCTGTTCCCAGCAATCAGTTTATTTGACTGAAGAGAAGCTACTGTTCTTGTCAATTTTCTAAGCAGAGTTGAACTAGATATGGCCCGTGTGTGTTTAGGAAGCATAGTACATTTGTTCTGATAAAGCTCACTGTACTGGCCCTCTAGGAAACACAGTAGAGTAGAAGAGTGCTCTTTTCTCAAAAGCAGAGTGTGTTTCTTGTAAGGCGAGCTAGTGTTTATTTCCCATTCACAAACGGAGTTAAATCACATGCAGTTTCTGTTCCTATAACTGAGTTGTTTTCTGGTAAGGAAAGTCATTATTGTGTTCCCATTGACATATACTGTGCAAATATCACTTGCGTCTGTTTCCAGCAAGTACAGTAATTGGAATGAAGAGAAGCTACTGTTCTTGTCAGTTTACAATGCAGAATTGAATTTTAAATGGCTCCTGAGTGTAAGAAGCACAGTTCTTTTGTTCTGAGCAAGCTCACTTTTCTGGCCCTATAGGAAACAGAGTAGAGTAGAAGAGTTCTCTTCTGTCAAAAGCAGAGTGTGTTTCTTGTAAGGCAAGCTAGTTTTTGTTTTTCATTCATAAATGGAATTGAATCGCATGCATTTCTGGTCCTACGAGCACGATGTGTTTTCTGGTAAGGAAAGTCATTATTGCGCTCTCATTACCATAGGCAGTGCAAATAGCACTCGCGTCTGTTCCCTGCAAGTACAGTGTATTGGACTGAAGAGAAGGCACTGTTCTTCTCAGATTACTAAGCAGAGTTGAACTAGTAATGGCTCGTGACTGTAGGAAATACAGTTCTTTTGTTCTGAGCAATCTCACTGTTCTGGCCCTATAGGAAATTCACTAGAGTAGACGAGGGCGCTGTTATCAAAAGCAGAGTGTGTTTCTATAAGACGAGCTAGTGTTTGTTTATCATTCATAAACAGAGTTGATTAGCATGCAGTTTTTGGTATTACAAGCAAGAGTTGTTTTTTTGTAAGGAATGTCACTATTGTGCTCCCTTTGCGATAAACAGTACAAATAACACTCGCATCTGTTCCCAGCAAGTACAGTATATTGGCCTTAAGAGAAGCTACTGATCTTGTCAGTTTCCTAAGCAGAGTAGATCTAGATATGGCCCCTTGTGTGTAGGAAGCACAGTTCTTTTTTTCTGAGCAAGCTCACTCTTCTCGCCCTATGGAAACAAAGTAGAGTAGAAGAATCCTCTTTTCTCAAAAGCAGAGTGTGTTTCTGGTAAGACGAGCTAGTGTTTGTTTCCAACTCATAAAAGGAGTTGAATCACATGCAGATTCTGGTTCTAAGAGCCAGAGTTGTTTTCTGGTAAGGAAAGTCACTATTGTGCTCCTATTGCCATACACAGAGCAATTTTCACTCGTGTCTGTTCCCAGAAAGTAGTGTATTGGACTGCAGAGAAGCTACTGTTCTTGTCAGTTTCCTAAGCAGAGTTGAACTAGATATGGCCCGTGAGAGTAGGAAGCACAGTTCTTTTGTTCTCAGCAAGCTCACTGTTCTGGCCCTGTAGGAAACACAGTTGAGTAGAAGAATGCTCTTTTCTCAAAAACAGAGTGTATTTCTTGTAAGGCGAGCTAGTGTTTGTTTACCATTCATAAACAGAGTTGAATGACATGCAGATAATGGTCATATGAGACAGAGTTGTTAAATGGCATACAAGTAACTATTGTGCTCCCATTGCCATACACAGAGCAAATAGCACTCGCATCTGTTCCCAGCAAGTACAGTGTATTGAACTAAAGAGAAGCTACTGTTCTTGTCAGTTTCCTAAACAGAGTTGAACTAGACATTGCCTTTGTGTATTAGGAAGCACAGTTCTTTTGTTCTGAGCAAGCTCATTCTTCTGGGGCTATAGGAAACACAGTAGAGAAGAAGAGTGTTCTTTTCTCAAAAGCAGAGAGTATTTGTTGAAAGTCGAGCTAGTGTTTGTTTTCCATTCGTAAACAGCGTTGAAACACATGCAGTTTCTGGTCCTACAAGCAAGAGTTTTTTTCTGGTAAGGAAAGTCACTATTGTGCTCCCATTGCCATACACAGTGCAAATAGCACTCTCATCTGTTCCCCTAAAGTACAGTGTATTTGGCTGAATAAAAGCTATTGTTCTTGACAGCTTCATAAGCAGATTTGAACTAGATATATCTCGTGTTTGTAGGAAGCACAGTTCTTTTGTTCTGAGCAAGCTCACTCTTCTGGCTTTATAGGAAATACAATAGTGTAGAACATTGCTCTTTTCTCAAAACCTCAGTGTGTTTCTTGTAAGCCGAGCTAGTCCATGTTTTCCATTCATGATCAGAGTTGAATCACAGGCAGTTTCTGTTCCTACGAACAGGAATTTTTTTCTAGTAAGGAAAGTCACTATTGTGCTCCTATTGCCATACTCAGTACAAATAGCACTCGGGTCTGCTCGCAGCAAGTACAGTGCATTGGACTGAAGAAAAGTTTCTGTTCTTGTCATTTACAAAGCAGAGTTGAACTAGATATAGCCCATGTGTGTAGGAAGCACAGTTCTTTTCTTCTGAGCAAGCTCACTGTTCTGGCCCTATAGGAAACACAGTAGAGAAGAAGAGTGTTCTTTTGTCAAAAGCAGAGTGTGCTTCTTGTAAGGCGAGCTAGTATTTGTTTCCCATTCATAAACGGAGTTGAATCACATTCAGTTTAAGGTCCTACAAGCAAGAGTTGTTTTTGGTAAGGAAAGTCACTATTGTGCTTCCATTGCCATACACAGTGCAAATAGCATTCGCATCTGTTCCCAGCAATTACAGTATATTGGACTGAAGTGAAGCTACTGTTCTTTTCAGTTTCCTAAGCACAGTTGAACTAGATATGGTACTTGTGTGTAGGAAGCACTGTTGCTTTGTTCTGAGAAAGCTCACTCTTCTGGCCCTATAGGAAACACAGTAGAGTAGAAGAGTGTTCTTTTCTCAAAAGCAGAGTGTGTTTCTTGTAAGGCCTGCCAGTGTTTGTTTCCCATTCATAAACGGAGTTGAATTACATGCAGTTTCTGATCCTACGAGCAAGAGTTGTGTTCTGGTAAGGAAAGTCACTATTATGATCCTAATGCCATATACAGTACAAACAACACTCACGTCTGTTCCCAGCAATTACAGTGTATTGGACTGAAGAGAAGCTACTGTTCTTGTCAGTTTCCTATGCAGAGTTGAACTAGTTATGGCCCCTGTGTAGGAAGCACAGTACTTATTTTCTGTGCAAGCTCAATTTTCTGGCCCTATAGAAAACACAGTAGAGTAGAAGAGTGCTCTTTTCTCAAAAGCAGAGTGTGTTTCTTGTAAGGTGAGCTAGTGTTTGTTTCCCATTCATAAACGGAGTTGAATCACATGCAGTGTCTGGTCCTATGATTAAGAGTTGTTTTCTGATGAGGAAAGTCATTATTGATCTCTCATTGCCATCCACAATGCAAATAGCACACCCCTCTGTTCCCAGCAATCAGTTTATTTGACTGAAGAGAAGCTATTGTTCTTTTCAGTTTCCTAAGCAGAGTTGAAATAGATATGGCCCGTGTGTGTAGGAAGCACAGTACATTTGTTCTGATAAAGCTCACTGTTCTGGCCCTATAGAAAACACAGGAGAGTAGAAGAGTGCTCTTTTCTCAAAAGCAGAGTGTGTTTCTTGTAAGGCGAGCTAGTGTTTATTTCCCATTCAGAAACGGAGTTGAATCACATGCAGTTTCTGGTCCTATGACTAAGAGTTGTTTTCTGGTAAAGAAAGTCATTATTGTGCTCCCTTTGCCATATACCGCGCAAATAGCCCTTGTGTCTGTTTCCAGCAAGTACGGTAATTGGAATGAAGAGAAGTTACTGTTCTTGTCAGTTTACTATGCAGAATTGAATTAGATATGGCTCTTGAGTGTAAGAAGCACAGTTCTTTTGTTCTGAGCAAGCTCACTTTTCTGGCCCTATAGGAAACAGAGAAGATTATAAGAGCTGTCTTCTCTCAAAGCAGAGTGTGTTTCTTGTAAGGCGAGCTAGTGTTTGTTTCCCATTCATAAACAGAGTTGAATCACATGTAGTTTCTGTTTCTACGAGGCAGAGTTGTTTTCTGGGAAGGAAAGTCACTATTGTACTCCCATTTCCAGGCATAGTGCAAATAGCACTAGCGTCTCTTTCAAGCCAGTACAGTGTATTGGACTGAAGAGAAGCTACTGTTCTTGTCAGTTTCTTAAGCAGAGTTGAACTAGATATGGACCCTTTGTGTAGTAAGCACAGTTCTTTTGTTCTGATCAAGCTCAAAGTTCTGGCCCTATAGGAAACACAGTAGAGTAGAAGAGTGCTCTTTCCTCCAAGAAGAGTGTTTCTTGTAAGGCGAGCTAGTGATTGTTTCCCATTCATATACGGTGTTGAATCACACGCAATTTCTGGTCCTAAGAACAAGAGTTATTTTCTGGTAAGGAAAATCACCATTGGGTCCCATTGGCATACACAGTGCAAATAGAACTCATGTCGATTCCGAGCAGGTACAGTGTATGGGACTGAAGAGAAGCTACTCTTCTTGTCAGTCTCCAAAGCAGAGTTGAATTAGATGTGTCCCGTGTGTGTAGGAATCACAGTTCGTTTGTCCTGTGCAAATCTCTGTTCTTGAAATATATATAGGAAACAAAGTGGGGTTGAAGATTGCTCTTTTCTCAAATCAGAGTGTGTTTCTTACAAGGCGAACTAGTGTTGGTTTCCCATTCATAAACGGAGTTGAATCACATGCAGTTGCTGATTATATGAGCAACAGTTGTTTTCTGTTAAGGAAAGTCTCTATTGTGCTCCCATTGCCATACACAGTGCAAATAGCACTCGCTTCTCTTCCCATAATTACAGTGTATTGTACTGACTAGAGGATACTGTTCTTCTCAGTTTCCTGAGCAGACTTGAATTAAATGTGGCCCGTGTGTGTAGGAAGCACAGTTCTTTTGTTCTGAGGAAGCTCATTGTTCTGGCCCAATCGAAAACATAGTAGAGTAGAAGAGTGCTCTTTTCTCAAAAGCAGAGTGTGTTTCTTGTAAGGAGAGCTAGTGTTTGTTTCCCAGTCATAAACTGAGTTCAATCACATGCAGTTTCTGGTTGTATGAGCAATAGGTGTTTTCTGCTAAGAAAAGTCACTATTGTGCTCCCATTGCCATACATTGCAAATAGCACTCACATCTGTTCTCAGCAAGTACAGTGTATTGGACTAAGGAGAAGCGACTGTTCTTGTCAGTTTTCTAACCAGAGTTGAACTAGATATGGCCCGTGTATGTAGGAAGCACCGTTCTTTTCTTTTGAGCAATCTCACGGTTCTGGCCCTATAGGAAACACAGTAGAGTAGAAGAGTGCTCTTTTCTCAAAAACAGAGTGTGTTTCTTGAATGGCGAGCTAGCGTTTTTTTCCCATTCATAAACGGAGAGGACACACATGCAGTTTCTGGCCATACTAGGAGGAGTTGTTTTCTGGTAAAGAAAGACACTATTTTGTTCCCATTGCTATACACAGTGCAAATAGTACTCGCGTCTGTTTTCAGCATGTACTGTGTATTGTACTGTAGAGAAGCTACTGTTCTTGACAGTTTCCTAAGCAGAGTTGCACTAGATGTAACTGGTCCTATGAGCAAGAGATGTTTTCTGGTAAAGAAAATCACTATTGTACTCCCATTGCCATACTGAGTGCAAATAGCACTCGCGTCTGTTCCAAGCAAGTACAGTGCATTGGACTGAAGAGAAGCTACCGTTCTTGTCAGTTTCTAAGCAGAGATGAACTAGATGAGTCCCGTGTGAGCAGGAAGCACAGTTTTTTTGTTCAGAGCAAGCTCATGGTTCAGGCCCTTTAGGAAACACCGTAGAGTAGAAGAGTGCTCTATTCTCAAAAGCAACGTGTGTTTCTTGTAAGGTGATCTAGTGTTTATTTCCCATTCATAAACGGAGATGAATTTCATGAAGTTTCTAGTCTAAGAGCAAGAGTTGTTTTCTGGTAAGGAAAATCACTATTGTGCTCCCATTGCCATACACAGTGCAAATAACACTTGCGTCTGTTCCCAGCAAGTACAGTGTATTGGACTGCAGAGAAGCTACTGTTCTTGTCATTTTCCAAAGCAGAGTTGAACTGTATATGGCCACTGTGTAGGAAGCACAGTTCTTTTGTTCTGGGCAAGCTAACATTTCGGACTCAATAGGAAACACAGTAGAGTAGAAGAGTGCTCTTTTCTGAAAAGTAGAGAGTGTTTGTTGAAAGGCAACATAGCGTTTGTTTCCCATTCATAAACAGCGTTGAAACATATGCAGTTTCTGGTCCTACAAGCAAGAGCTTTTTTCTGGTAAGGAAAGTCACTATTGCGCTCCCATTGCCATACACAGCGCAAATAGCACTCTCATCTGTTCACCTCAAGTTCAGTGTTTTTGGCTGAATAAAAGCCATTGTTCTTGTCAGCCTCATAAACAGGTTTGAACTAGATATATCCAGTGTTTGTAGGAAGCACAGTTCTTTTGTTCTGAGCAAGCTTACTCTTCTGGCCTTATAGGAAACACAGTAGTGTAAAACATTGCTCTTTTCTCAAAATCACAGTGTGTTTCTTGTAAGCCGAGCTAGTCTATGTTTTCCATTCATGATCAGAGTTGAATCACAGGCAGTTTCTGTTCCTACGAACAGGAATTTTTTTCTAGTAAGGAAAGTCACTATTGTGCTCCTATTGCCATACTCAGTACAAATAGCACTCGGGTCTGCTCGCAGCAAGTACAGTGCATTGGACTGAAGAAAAGTTTCTGTTCTTGTCATTTACAAAGCAGAGTTGAACTAGATATAGCCCATGTGTGTAGGAAGCACAGTTCTTTTCTTCTGAGCAAGCTCACTGTTCTGGCCCTATAGGAAACACAGTAGAGAAGAAGAGTGTTCTTTTGTCAAAAGCAGAGTGTGCTTCTTGTAAGGTGAGCTAGTATTTGTTTCCCATTCATAAATGGAGTTGAATCACATTCAGTTTAAGGTCCTACAAGCAAGAGTTGTTTTTGGTAAGGAAAGTCACTATTGTGCTTCCATTGCCATACACAGTGCAAATAGCATTCGCATCTGTTCCCAGCAATTACAGTATATTGGACTGAAGTGAAGCTACTGTTCTTTTCAGTTTCCTAAGCACAGTTGAACTAGATATGGTACTTGTGTGTAGGAAGCACTGTTGCTTTGTTCTGAGAAAGCTCACTCTTCTGGCCCTATAGGAAACACAGTAGAGTAGAAGCGTGTTCTTTTCTCAAAAGCAGAGTGTGTTTCTTGTAAGGCCTGCCAGTGTTTGTTTCCCATTCATAAACGGAGTTGAATTACATGCAGTTTCTGATCCTACGAGCAAGAGTTGTGTTCTGGTAAGGAAAGTCACTATTATGATCCCAATGCTATATACAGTCCAACAACACTCACATCTGTTCCCAGGAATTACAGTGTATTGGACTGAAGAGAAGCTACTGTTCTTGTCAGTTTCCTATGCAGAGTTGAACTAGTTATGGCCCGTGGGTAGGAAGCACAGTACTTTTTTTCTGTGCAAACTCAATTTTCTGGCCCTATAGAAAACACAGTAGAGTAGAAGAGTGCTCTTTTCTCAAAAGCAGAGTGTGTTTCTTGTAAGGCGAGCTAGTGTTTGTTTCCCAGTCATAAACGGAGTTGAATCACATGCAGTTTCTGGTCCTATGATTAAGAGTTGTTTTCTGGTGAGGAAAGTCACTATTGATCTCTCATTGCCATCCACAATGCAAATAGCACACTCCTCTGTTCCCAGCAATCAGTTTATTTGACTGAAGAGAAGCTACTGTTCTTGTCAATTTTCTAAGCAGAGTTGAACTAGATATGGCCCGTGTGTGTTTAGGAAGCATAGTACATTTGTTCTGATAAAGCTCACTGTACTGGCCCTCTAGGAAACACAGTAGAGTAGAAGAGTGCTCTTTTCTCAAAAGCAGAGTGTGTTTCTTGTAAGGCGAGCTAGTGTTTATTTCCCATTCACAAACGGAGTTAAATCACATGCAGTTTCTGTTCCTATAACTGAGTTGTTTTCTGGTAAGGAAAGTCATTATTGTGTTCCCATTGACATATACTGTGCAAATATCACTTGCGTCTGTTTCCAGCAAGTACAGTAATTGGAATGAAGAGAAGCTACTGTTCTTGTCAGTTTACAATGCAGAATTGAATTTTAAATGGCTCCTGAGTGTAAGAAGCACAGTTCTTTTGTTCTGAGCAAGCTCACTTTTCTGGCCCTATAGGAAACAGAGTAGAGTAGAAGAGTTCTCTTCTGTCAAAAGCAGAGTGTGTTTCTTGTAAGGCAAGCTAGTTTTTGTTTTTCATTCATAAATGGAATTGAATCGCATGCATTTCTGGTCCTACGAGCACGATGTGTTTTCTGGTAAGGAAAGTCATTATTGCGCTCTCATTACCATAGGCAGTGCAAATAGCACTCGCGTCTGTTCCCTGCAAGTACAGTGTATTGGACTGAAGAGAAGGCACTGTTCTTCTCAGATTACTAAGCAGAGTTGAACTAGTAATGGCTCGTGACTGTAGGACATACAGTTCTTTTGTTCTGAGCAATCTCACTGTTCTGGCCCTATAGGAAATTCACTAGAGTAGACGAGGGCGCTGTTATCAAAAGCAGAGTGTGTTTCTATAAGACGAGCTAGTGTTTGTTTATCATTCATAAACAGAGTTGATTAGCATGCAGTTTTTGGTATTACAAGCAAGAGTTGTTTTTTTGTAAGGAATGTCACTATTGTGCTCCCTTTGCGATAAACAGTACAAATAACACTCGCATCTGTTCCCAGCAAGTACAGTATATTGGCCTTAAGAGAAGCTACTGATCTTGTCAGTTTCCTAAGCAGAGTAGATCTAGATATGGCCCCTTGTGTGTAGGAAGCACAGTTCTTTTTTTCTGAGCAAGCTCACTCTTCTCGCCCTATGGAAACAAAGTAGAGTAGAAGAATCCTCTTTTCTCAAAAGCAGAGTGTGTTTCTGGTAAGACGAGCTAGTGTTTGTTTCCAACTCATAAAAGGAGTTGAATCACATGCAGATTCTGGTTCTAAGAGCCAGAGTTGTTTTCTGGTAAGGAAAGTCACTATTGTGGTCCTATTGCCATACACAGAGCAATTTTCACTCGTGTCTGTTCCCAGAAAGTAGTGTATTGGACTGCAGAGAAGCTACTGTTCTTGTCAGTTTCCTAAGCAGAGTTGAACTAGATATGGCCCGTGAGAGTAGGAAGCACAGTTCTTTTGTTCTCAGCAAGCTCACTGTTCTGGCCCTGTAGGAAACACAGTTGAGTAGAAGAATGCTCTTTTCTCAAAAACAGAGTGTATTTCTTGTAAGGCGAGCTAGTGTTTGTTTACCATTCATAAACAGAGTTGAATGACATGCAGATAATGGTCATATGAGACAGAGTTGTTAAATGGCATACAAGTAACTATTGTGCTCCCATTGCCATACACAGAGCAAATAGCACTCGCATCTGTTCCCAGCAAGTACAGTGTATTGAACTAAAGAGAAGCTACTGTTCTTGTCAGTTTCCTAAACAGAGTTGAACTAGACATTGCCTTTGTGTATTAGGAAGCACAGTTCTTTTGTTCTGAGCAAGCTCACTCTTCTGGGGCTATAGGAAACACAGTAGAGAAGAAGAGTGTTCTTTTCTCAAAAGCAGAGAGTATTTGTTGAAAGTCGAGCTAGTGTTTGTTTTCCATTCGTAAACAGCGTTGAAACACATGCAGTTTCTGGTCCTACAAGCAAGAGTTTTTTTCTGGTAAGGAAAGTCACTATTGTGCTCCCATTGCCATACACAGTGCAAATAGCACTCTCATCTGTTCCCCTAAAGTACAGTGTATTTGGCTGAATAAAAGCTATTGTTCTTGACAGCTTCATAAGCAGATTTGAACTAGATATATCTCGTGTTTGTAGGAAGCACAGTTCTTTTGTTCTGAGCAAGCTCACTCTTCTGGCTTTATAGGAAATACAATAGTGTAGAACATTGCTCTTTTCTCAAAACCTCAGTGTGTTTCTTGTAAGCCGAGCTAGTCCATGTTTTCCATTCATGATCAGAGTTGAATCACAGGCAGTTTCTGTTCCTACGAACAGGAATTTTTTTCTAGTAAGGAAAGTCACTATTGTGCTCCTATTGCCATACTCAGTACAAATAGCACTCGGGTCTGCTCGCAGCAAGTACAGTGCATTGGACTGAAGAAAAGTTTCTGTTCTTGTCATTTACAAAGCAGAGTTGAACTAGATATAGCCCATGTGTGTAGGAAGCACAGTTCTTTTCTTCTGAGCAAGCTCACTGTTCTGGCCCTATAGGAAACACAGTAGAGAAGAAGAGTGTTCTTTTGTCAAAAGCAGAGTGTGCTTCTTGTAAGGCGAGCTAGTATTTGTTTCCCATTCATAAACGGAGTTGAATCACATTCAGTTTAAGGTCCTACAAGCAAGAGTTGTTTTTGGTAAGGAAAGTCACTATTGTGCTTCCATTGCCATACACAGTGCAAATAGCATTCGCATCTGTTCCCAGCAATTACAGTATATTGGACTGAAGTGAAGCTACTGTTCTTTTCAGTTTCCTAAGCACAGTTGAACTAGATATGGTACTTGTGTGTAGGAAGCACTGTTGCTTTGTTCTGAGAAAGCTCACTCTTCTGGCCCTATAGGAAACACAGTAGAGTAGAAGAGTGTTCTTTTCTCAAAAGCAGAGTGTGTTTCTTGTAAGGCCTGCCAGTGTTTGTTTCCCATTCATAAACGGAGTTGAATTACATGCAGTTTCTGATCCTACGAGCAAGAGTTGTGTTCTGGTAAGGAAAGTCACTATTATGATCCTAATGCCATATACAGTACAAACAACACTCACGTCTGTTCCCAGCAATTACAGTGTATTGGACTGAAGAGAAGCTACTGTTCTTGTCAGTTTCCTATGCAGAGTTGAACTAGTTATGGCCCCTGTGTAGGAAGCACAGTACTTATTTTCTGTGCAAGCTCAATTTTCTGGCCCTATAGAAAACACAGTAGAGTAGAAGAGTGCTCTTTTCTCAAAAGCAGAGTGTGTTTCTTGTAAGGTGAGCTAGTGTTTGTTTCCCATTCATAAACGGAGTTGAATCACATGCAGTGTCTGGTCCTATGATTAAGAGTTGTTTTCTGATGAGGAAAGTCATTATTGATCTCTCATTGCCATCCACAATGCAAATAGCACACCCCTCTGTTCCCAGCAATCAGTTTATTTGACTGAAGAGAAGCTATTGTTCTTTTCAGTTTCCTAAGCAGAGTTGAAATAGATATGGCCCGTGTGTGTAGGAAGCACAGTACATTTGTTCTGATAAAGCTCACTGTTCTGGCCCTATAGAAAACACAGGAGAGTAGAAGAGTGCTCTTTTCTCAAAAGCAGAGTGTGTTTCTTGTAAGGCGAGCTAGTGTTTATTTCCCATTCAGAAACGGAGTTGAATCACATGCAGTTTCTGGTCCTATGACTAAGAGTTGTTTTCTGGTAAAGAAAGTCATTATTGTGCTCCCTTTGCCATATACCGCGCAAATAGCCCTTGTGTCTGTTTCCAGCAAGTACGGTAATTGGAATGAAGAGAAGTTACTGTTCTTGTCAGTTTACTATGCAGAATTGAATTAGATATGGCTCTTGAGTGTAAGAAGCACAGTTCTTTTGTTCTGAGCAAGCTCACTTTTCTGGCCCTATAGGAAACAGAGAAGATTATAAGAGCTGTCTTCTCTCAAAGCAGAGTGTGTTTCTTGTAAGGCGAGCTAGTGTTTGTTTCCCATTCATAAACAGAGTTGAATCACATGTAGTTTCTGTTTCTACGAGGCAGAGTTGTTTTCTGGGAAGGAAAGTCACTATTGTACTCCCATTTCCAGGCATAGTGCAAATAGCACTAGCGTCTCTTTCAAGCAAGTACAGTGTATTGGACTGAAGAGAAGCTACTGTTCTTGTCAGTTTCTTAAGCAGAGTTGAACTAGATATGGACCCTTTGTGTAGTAAGCACAGTTCTTTTGTTCTGATCAAGCTCAAAGTTCTGGCCCTATAGGAAACACAGTAGAGTAGAAGAGTGCTCTTTCCTCCAAGAAGAGTGTTTCTTGTAAGGCGAGCTAGTGATTGTTTCCCATTCATATACGGTGTTGAATCACACGCAATTTCTGGTCCTAAGAACAAGAGTTATTTTCTGGTAAGGAAAATCACCATTGGGTCCCATTGGCATACACAGTGCAAATAGAACTCATGTCGATTCCGAGCAGGTACAGTGTATGGGACTGAAGAGAAGCTACTCTTCTTGTCAGTCTCCAAAGCAGAGTTGAATTAGATGTGTCCCGTGTGTGTAGGAATCACAGTTCGTTTGTCCTGTGCAAATCTCTGTTCTTGAAATATATATAGGAAACAAAGTGGGGTTGAAGATTGCTCTTTTCTCAAATCAGAGTGTGTTTCTTACAAGGCGAACTAGTGTTGGTTTCCCATTCATAAACGGAGTTGAATCACATGCAGTTGCTGATTATATGAGCAACAGTTGTTTTCTGTTAAGGAAAGTCTCTATTGTGCTCCCATTGCCATACACAGTGCAAATAGCACTCGCTTCTCTTCCCATAATTACAGTGTATTGTACTGACTAGAGGATACTGTTCTTCTCAGTTTCCTGAGCAGACTTGAATTAAATGTGGCCCGTGTGTGTAGGAAGCACAGTTCTTTTGTTCTGAGGAAGCTCATTGTTCTGGCCCAATCGAAAACATAGTAGAGTAGAAGAGTGCTCTTTTCTCAAAAGCAGAGTGTGTTTCTTGTAAGGAGAGCTAGTGTTTGTTTCCCAGTCATAAACTGAGTTCAATCACATGCAGTTTCTGGTTGTATGAGCAATAGGTGTTTTCTGCTAAGAAAAGTCACTATTGTGCTCCCATTGCCATACATTGCAAATAGCACTCACATCTGTTCTCAGCAAGTACAGTGTATTGGACTAAGGAGAAGCGACTGTTCTTGTCAGTTTTCTAACCAGAGTTGAACTAGATATGGCCCGTGTATGTAGGAAGCACCGTTCTTTTCTTTTGAGCAATCTCACGGTTCTGGCCCTATAGGAAACACAGTAGAGTAGAAGAGTGCTCTTTTCTCAAAAACAGAGTGTGTTTCTTGAATGGCGAGCTAGCGTTTTTTTCCCATTCATAAACGGAGAGGACACACATGCAGTTTCTGGCCATACTAGGAGGAGTTGTTTTCTGGTAAAGAAAGACACTATTTTGTTCCCATTGCTATACACAGTGCAAATAGTACTCGCGTCTGTTTTCAGCATGTACTGTGTATTGTACTGTAGAGAAGCTACTGTTCTTGACAGTTTCCTAAGCAGAGTTGCACTAGATGTAACTGGTCCTATGAGCAAGAGATGTTTTCTGGTAAAGAAAATCACTATTGTACTCCCATTGCCATACTGAGTGCAAATAGCACTCGTGTCTGTTCCAAGCAAGTACAGTGCATTGGACTGAAGAGAAGCTACCGTTCTTGTCAGTTTCTAAGCAGAGATGAACTAGATGAGTCCCGTGTGAGCAGGAAGCACAGTTTTTTTGTTCAGAGCAAGCTCATGGTTCAGGCCCTTTAGGAAACACCGTAGAGTAGAAGAGTGCTCTATTCTCAAAAGCAACGTGTGTTTCTTGTAAGGTGATCTAGTGTTTATTTCCCATTCATAAACGGAGATGAATTTCATGAAGTTTCTAGTCTAAGAGCAAGAGTTGTTTTCTGGTAAGGAAAATCACTATTGTGCTCCCATTGCCATACACAGTGCAAATAGCACTCTCATCTTTTCCCCTTAAGTACAGTGTATTTGGCTGAATAAAAGCTATTTTTCTTGTCAGCTTCATAAACAGATTTGAACTAAATATATCCCGTGTTTGTAGGAAGCACAGTTCTTTTGTTCTGAGCAATCTCATTCTTCTGGCCTTATAGGAAACACAGTAGAGTAGAAGATTGCTCTTTTCTCAAAACCACAGTATATTTCTTGTAAGCCGATCTACTCTATGTTTCCCATTCATGAACAGAGTTGAATCACAGGCAGTTTCTGTACCTACGAACAGGAGTTGTTTTCTAATAAGGAAAGTCACTATTGTGCTCCCATTGCCATACTCAGGGCAAATAGCACTCGTGTCTGCTCGCAGCAAGTACAGTGTATTGGACTGAAGAGAAGGTGCTGTTCTTGTCATTTACTAAGCAGAGTTGAACTAGATATAGCCCTTGTGTGTAGGAAGCACAGTTCTTTTCTTCTGAGCAAGCTCACTGTTCTGGCCCTATAGGAAACACAGTAGAGTAGAAGTGTATTCTTTTCTAAAAAGCAGAGTGTGTTTCTTGTGTTGGGAGCTAGTGTTTGTTTCCCATTCATAAATTCAAAAATCACATGCAGTTTCTGATCTTACGAATAAGAGATGTTTTCTGGTAAGGAAAGTCACTATTGTGCTCCCATTGCCATTCACAGTTCAAATAGCACTTGCCTCTGTTAACAGCAAGCACAGTGTATTGGGCTGAAGAGAAGCTACTGGTCTTGTCAGTTTCCTAAGCAGAGTTGAACTAGATATGGCCCGTGTGTGTAGGAAGCACAGTTCTTTTGTTCTTAGCAAGCTCACTCTTCTGGCCCTATAAGAAACACAGTAGAGTAGAAGAGTGCTCTTTTCTCAAAAGCAGAATGTGTTTCCTGTAAGGCGAGCTAGTGTTTGTTTCCCATTCATAAACGTACATGAATCACATGCAGATAATGGTCCTATGAAACAGAGTTGTTATTTGGTATACGAGTCACTATTGTGCTCCCACTGCAATACATTGTGCAAATAGCACTCGCGTCCATTCCCATCAATTACATTGTTTTGTACTGATGAGAAGCTACTGCTCTTGTTAATGTACTAAGCACAGTTGAACTAGATATGGCCCGTGTGGTTAGGAAGCACAGTTCTTTTGTTCTAGGCAAGCACACTGTTCTGGCCCTATAGGAAACATAGTAGAGTAGAAGAGTGCTCTTTTCTCAAAAACAGAGTGTATTTCTTGTAAGGTGAGCTAGTGTTTGTTTCCCATTCATAAACAGAGTTGAATCACATACAGTTTCTGGTCCTATGAGCAAGAGTTGTTTTCTTGTAAGGAAAGTCGTTAGTGAGGTCCCATTGCCATATACAGTGTAAATAGCACTCGTTTCTCTTCCCATCAAGTAGAGAGTATTGGACTAAAGAGAAGCTACTGTTCTTGTCAGTTTTTATGCTGAGTTGAAATAGATATGGCCCTTGAGTTTAGGAAGCACAGTTCTTTTGTTCTGAGCAAGTTCACTCTTCTTGCCCTATAGGAAACACAGTAGAGTAGAAGAGTGTTCTTTTCTCCAAAGCAGAGTGTGTTTCTTGTAAGGCGAGTTAGTGTTTGTATCCCATTCATAAACGTCATTGAATCACATGCAGATAATTGTCCTAAGAGACAGAGTTGTTATCTGGTATGCAAGTCACTATTGTGCTCCCATTGACATACACTGTGCAAATAGCACTCGCATCGGTTCCCAGCAAGTACAGTGTTTTGGACTGATGAGAAGATACTGCTATTGTTAATGTTCTAAACAGAGTTGAACTAGATATGGCCCATGTGGTTAGGAAGCACAGTTCTTTTGTTCTGAGCAAGCTCACTGTTCTGGCCCTATAGGAAACACAATAGTGTAGAAGAGTGCTCTTTTATCAAAAGGAGAGTGTGTTTCTTTTAAGGCGAGCTAGGGTTTGTTTCCCATTCTTAAATGGAGTTGAATCACATTCAGTTTCTGGTCCTATGACCAAGAGTTGTTTTCTAGTAAGGATAGTCATGTTGCACTCCCATTGGCATACACAGTGCACATAGAACTCATGTCTGTTCCCTGCAAGAACAGTGTATTGGACAGAAGAGAACGTACTGTACTTGTCTGTTTCCTAAACAGAGTTGAACTAGATATGGCCCGTCTATGTAAGAAGTACAGTTCTTTGATCTGAGCAAGCTCACTCTTCTGGCCGTGTAGGAAACACAGTAGATTAGAAGAGTGCTCTTTTCTCACAAACAGAGTTTGTTTCTTTTAAGGCAAGCTAGAGTTTTTTTCCCAATCATAAACAGAGTTGTATCACATGCATTTTCTGGACCTATGAGCAAGAGGTGTTTTCTGGTAATGAAAGTCACTACTGTACTCCCATTGCCATACAGAGTACAAATAGCACTTGCATTTGTTCCAAGCAAGTACATTGTATTGGCCTGAAGAGAAGCTACTGTTCTTGTCAGTTTCCTAAGCAAAGCTGAACTAGTAATGGCATGCGTGTAGGAACCACAGTTCATTTGTTCTGAGCAAGAACACTGTTCTGGCCCTATAGGAAACACAGTAGTGTTTTCTCAAAAGCAGAGTGTATTTCTTAAGGCGAGCTAGTGTTTGTTTACCAATCATGAACAGAGTTGAATCACATGCAGATAATGGTCCTACGAGACAGGGTTGTTATCTGGCATACAAGTCACTATTGCGCTCCCATTGCCATACACGGTGCAAATAGCACTCGCATCTGTTCCAAGCAAGTACAATGTATTGGAGTGAAGAGAAGCTACTCTTCTTGTCATTTTCCTAAGCAGAGTTGAACTAGATATGGCCTTTGTGTGTAGGAAGCACAGTTCTTTTGTTTTGAGCATGCTCACTCTTCTGGCCCTATATTAAACACAGTAGAGTAGAAGAGTGTTCTTTTCTCAAAAGCAGAGAGTGTTTCTTGAAATGCAAGCTAGTCTTTGTATCCTTTTCATAAACAGAGTTGAATCACATGCAGTTTCTGTTCCTATGAGCAAGAGTTGTTTTCTGGTAAGGAAAGTCACTATTGCACTCCCATTGCCATACAGAGTACAAATAGTACTCACGTCTGTTCCAAGCAAGTATATTGTATTGGACTGAAGAGAAGCTACTGTTCTTGTCAGTTTCCTAAGCAAAGCTGAACGAGTAATGGCCCGTGTGTGTAGGAAGCACAGTTCTTTTGTTCTGAGCAAGCACACTGTTCTGGCCCAATAGGAAAAACAGTAGAGTAGATGAGTGCAATTTTTTCAAAAGCAGAGTGTGATCCTTGTAAGGCGATCTAGTGTTTGTTTCCCATTCATAAACGGAGCTGAATCACATGCATTTTCTGATCCTATGAGCACGAGTTGTTTTCTGGTAAGGAAAGTCATTATTGTGCCCCCATTGCCATCCACAGTGCAAATATCACTCTCGTCTATTCCCAGCAAGTACAGTATATTGGAATGAAAAGAAGCTTCTGTTCTGTTCAGTTTCATATGCCGAGTTGAACTAGATATGGCACGTATGTGTAGGAAGTACAGTTTTTGTACTGAACAAGCTCACTGTTCTTACACTATAAGAAACACAGTAGAGTAGAAGAATTTTCTTTTCTAAAAAGCATAGTTTGCTTCTTGTAAGGTGAGCCAGTGTTGGTTTCCCATTCATAAGCGTAGTTGAATCACAAGCAGTTGCTGGTGCTATGAGCAAGAGTTGATATCTGGTAATGAAAGACACTATTGTGCTCCCATTGACATACACAGTGCAAATAGCACTCACATCTGTTCCCAACAAGTAGAGTGTATTGGACTGAAGAGAAGCTACTGTTCTTGTCAGTTTCCTAAGCAGAGTTGAACTAGTAATGGCCAATGTGTGTAGGAAGCACATTTTTTTTTGTTCTGAGCAATCTCACTGTTCTAGTCCTATTGGAAACACAGTAGAGTAGAAGAGTGCTCTTTTCTCAAAATCAGATTTGGTTCCTTCTAAGGTGATTTAGTGTTTGTTTCCCATTCATAAAAGTAGCTGAATCACATGCAGTTTCTGGTCCAATGAGCAAGAGTTGTTTTCAGGTAAGGAAAGACACTGTTGTGGTCCCATTGCCTTACACAGAGCAAATAGCACTTGCGTCTTTTCCCATCAAGTACAGTGTATTGGACTGAAGAGAAGCTTCTGTTCTTGTCAGTTTTCTAAGCAGAGTTGAACAACTGTAGGAAGTACAGTTCTTTTTTCAGAGCAAGCTCACTCTTCTGGCTCTGTAGGAAACACGGAAGAGTAGAAGAGTGCTTTTTTCTCAAAAGCAGAGTGTGTATCTTGTAAGGCAAGCTAGTGTTTTTTTCTCATTCATAAACGGAGTTGAATCACATGCAGTTTCTGGTCCTACGAGCAAGAGTTTTTTTCTGGTAAGGAAAGTCACTATTGCACTCCTGTTGCCATACACAGTGCAAATAGCATTCTCATCTGTTCCCCTCAAGTACAGTGTATTGGGCTGAAGAAAAGCTACTGTTCTTGTCAGATTCCTAAGCAGAGTTGAACTAGATATGGCCCGTGTTTGTAGGAAGCACAGTTCTTTTGTTCTGAGCAATATCATTCTTCTGCCTTTATAGGAAACACAGTAGATTAGAAGAGAGCTATTTTCTCAAAAGCAGAGTGTGTTTCTTGTAAGGCGAAGTAGTGTTTGCTTCCCATTCATAAACGGAGTTGAATCACATGAGTTGTTTTCTGGTAAGAAAAGTCTCAATTTTGTTCCCATTGCCATACATAGTGCATATAGCAATCACGTCTGTTCCCAGAATGTCCAGTGTATTGGACTGAAGAGATGCTACTGTTTTTTTTCAGTTTTCTAAGCATAATTGTAGTAGATATTGCCCGTGTGTGTATGAAGCACAATTTTTTTTTGTTCTGAGCAAGCTAATTCTTCTGACCCTATAGGAAACACAGTAGAAAAGAAGAGTTCCCTTTTTTAAAAGCAGAGTGTGTTTCTTGTAAGGAGATCTAGTGTTTGTTTCACATTCATAAAGGGAGTTGAATCACATGCAGTTTCTGGTCTTATGAGCAAGAGTTGTTTTCTTGAAAGAAAAGTCACTATTGTGCTCCCATTGCCACACAGTGCAAACAGCACTCGCTACTCCTCCCAGCACGGACAGTGTATTGGACTGAAGAGTAGCTACAGTTCTTGTCAGTTTCCTAAGCAGAGTTGAACTACATATGGGCCGTGTGTGTAGGAAGCACAGTTCTTTGGTTCAGAGCAAGCTAACTGTTCTGGCCCTATGGGAACCTCAGTAGAGTAGAATGGTGCTCTTTTCTGAAAAGCAGAGTGTGTTTCTTCAAAGGCATGTAAGTGTTGGTATCCCATTCACAAACGGAGTTGAATCACATGCAGGTTCTGGTCCTATGAGCACGAGATGTTTTCTGGTTAAGAAATTCACTATTATGCTCTATTTGCCATACACAGAGCACATAGCACTCGCGTCTGTTCCCAGTAAGTACAGTGAATTGGACTGAACAGAAGCTACGGTTCTTGTCAGTTTCGTAAGCGCAGTTGAGCTATATATGGCCCGGGTGTGTTGTAAGCACAGTTCTTTTGTTCTGTGGAAGCTCACTGTTCTGGCCCATAGGAAACACAGTAGATTAGAAGAGTGCTCTTTTCTCAAAAGCAGACTGTGTTCCTAGTAAGGTGAGTTGGTTTTTGTTTCCCATTCATAAACGGAGTTGAATCACATACAGTTTATGGACCTAAGAGCAAGAATTTTTTTCTGGTAAGGAAAGTCACTATTGTGGTCACATTAACATACACAGTGCAAATGGAACTCGTGTCTGTTTCCAGCAAGTACAGTGTATTAGATTGAAGAGAAGCTACTGCTCTTGTCAGTTTCCTAAGCAGAGTTTAACTAGATATAGCCCGTGTGTGTAGGAAGCACTGGTCTTTTGTTCTGAGGAAGCTCACTGTTATGGCACTATAGGAAACACAGTAGAGTAGAAGAGTGCTCTCTTCACAAAACCAGAACGTTTTCCCTGTAAGGTGAGTTGGTGTTTGTTTCCTATTCATAAACGGAGGTGCTTTACATGCAGTTTCTGGTCGTATGAGCAGGAGTTGTTTTCTGATAAGGAAAGTCACTATTGTGTTCCCATTGCCAACACAGTTCAAATAACACTCGCATATACAGTGTATTGGACTGAATAGAAGGTACTGTTCTTGTGAGTTTCCTTAGCAGAGTTGAACTTGATATGGCTCGTGTATGTACGAAGCACAGTTCTTTTTTTCTGAGCAAGCTAACTCTTCTGGCCCTATAGGAAACACAGTAGAGAAGAAGTGTGTTCTCTTCTCAAAAGCAGATTGAGTTTCTTGGAGGACGAGCAAGTGTTTGTTTCCCATTCATAAACAGAGTTGAATCACATACATTTTCTGGTCCTAGGAGCACGAATTGTTTTCTGGTAAGGAAAGTCACTATTGTGCTCCCATTGTCATACACAGTGTAAATAGCACTCGCGTCTCTTCCCATCAATAGAGTTTATTGGACTGAAGAGAAGCTACTGTTCTTGCCAGTTTCCTAAGCAGAGTTGAACTAGATATGGCCCGTGTGTTTAGGAAGCACAGTTCTTTTGTTCTGAGCAAGCTCACTCTTCTTGCCCTATAGGAAACACAGTATAGTAGAAGAGTGTTCTTTTCTCAAAAGCAGAGTGTGTTTCTTGTAAGGCGAGCTAGTGTTTGTATCCCATTCATAAACGTAGTTGAATCACTAGCAGATAATGGTCCTACAAGACAGAGTTGTTATTTGTTATGTAAGTCACTATTGTGCTCCCATTGACATACACTGTGCAAATAGCACTCTCGTCTGTTCCCAGCAAGTACAGTGTATTGGACTGATGAGAAGCTACTGCTCTTGTTAATGTTCTAAGCAGAGTTGAACTAGATATGGCCCGTGTGGTTAGGAAGCACAGTTCTTTTGTTCTGAGCAAGCACACTGTTCTGGCCCTATAGGAAACAAACTAGAGTAGAAGAGTGCTCGTTTCTCAAAAGCAGAGTTGTTTCTTTTAAAGAGAGCTAGAGTTTGTTTTCCATTCATAAACGGAGTTGAATCACACGCAGTTTCTGGTTCTATGAGCAAGAGTTGTTTTCTGGTAAGGAAAGTCACTTTTGTACTCTCATTGTCATACACAGTACAAATAGCACTCGTGTCTGTTCCCTGCAAGTACAGTGTATTGGATTGAAAAGAATGTACTGTACTTGTCAGTTTCCTAAACAGAGTTGAATTAGATATGGCCCATGTGTTTAGAAAGTACAGTTCTTTGATGTCAGCAAGCTCACTGTTCTGGCCGTGTAGGAAACACAGTAGAATAGAAGAGTGCTCTTTTCTCACAAGCAGAGTTTGTTTCTTGTAAGGCGAGCTAGGGTTTGTTTCCCATTCATAAACAGAGTTGAATCTCATGCAGTTTCTGGACCTATGATTAAGAGATGTGTTCTGGTAAGGAAAGTCACTATTGCGTTCCCATTGCCATACATAGTGCAAACAGCACTCATGTCTCCTCACAGCAAGTACAGTGTATTGGATTGAAGAGAAGCTACTGTTCTTGTCAGTTTCCTAAGCAGAGTTGAACTACATATGGCCCATGTGTCTAGGACACAGTTCTTTTGTTCTGTGAAAGCTCACTGTTCTGGCCCTGTAGGAAACACAGTAGATTAGAAGAGTGCTCTTTTCTCACAAGCAGAGTTTGTTTCTTGTAAGGCACGCTAGGGTTTGCTTCCCATTTATAAACAGAGTTGCATCACATGCAGTTTTTAGTCCTATGAGCAAGAGGTGTTTTCTCGTAAGGAAAGCCACTCTTGCGCTACTATTGCCATACAAAGTACAAATAGCACTCTCATCTGTTCCCCTCAAGTACAGTGTATTGGGCTGAAGAAAAGCTATTGTTCTTGTCAGCTTCATAAGCAGATTTGAACTAGATATATCCAGTGTTTGTAGGAAGCACAGTTCTTTTGTTCTGAGCAAGCTTACTCTTCTGGCCTTATAGGAAACACAGTAGAGTAGAAGAGTGCTCTTTTCTCAAAAGCAGAGAGTGTTTCTTGTAAGTCGATCTATTCTATATTTCCCATTCATGAACGGAGTTGAATCACATGCAGTTTCTGTTCCTGCGAACAAGAGTTGTTTTCTGGTAAGGGAAGTCATTATTGTGCTCCCATTGCCATACACAGTGCAGATATCACTCCCATTTGTTCCCAGCAAGTACAGTATATCGGAATAAAAAGAAGCTCCTGTCCTGTTAAGTTTCATAAGCAGAGTTGAGCTAGATATGGCCCGTGTGTGTAGGAAGTACAGTTTTTGTACTGAACAAGCTCACGTTTCTGACACTATAAGAAACACAGTAGAGTAGAAGAGTGTTCTTTTCTAAAAAGCAGAGCTTGTTTCCTGTAAGCTGAGCCAGTGTTTGTTTCCCATTCACAAATGGAGTTGAATCACAAGCAGGTTCTGGTGCTACGAGCAAGAGTTGTTATCTGGTAAGGAAAGACACTATTGTGCTCCCATTGCCATACACAGTGCAAATAGAACTCGTGTATGTTCCCAGTAAGTACAGTCTATAGGACTGAAAAGAAGCTACTCTTCTTGTCAGTTTCTTAAGCAGAGTTGAAGTAGATAAGGCCTGTGTGTGTAGGAAGCACAGTTCTTTTGTTCTGAGCAATCTCACTCTTCTGGCACTATAGGAAACACAGCAGAGTAGAAGAGTGCTGTTTTCTCAAAAGCAGAGTGTATTTCTTGTAAGAAGAGCTAGTGTTTGTTTCCCATTCATAAACGGAGCTGAATCACATGCAGTTTCTGGTCCTATGAGCAAGAGTTGTTTTCTGGTAAGAAAAGTCACTATGGCGCTCCCATTGCCATACACAGTGCAAATAGCACTCGCTTCTGTTCCAGCAAGTACAGTGTAGTGGACTGAAGAGAAGCTGTTCTTGTCAGTTTGATTAAGCAGAGTTGAACTAGATATGGTCTGTGTGTGTAGGAAGTAGAGTTCTTTTGTTCTGAGCAAGCACACTGTTCTGGCCCTATAGAAAACACAATAGAATGGATGAGTGCTCTTTTCTCAAAAGCAGAGTGTGTTTCTTGTAAGAAGAGCTAGTGTTTGTTTCCCATTCATAAACGTAGTTGAATCACATGCAGTTTCTGGTCGTAGGAGCTAGAGTTGTTTTTTGGTAAGGAAATTCACTATTGTGCTCCAATTGCCATACACAGTTGAAATAGCACTCTCATCTGTTCCCAGAAATTACAGTTTATTGGACTGAAGAGAAGCCACTGTTCTTGTCAGTTTCCTAAGCAGAGTTTAACTAGATATGGTCCGTGTGTGTAGGAAGCACAGTTCTTTTGTTCTGAGCAAGCTCACTGTTCACGCCCTATAGGAAACACAGTAGAGTAGAAGAGTGCTCTTTTCTCAAAAGCAGAGTGTGTTTCTTGTAAGGCAAGCTACTGTTTGTTTCCCAGTCTTAAACTAGTTGAATCACATGCAATTTCTGGTCCTATGATCAAGAGTTGTTTTCTGGTAAAGAAATTCACTATTGTGCTCCCATTGCCATACACAATGCAAATAGCACTCGCATCTTTTCCCATCAATACAGTGTATTGGGCTGAAGAGGAGCTCCTGTTCTTCTCTGTTTCCGAAGCAGAGTTGAAGTAGATAAGGCCAGTGTGTGTAGGAAGCACAGTTTTTTGTTCTGAGCAAGCTCACTCTTCTGGCCCTATAGGAAAAACAGTAGAGTAGAGGAGTGCTCTTTTCTCAAAAGCAGAGTGTGTTTCTTCTAAGGCGAGTTACTGTTTGTTTCCCTCTCATAAACTGAGTTGAATCACATGCATTTTCTGGTCCTAATAACAAGAGTTGTTTTCTGGTTAGGAAAGTCACTATTGCGCTCCCATTGCCATACACAGTACATATAGAACGTGCGTATGTTCCCAGCAAGAACAGTATATTGGACTGAAGAGAAGCTACTGTTCTTGTCAGTTTCCCCAGCAGATTTGAAATAGATATGGAACGTGTTTGTAGAAAGCACAGTTCTTTTGTTCTGAGCAAGCTCACTGTTCAGGAACTATGGGAAACACAGAAGAGTAGAAGAGTGCTCTTTTCTCAAAAGCAGAGTGTGTTTCTTTTAAGGCACGATAGTATTTGCTTCCCATTCATAAACGGAGTTGAATCACATGCAGTTTCTGGTCTTATGAGCAAGAGTTGTTTTTTGGTAAGGAAATTCACTATTGCACTCCCATTGCCATACACAGTGCAAATAGCACTCACATCTGTTCCCAACAAGTACAGTGTATTGGACTGAATATAAGCTACTGTTCTCGTCAGTCTCCTATGCAAAGTTGAAGTAGATATGGCCTCTGTGTGTAGGAAGCACAGTTTTTTCATTCTGAGCAAGCTCACTGTTCTGGACCAATAGAAAACACAGAAGAATAGTAGAGTGTTGTTTTTAAAAGCAGAGTGTGTTTCTTGTAAGGCGCGTTAGTGTTTGTTTCCCTTTCATAAACAGAGTTGAATCACATGCAGTTTCTGGTCCTACAAGCAAGAGTTGTTTTTTGGTAAGGATAGTCACTATTGCGTTCCCATTGCCACACACAGTGCAAATAGCATTCGCGTCTGTACCCAGCGAGTACAGTGTATTGAACTGAAAAAAAGCTACTGTTCTTGTAAGTTTCCTAGGCAGGGTTTAACTAGATATGGCCTGTGTGTGTAGGAAGAACAGTTTTTTTTTTGTTCTGAGCAAGCTCACTGCTCTGGACCAATAGGAAACACAGTAGAGTAGAAGAGTCCTCTTTTCTCAAAAGCAGAGTGTGTTTCTTGTTAGGCGATCTTGTGTTTGTTTCCCATTCATAAACATAGTTGAAAACATGCAGTTAATGGTCCTATGAGAAAGAGTTGTTATGTGTTAAAAACGTACTATTGTGCTACCATTGCCATACACAGTACAATAGCACTCGCGTCTGTTTCCAGCAAGTACAGTTTATTGTCCTGAAGAGAAGCTACTGTTCTCGTCAGTTTCCTCAGCAGAGTTGAAGTAGATATGGCCCATGAGTCTAGGAAGCACAATTCTTTTGTAATAGCAAACTCACTCTCCTGGGCATATTGGAAACACAGTAGAGTAGAAGAGAGCTCTTTTCAAAAAAGCAGAGTGTGTTTCTTGTAAGACGAGCTAGTGTTTGTTACCCTTTCATAAACGGAGTTGAATTATATGCAGTTTCTGTTCCTACTAACATGAGTTGTTTTCTGCTTAGGAAAGTCACTATTGCGCTTCGATTGCCATACACAGTGCAAATAGCACTCGCGTCTGTTCCCATCAAGTACTGTTAATTGGACTGAAGAGAAGCTACTGTTTTTTTCAGTGTCCCCAGAAGAGTTGAACTCTATATGGCCCGTGTGTGTAGGAAGCACAGTTCTTTTGTTCTGAGCAAGCTCACTCTTCTGGCATTATAGGAAACACAGCAGAGTAGAAGAGTGATCTTTTCTCAAAAGCAGAGTGTGTTTCTTGTAAGGTGAGCTGTGTTTGTTTCCCATTCATAAACGGAGATGAATCACATGCAATTTCTGGTCCTATGAGCAAGAGTTGTTTTCTGTTAAGAAAAGTCACTATTGCGCTCCCATTTCCATACAGAGTGCAAATAGCACTTGCGTCCGTTCCCAGCAAGTACAGTTTATGGGACTGAAGTTAAACTCCTGTTATTGAAAGTTTCCTAATCAGAGTAGTAGTAGACATTGCCCGTGTGTAGGAAGCACAGTTCTTTTGTTCTGAGCATGCTCACTGTTCTGGCCATATAGGAAAAACAGTAGCATAGAAGAGTACTCTTTTCTCAAAGGAGAGTGTCTTTATTGTAAGGCGAGCTAGAGTTTGTTTCCCATTCATAAACGAAGTTCAACGACATGCAGTTTCTGGTCTTACAAGCAAGAGTTGTTTTCTGGTAAGGAAAGTAACTATTGTGCTCCCATTTCCATACACAGTACAAATAGCACTTGCATCTGTTCCCAGCAAGTACATTGTATTGTACTGACCAGAAGCTACTTTTCTTGTCAGTTTCCTAAATAGAGTTGAACTACATATGGCCCATATGTGTTGGAAGCACAGTTCTTTTTTCTAAGCATGCTTACTATTCTGGCCCTATAGGAAACACTGCAGAGTAGAAGAGTGCTGTTTTCTCAAAAGCAGAGAGTGTTTCTTGTAAGGCAAGCTAGTGTTTGTTTCCCATTCATAAATGGAGTTGAATCACATGCAGTTTCTAGTTCTATGAGAAAGAGTTGTTTTCCGGTAAGGAAAATCACTATTGTGCTCACACTGTCAAACATAGTGCAAATAGCACTAGCGTCTCTTCCCAGCAATTACAGTGTATTGGACTGAAGAGAAGCTACTACTCTTAACAGTTTCCTAAGCAGAGTTGAATTAGAAATGACCCTTGTGTGAAGGAAACACAGTTCCTTTGTTATGAGCAAACTCACTTTTCTGGCCCTATGAAAACACTGTAGAGTAGAAGAGTTCTCCTTTCTCAGAAGCAGAATGTTTTTCTTGTAAGGCGAGCTAGTGTTTGTTACCCATTCATAAATGGATTTGAATCACACGCAGTTTCTGGTCCTAGGAGCTAGAGTTGTTTTCTTGTATTGAAAGTCATTATTGTGCTCCCATTGCCATACACAGTTCAAATAGCAGTATCGTCTGTTCCCAGATAGTACAATTTATGAGACTGAAGTGAATCTACTGTTCTTTTCAGTAGTTTCCTGAGCAGAGTTGTATGAGACATGGTCCATGTGTAGGAAGCACAGTTCTTTTGTTCTTAGCAAGCTCACTATTCTGGCCCTATAGGAACCACAGTAGAGTAGAAGAGTGCTCTTTTATCAAAAGCAGAGAGTATTTCTTGTAAGGCGAGCTAGTGTTTGTTTCCCAGTCATAAATGGAGTTGAATCACATATAGTTGCTGGTTCTATGAGCAAGAGTTGTTTTTTGGAAATAAAGTCACTATTCTGCTCCTTCTGCCATACACAGTGCAAATAGCACTCGCGTCTGTAACCAGCAAGTACAGTGTATTGGACGGAGAAGAAGCTACTGTTCTTGTCAGTTTCCTAAGCAGAGTCGAAATAGATATGGCCATATGTGTAAAAAGCACATTCTTTTGTTCTGAGCATGCTCACTGTTCTGGTACTTTAGAAAACACAGTAGAGTAAAAGAGTGCTCTTTTATCAAAGGATGAGTGTCTTTCTTCTAAGGCAATCTAGTGTTGGTTTCCCATTCAAAGATGGAGTTGAATCACATGCAGTTTCTGGTCCTACCAGCAAGAGTTGTTTTCTGGTAAAGAAAGTCACTATTGTTCCCCCACTGCCATATACAGTGAAAATTGCAGTGGCGACTGTTCCCAGCGAGTACAGTGTATTGCACAAAAGAGAAGCTACTGTTCTTGTCAGTTTCCTAAGCAGAGTTGAACTAGTTATGTCCCGTGTGTGCAGGAAGCACATTCTTTTGTTCTGAGCTGGCCCACTGTTCTGGCCCTATAGGAAACAGAGTAAAGTAGAAGAGTGCTCATTTCTCAAAAGCAGAGTGTGTTTATTGTAAGACGAGCTAGTGTTGGTTTCCCATTCATAAACGGAGTTGAATCACATGCAGTTTCTGGTACTATGAGCAAGAGTTGTTTTCTGGTAAGGAAAGTCACTACTGTACTCCCATTTTCATACACAGTGAAAATAGCTCTTGTGTCTCTTCCCAGGAAGTACAGTGTATTGAACGGAACAGAAGCTACTGTTCTTTTCAGTTTCCTAAGCAGAATTGAACTAGATAAGGTCTATGTGTGTAGGCAGCACAATTCATTTCTTCTGAGCAGGATCACTTTTCTGGCCCTATGGGAAGCACAGTAGAGTAGAAGAGTGCTCTTCTCTCAAAAGCAGAGTGTGTTTCTTGTAAGGCGACCTAGTGTTTGTTTCCCATTCATAAATGGAGTTGAATCACATGCAATTTCTATTTTTATGAGCAAGAATTGTTTTCTGGAAAGGAAGTACGATATTGCACTCCCATTGCCATACACAGTGCAAACAGCACTCCTGTCTGTTCCCAGGAAGTACAGTGTATTGAACGGAACAGAAGCTACTATTCTTTTCAGTTTCCTAAACAGAGTTGAACTAGCTATGGGCCGTGTGTGTACGAAGCACACATCTTTTGTTCTGAGCAAGCTCACTGTTCTGGCCCTATAGGAAACATAGTAGAGTAGAAGAGTGCTAATTTCTCAAAAGCAGAGAGTGTTTCTTGTAATGCAAGCTAGTTTAGGTTTCCCATTCAAAAATGGTGTTGAACCACATGCAGTTTCTGTTCCTGTGAACAAGAGACGTTTTCTGGTAAGGAAAGTCACTATTGTGCCCCCACTGCCATATACTGTCCAAATAGCAGTAGCATCTGTTCCCAACAAGAACAGTGTATTGGACTGAAGAGAAGCTACGGTTCTAGTCACTTTCCTAAGCAGAGTTGAACTAGAAATGTCCCGTTGTTTAGGAAGCACAATTCTTTTGTTCTGAGCAGGCTCACTGTTCTGGCCATATAGGAAACATAGTAGAGTAGAAGAGTGCTCATTTCTCAAAAGCAGAGTGTGTTTCTTGTAAGGCGAGACAGTGTTGGTTTCCCATTTATAAATGGAGTTGAACCACATGCAGTTTCTGGTCCTATGAACAAGAGATATTTTCTGGTAAGGATAGTCACAATTGTGCTACCATTGCCATACACAGTGCAAATAGCAGTCCCGTCTGTTCCCCGCAAGTACAGTGTTTTCGATGGAAGGGTAGCTACTGTTCTTGTCAGTTTCCTAAGCAGAGTTGAACTAGATATGATCCCTGTGTGTACGAAGCACAGTTCTTTTGTCCTGAGCAAGCTCACTGTTCTTGCTTTTTAGGAAACTCAGTATAGTAGAAGAGTGCTCTTTTATTAAAAGATGAGTGTATTTCTTGTAAGGTGATCTAGTGTTGGTTTCCCATTCATAAACATAGTTGAATCACATGCAGTTTCTGGTCCTACAACCAAGAGGTGTTTTCTTGTAAGGAAAGTCACTATTGTGCTCTCATTGTCAAACATAGTGCAAATGCACTAGCGTCTGTTCCCAGCAAGTACAGGGTATTGGACCGAAGAGAAGCTCCTGTTCTTGACAGTTTCCTAAGCAGAGTTGAGTTAGAAATGGCTCTTGTGTGTAGGAAGCTCAGTTCCATTGTTCTGAGCAAGCTCACTGTTCTGGCCCTATAGGAAACACAATAGAGTATAAGTGTGCTCCTTTCTCCAAAGCAGAGTTATCCACATGCAGGTTTTCGTCCTATGGGCAAGAGTTTTTTTCTGGTGAGGAAAGTCTTTTTGTGCTCCCATTGCCAAACACAGTGCTAATAGCACTCACGTCTGTTCTCAGCAAGTACAGTGTATTGGACAGGAAGAGGAGCTACTGTACTTGTCAGTTTCCTAAGCCGAGTTGAACTAGATTTGATCTTTGTGTGTAGGAAGCACAGTTCCTTTGTTCTGAGCAAGCTCACAGTTCTGGCCTATAGAAAACACAGTAGAGTAGAAGAGTGCTCTTTCTAAGAAGCAGAGTGTCTTTCTTGTAAGGAGAGCTAGTGTTTGTTTCCCATTCATAAATAGATTTGAATCACATGCAGTTTCTGGTCCTACGAATAAGAGTTGTTTTCTGGTAAGGAAAGTCACGATTGTGCTCTCATTGCCATACACAGTGCATATAGTACTCAGGTCTGTTCCCAGCAAGTACAGTGTATTGGACTGAAGAGAAGCTGCTGTTCTTGTCAGTTTCACAACAAGAGTTGAACTAGATATGGCCCTTGTGCGTAGTCCTACGACAAGACTTTTATTCTGAAAGGAAAATCACTATGGTATTCCCATTGCCATACACTGTGCAAATAGCACTCGCGTCTTTTCCCTGCATGTGTAGTGTATTTGACGCAAGAGAAGCTACTGTTCTTGTTAGTTTTTTTAAGCAGAGTTGAACTAGATATGGCCCATGTGTTTAGGAAACACAGTTCTTTTATTCTGAGCAAGCTCACTGTTCTGGCCCTACAGGAAACACAGTGGAGTAGAAGAGTGCTCTTTTCTCAAAATCAGAGTGTCTTTCTTGTAAGGCAAGCTAGTGTTAGTTTCCCATTCATAAATGAAGTTGAATCACTTGCAGTCTCTGGTCCTAAGAGCAAGAGTTGTATTCTGGTAAGGAAAGACACTATTGTGCTCCCATTGCCATACACCGTTCAAATCCAGTCGCATCCTTTCCCAGGAAGTACAGTGTATGGGACTGAAGTGAAGCTACTTTTCTTGTCAGTTTTCTAAGCAGAGTTGTACTAGATATGGCCTGTATGTGTAGGAAGCACAGTTCTTTTGTTCTGAGCAAGCTCCCTATTCTGGCCCTATATTAAACACAGTAGAGTAGAAGAGTGCTCTTTTCTCAAAAGCAGAGTGTGTTTCTTGTAATGCGAGCTAGTGTTGGTTTCCCATTCTTTAACGGAGTTGAATCACTTACATTTTCTGGTCCTACGAGGAAGAATTGTTTTCTGGGAAGGAAAGACACTATTGTGTTCCCATTGCCATACATAGTTCAAATAGCAGTCGTGTCTGTTCCCAGCAAATACAGTGTATTGGACCATAGAGAAGCTACTGTTCTTGTCAGTTTCCTAAGCAGAGTTGAACTAGATATGGCCCGTGTGTGTAGGAAGCACATTCTTTTGTTCTGAGCAAGCTCACTGTTCTGGCCCTATAGTAAACACAGTAGAGTCGAAGAGTGCACTTTTTTTAAAAGCAGAGTGTGTTTCTTGTAAGGTGAGCTAGTGTTTGTTTCCCATTCATAAAGGTAGTTTAACCACATGCAGTTTCTGATCCTATGAGCAAGAGTTGTTTTCTGGGAGGTAAAGTCACTAATGGGCTCCCATTACCATACATAGGGCAAATAGCAATCGTGTCTGTTCCCAAAAAGTACTGTGTATTGGATTGAAGAGAAGCTACTATTCTTGTAAGATTCCTAAGCCGAGTTGAACTAGATACGGCCTGTGTGTGTAGGTAGCACTGTTCTTTGGTTCTGAGCAAGCTCACTGTATTGGCCCTATATGAAACACAGTAGAGTAGAAGAGTGCTCCTTTCTCAAAAGTAGAGTGTGTTTTTTGTAAGGCGAGCTAGTGTTGGTTTCCCATTCATAAAGGAATTTGAATCACATGCAGTTTCTGGTCCTACGAGCAAGAGTTGTTTTCTGGTAAGGAAAGTCACTATTGTGCTCCCATTTCCTTACATTGTGCAAATAGCACTTGCGTCTGTTCCCAGCAAGTACAGTGTATTGGACTGAATAGAAGCTACTGTTCTTTTCTGTTTCCTAAGCAGAGTTGAACTAGATATGGCCCGTGTGTGTAGGAAGCACATTCTTTTGTTCTGAGCAATCTCACTGTTCTGGCCCTATAGGAAACACAGTAGAGTAGATTAGTGCTCTTTTCTCAAAGACAGAGTGTATATTCTGTAAGGAGAGCTAGTGTTGGTTTTCTGTTCATAAGGGAGATGAATCATATGCAGTTTCTGGGATTAAGTGCAAGAATTGTTTTCTGGTAAGGAAAGTCACTATTGCGCTTCCATGGCCATACACAGTGCAAATAGCATTCGCGTCTGTTCCCAGCAAGTACACTGTATTGGACCGAAGAGAAGCTACTGTTCTTTGCAGTTTCCTAAGCAGAGTTGAACTAGATATAGCCCGTGTGTGTAGGAAGCACATTCTTTTGTTCTGAGCAGGCTCACTCTTCTGGCCCTGTAGGAAACATGGTTGAGTGGAAGTTTGCTCTTTTCTCACAAGTGGAGTGTGTTTCTTGTAAGGCGATCTAGTGTTTTTTACCCATTCATAAACAGAGTTGAATCACATGCAGTTTCTGGTCCTACGAATAAGAATTGTTCTCTGGTAAGGAAATTCACGATTGTGCTCCCATTGCCATACACAGTGCATATAGTACTCAGGTCAGTTCCCAGCAAGTACAGTGTATTGGACTGAAGAGAAGCTGCTGTTCTTGTCAGTTTCACAACAAGAGTTGAACTAGTTATGGCTCTTGTGTGTAGTCCTACGAGCAAGAATTTTATTCTGGAAAGGAAAATCACTATGGTGTTCCCATTGCCATACACTGTGCAAATAGCACTCTGCATCTTTTCCCTGCATGTATAGTGTATTTGACGCAAGAGAAGCTACTGTTCTTGTTAGTTTTTTTAAGCAGAGTTGAACTAGATATGGCCCATGTGTGTAGGAAACACAGTTCTTTTGTTCTGAGAAAGCTCACTGTTCTGGCCCTTCAGGAAACACAGTGGAGTAGAAGAGTGCTCTTTTCTCAAAATCAGAGTGTCTTTCTTGTAAGTCGAGGTAGTGTTTGTTTCCCATTCATAAACGGAGTTAAATCATATGCAGTTTCTGGTATTACAAGCAAGAATAGTTTTCTGGTAAGGAAAGTCACTATTGTGCTCCCATTTCCATACACTGTGCAAAGAGCACTTGTGTCTGTTCCCAGCAAGTACAGTGTATTGGATGGAAGAGTAGCTACTGTTCTTGTCAGTTTCCTAAACAGAGTTGAACTAGATATGGCCCATGTGTGTAGGAAGCACATTCTTTTGTTCTGAGCAAGCTCACTGTTCTAGAACTATAGGAAACACAGTAGAGTAGAATAGTGCTCTTTTCTCAAAAACAGAGTGTGTATTCTGTAAGGAGAGCTAGTGTTGGATTTCTGTTCATAAACGGAGATGAATCATATGCATTTTCTGGGATTAAGTGCAAGAATTGTTTTCTGGTAAGGAAAGTCACTATTGTGCTTCCATGGCCATACACAATTCCAATAGCATTCGCGTTTGTTCCCAAAAAGTACAGTACATTGGACCGAAGAGAAGCTACTGTTCTTTTCAATTTCCTAAGCAGAGTTGAACTAGATATGGCCCGTGTGTGTAGGAAGCACATTCTTTTGTTCTGAGCAGGCTCACTGTTCTGGCCCTGTAGGAAACATTGTTGAGTGGAAGTTTGCTCTTTTCTCAAAAGCGGAGTGTGTTTCTTGTAAGGCAATCTAGTGTTTTTTTACCCATTCATAAACAGAGTTGAATTACATGCAGTTTCTGGTCCTACGAATAAGAGTTGTTTTCTGGTAAGTAAAGTCATGATTGTGCTCCCATTGCCATACACAGTGCATATAGTACTCAGGTCAGTTCCCAGCAAGTACAGTGTATTGGACTGAAGAGAAGCTGCTGTTCTTGTCAGTTTCACAACAAGAGTTTAACTAGTTATGGCCCTTGTGTGTAGTCTTATGAGCAAGATTTTATTCTGATAAGGGATATCACTATGGTGTTCCCTTTGCCATACATTGTGTAAATAGCAATCGCGTCTGTTCCCAACAAGTACTGTGTATTGGATTGAAGAGAAGCTACTGTTCTTGTAAGATTCCTAAGCCGAGTTGAACTAGATATGGCACGTGTGTGTAGGTAGCACAGTTCTTTGGTTCTGAGCAAGCTAACTGTATTGGCCCTATATGAAACACAGTAGAGTAGAAGAGTGTTCTTTTATCAAAAGCAGAGTGTGTTTTTTGTAAGGTGAGCTAGTGTTGGTTTCCCATTCATAAATGGAGTTGAATCACATGCAGTTTCTAGTCCTACGAGCAAGAGTTGTTTTCTGGTAAGGAAAGTCACTATTATGCTGCCATTGCCATACACTGTGCAAATAGCACTCGTGTCTGTTCCCAGCATGTACAGTGTATTGGACTGAAGAGAAGCTACTGTTCTTGTCAGTTTCCTAAGCAGAGTTGAACTAGATATGGCCCGTGTGTGTAGGAAGCACATTCTTTTGATATGAGCAAGCTCACTGTTCTGGCACTATAGGAAACACAGTAGAGTATAAGATTGCTCTTTTCTCAAAAACAGAGTGTGTATTCTGTAAGGAGAGCTAGTGTTGGTTTTCTATTTATAAACAGAGTTAAATCATATGCAGTTTCTGCTATTATGAACAAGAATAGTTTTCTGGTAAGGAAAGTCACTATTGTGCTCCCATTGCCATACACAGAACAAATAGCACTCGCATCTGTTTCCAGCAAATACAGTGTATTGGACTGAAGAGAAGCTACTGTTCTTTTCAATTTCCTAATCAGAGTTGAACCAGATATGGCCCGTGTGTAGGAAGCACAGTTCTTTTTTTCTGAGCAAGCTCTCTCTTCTGGCCTTATAAGAAACAGAGTAGAGTAAAAGAGTGCTCTTTTCTCAAAAGCAGAGTGTGTTTCTTGAAAGGCGAGCTAGTGTTTGTTTCTCATTCATAAACGGAATTTAATCACATGCAGTTTGTAGTCCTACGAGCAACAGTTGTTTTTCTGGTAAGGAAACACACTATTGAGTTCCCTCCCATTGCCATAACAGTGCAATTAGCACTCGCGTCTGTTCTCAGCAGGTACAATGTAAAGGACAGAAGAGAAGCCACTGTTTTTGTCAGTTTCCTAAGCAAAGTTGAATGAGATATGGCCCGTGTGTAGGAAGCACAGTTCTTTTTTCTGAGCAAGCTCACTCTTCTGGCCCTATAGGAAACACAGTAGAGTAGAATATTGCTCTTTTCTCAAAAGCAGAGTTTGTTCATTGTAACAAGATCTAGTGTTTTTTTCCCATTCATAAACGGAGTTGAATCCTACGCAGTTTCTGGTCCTACAAGCAAGAGTTGTTTTCTGGTAATGAGAGTCACTATTGCGCTCCCATTGCCATACACAGTGGAAATAGCCCTTGCGTCTGTTTCCAGCAAGTACAGTGTATTGGACTGAAGAGAAGCTACTGTTCTTGTCAGTTTCCTAAACAGGGTTGAACTAGATATGGTCCGTGTGTGTGGGTAACACAGTTCTCTAGTTCTGAGTAACCTCACTGTTCTGACACTAAAGAAAAAATGGTAGAGTAGAAGAGTGCTCTTTTCTCAAAAGCAGAGTGTGTTTCTTGAAAGGCAGGCTAGTGTTTGTTCCCAAATCATAAACGGAGTTGAATCACATGCAGTTTTTGGTCCTATGAGCAAGAGTTGTTTTCTGGTAAGGAAAGTCAATTTTGTGCTCCCATTTCCATACACAGTGCAAATAACACTCTCGCCTGTTCCCAGCAAGTACAATGTATTGGACTGAAGAGAAGCTACTGTTCTTTTCAGATTCCTAAGCAGAGTTGACCTAGATATGGCACATGTGTAGGAAGCACAGTTCTTTTGTTCTATGCAAGCTCAATCTTCTGGCACTTTAGAAAACACAGTAGAGAAGAAGAGTGTTCTATTCTATAAAGCAGAGTGAGTTTCTTGTAAGTTGAGCTAGTGTTTGTTTCCCACTCATAAACGGAGTTGAATCACGTGCAGTTTCTGGTCCTACAAGCAGGATTTGTTTTCTGGTAAAGAATGTGACTATTGTGCTCCCTTTGCCATACACAGTGCAAATCTGCCTCGCGTACGTTCCCAGCAAGTACAGTGTATTGGACTGAAGAGAAGCTAATGTTCTTGTCAGTTCCCTAAGCAGAGTTGAACTAGACATGGCTAGTGTTTGTAGGAAGCACAGTTGTTTTGTTCTGAGCAAGCTCACTCTTCTGGCCCTATAGGAAACAAGGTAGAGTAAAAGAGTCAATTTTCTCAAAAGTAGAGTGTGTTTCTGGTAAGGCGAGCTAGACTTTGTTTCCCATTCACAAACGGAGTTGAATCACTTGCAGTTTCTGGACCTTCGAGAAAGAGTTGTTTTCTGGTAAGAAAAGTCACTATTGCGCTCCCATTGCCATACTCAGTGCAAATAGCACTCGTGTCTGTTCCCAGCATGTACAGTGTATTTCACTGAAGAGAAGCTACTGTTCTTGTCAGTTTCCTAAGCAGAGTTGAACTAGATATGTCCCGTGTGTGTAAGAAGCAAAGTTGTTTTGTTCTAAGAAAGCTCACTGTTCTGTCCCTATATGAACACAGTAGAGTAGAAGAGTGTTCATTTCTCAAAAGCAGAGTGTGTTTCTTGTCAGACGAGCTAGTGTTTGTTTCCCTTTCATAAACCGTTTTGAATCACATATAGTGTCTGGTCCTACGAGCAACAGTTTTTTTCTGGTAAGGAAAGTAACTATTGTGCTCCCATTGCCATACACAGTGCAAATAGCCATTGCATCTGTTCCCAGCAAGTACAGTGAATTGGACTGAAGAGAAGCTACTGTTCTTGTCAGTTTCCTAAGCAGAGTTGAACTTTATATGGACCGCATTTATAGTAAGCCCAGTTCTTTTGTTCTGAGCAAGCTCACTCTTCTGTCGCTACAGGAAACACAGTAGAGTAGAAGAGTGCTGTTTTCTCAAAAGCAGAGTGTGCTTTATGGAAGACAAGCTAGTGTTTGTTTCCCATTCTTAAATGGAGTTTAATCACATACAGTTTCTGGTCCTACGAGCAGGAGTTGTGTTTTGGTAATAAAAGTCATTATTGTGCTCCAATTGCCATAAACAGTGCAAATAGCACTCTCGTCTGTTCCCAGCAAGTACAGTGTATTGGACGAAAGAAGCTACTGTTTACCCAGTTGTGGTGGTTCACGGCTTTAATCCCAGCACTGGGGAAGCAGAGCCAGGCGGATCTCTGTGAGTTCGAGGCCAGCCTGTGCTACCAAGTGAGTCCCAGGAAAGGCTCAAAGCTACACAGAGAAACCCTGTCTCGAAAAAAAAAATCACCTACCGTTCTTGTCAATTTCCTCAGCAGAGTTGATCAAGATATGCTCCGTGTGGGTAGGAAGCGCAGTTCTTTTGTTCTGAGCAAGCTCACTCTTCTGGCCTATAGGAAACACAGTAGAGTCGAAGAGTGCTCTTTTCTCAAAAGAAGAGAGTATTTTTGTTAGGCTAGCTAGTGTATGTTTCCCATTCATAAATGGAGTTGAATCACATGCAGTTTCTGGTCCTACAATCAAGAGTTATTTTCTGGTAATGAAAGTCACTTTTGTGCTCCCATTGCCATACACATTGCATATAGCACTCGCGTCTGTTCCCAGCAAGCACAGTTTCTTGGATTGAAGAGAAGCTGCTGTTCTTGTCACTTTTCTAAGAATAGTTAAACTAGATATGGTCCGTGTGTAAAAAGCACAGTTTTTTGATTCTGAGCAACCTCAATCTTCTGGCCTTATACGAAACACAATAGAGTAGAAGAGTGCTCTTTCTTCAAAAGCAGAGTGTGTTTCTTGTAAGGCGAGGTAGTGTTTGTTTTCCATTCATAAACAGAGTTGAGTCCCATGCAGTTTCTGTTCCTAGGAGCAAGAGATGTTTTCTGGTAAGGAAAGTCACTATTGTGCACACATTGCCGTACACAGTGCAAATATCACTCGGGTTAATCCCAGCAGATACAGTGTATTGGACTGAAGAGAATCTACTGTTCTTGTCAGTTTTCTAAGCATAGTGGAACTAGATAAGGCCCATGTGTGTAGGAAGCACAGTTCTTTTGTTCTGAGCAAGCTCACTCTTCTGGCCTATAGGAAACACAGTAGAGTCGAAGAGTGCTCTTTTCTCAAAAGAAGAGAGTGTTTTTGTTAGGCTAGCTAGTGTATGTTTCCCATTCATAAATGGAGTTGAATCACATGCAGTTTCTGGTCCTACAATCAAGAGTTATTTTCTGGTAATGAAAGTCACTATTGTGCTCCCATTGCCATACACATTGCATGTAGCACTCGCGTCTGTTCCCAGCAAGCACAGTTTCTTGGATTGAAAAGAAGCTGCTGTTCTTGTCACTTTTCTAAGAATAGTTAAACTAGATATGGCCCGTGTGTAAAAAGCACAGTTTTTTGATTCTGAGCAAGCTCAATTTTCTGGCCTTATACGAAACACAATAGAGTAGAAGAGTGCTCTTTCTTCAAAAGAAGAGTGTGTTTCTTGTAAGGCGAGGTAGTGTTTGTTTTCCATTCATAAACAGAGTTGAGTCCCATGCAGTTTCTGTTCCTAGGAGCAAGAGTTGTTTTCTGGTAAGAAAAGTCACTATTGTGCTCCCATTATCATACACATTGCAAACAGCACTTGCGTCTGTTCTCAGCAAGTACAGTGTATTGTACTGAAGAGAAGCTACTGTTCTTGTCAGTTTCCTAAGCAGAGTTGAACTAGATATGGCCCGTGCGTGTAGGAACCCCAGTTCTTTTGTTCTGTTCAAGCTCACACTTCTGGCCTTTTAAGTAACACAGTAGAGTAGAATAATGCTCTTTTCTCAAAAGCAGTGTTTCTTCAAGGCGAGCAAGTTTTTGTTTCCCAATCATAAACGGATTTGAATCAAATGCAGTTTCTTTTCCTAAGTGTAAGAGTTGTTTTCTGGTAAGGAAAGTCTCTATTGTGCTCCAACTGCTATACACAGTGCAAATAGCACTCGCATCTGTTCCCAGCAAGTACAGTGTATTGGAATTAAGAGACTTTTATTCTTGTCACTTTCCTAAGTACAGTGTATTGGACTGAAGAGAAGCTACTGTTTTGGTCAGTTCCCTAAGAAGAGTTGAACTAAATATGGCCCGTGAGTGTAAGAAGCAAAGTTCATTTGCTCTGAGCAAGCTCACTGTTCTGGCCATATAGGAAACACAGTATAGTAGAAGAGTGCCCTTTTCTCAAAAGCAGAGTGCGTTTCTCTTAAGGCAAGCTACTGTTTGTTTCCATTCATAAACAGAGTTGAATCACATGCATTTTCTGATCCTAGGAACAAGAGTTGTTTTCTGGTAAGGAAAGTCACTATTGTGCTCTTATTGCCATACACAGTGCAAATACCACTCATGTCTGTTCCCAGCAAGTACAGTGCATTGGACTGAAGAAAAGCTACTGTTCTAGTCAGGTTACTAAGCAGAGTTGAACCAGATAATGCCCGTGTGTGTAGGAAGCACAGTTCTTTTGTTCTGAGTAATCTCATTGTTCTGGCCCTATAGGAAACTCAGTAGAGAAGAACAGTGCTCTTTTCTCAAAACAGAGTGTTTTTCTTGTAAGGCGAAGTAGTGTTTGATTCTCATTCATAAACGGAATCGAATCACATGCAGTTTCTGGTCCTACTAGCACGAGTAGTTTTCTGGTAAGGAAAGTCACTATTGTGCTCTCATTACCAAACTCAGTGCAAATAGCACTCGTGTCTGTTCCCAGCTAGTACAGTATTGGACTGAAGAGAAGGTACTCTTCTTGTCAGGTTCCTAACCAGAGTTGAACTAGATATGACCCGGAGAGTAGGAAGCATAGTTCTTTTATTCTGAGCAAGCTCACTGTTCTGGTCCTGTAGGAAACACAGTAGAGTAGAAGATTGCTCTTTTCTCAAAAACAGAGTGTGTTTCTTGTAAGGTCAGCTAGTGTTTGTTTCCTATTCATAAACGGAGTTGAATCATATACAGTTTCTGTATCTCCGAGCAAGAGTTGCTTTCTGATAAGGAATACCACTATTGTCCCTCCATTGCCATACACGGTACAAGTAACACTCACGTCTGCTCCCAGCAAGAACAGTGTATTGGCCTGAAGAGAATCTACTGTTCTTGTCAGTTTCGTTAGCTGAGTTGAACTAGATATGTCATGTGAGTGTAGGAAGCACAGTTCTTTTCTTCTAAGCAAGCTCACTGTTCTGGCCCTATAGGAAACACAGTAGATTAGAAGAGTGCTCTTTCCTCAAAGCAGAGGGTTTTTCTTGTAAGGCAAGCTGCTCTTTGTTTCCCATTCATCACAGAGTTGAATCACATGCAGTTTCTTGTGCCACGAGCAAGAGTTGTTTTCTCATAAGGAATATCACTAATGCGCCTCCATTGCTGTACACAGTGCAAGTACCCCTCACGTCTGTGCCCAGCAAGTACAGTATATTGGACTGAAAAGAAGCTACTCTTCTTGTCAGGTTACTAAGCAGAGTTGAACTAGATATGGCCCGTGTGTGTAGGAAGCACAGTTCTTTTGTTCTGAGCAAGCTCACTGTTTTGGCCCTAGAAGAAACACAGCAGAGAAGAACAGTGTTCTTTTCTCAAAAGCATAGTGTGTTTCTTGTAAGCCGAGCTATTGTTTGTTTCCCATTCATACATGGAGCTGAATCATATGCAGTTTCTGTATCTCTGAGCAAGAGTTGCTTTCTGATAAGGAATATCACTATTGCCCCTCCATTGCCATACATCGTGCAAGTAGCACTCGATTCTGGCCCCTCGAGCAAGAGTTTTTTTCTGGTAAGGATAGTCATTATTACCCTCCCATTGCCATACATGGTGCAAATAGCACTCACATCTGTTCCCAGCAAGTACAGTGAGTTGGACTGAAGAGAAGGTACTGTTCTTTTCAGAATCCTAATCATAGTTGAACTTGATATTGCCCCTGTATGTAGGAAGCACAGTTCTTTTGTTCTGAGCAAGCCCTCTGTTCTGGCCCTACAAGAAACAGAGTAGAGTAAAAGAGAGCTCTTTTCTCAAAAGCAGAGTGTGTTTCTTGTAAGCTGAGTTTGTGTTTGTTTCCCATTCATAAACGGAGTTGACTCACCTGCAGTTTCTTGTCCTACTTGAAAGAGTTGTTTTCTGGTAAGGAAAGTCACTATTGCGCTCTCATTGCCATACACAGTGCAAATAGCACTCGCGTCTGTTCCCAGCACGTACAGTGTATTGGATTGAAGAGAAGCTACTGTTCTTGTCAGTTTCCTAAGCAGAGTTGAACTAGATATGACCCGTGTGTGTAGGAAACACAGTTCTATTGTTCTAAGCAAGCTCACTCTTCTGGCCCTATAGGAATCAAAGTAGACTAGAAGAGTGCTCTTTCATCAAAAGCAGAATGTGTTTCTTGTAAGGCGAGCTAGTGTTTGTTTCCCATTCATGAACGGAGTTGAATCACATGCAGTTTCTGGTCCTATGAGCAAGAGTTGTTTTCTGGTAAGGAAAGTCACTATTGTGCTCCCATTGCCAAATACAGTGCAAATAGCCCTTGCATCTGTTCCCATCAACTACAGTGTATTGGACTGAAGTGAAGCTACTGTTTTTGTCAGTTTCTTTAGCAGAGTAGAACTATATATGGCCCTTGTGTGTAGGAAGCACAGTTCTTTGTTCTTAGCAAGCTCACTGTTCTGGCCCTATAAAAGCACAGTAGAGTAGAAGTGTGCTCTTTTCTCAAAAGGAGAGTGTGATCTTATAAGTTGATCCAGTGTTTGTTTCCAATTCACAAATGGAGTTGAATCACATGCAGTTTCTTATGGTGATATTTTATTTGTACTAAAATGTTATTTGTATGTTAATAAATAAAGTTGCCCAAGGGTCAGAGCTATTAGCAAGCCATAGGAAAGCAGGGCAGTGGTGGCGTACACTTGTAATCCCAGCACTTGTGACGCAGAGCTGGGTAAGTCTGTGTGTTCAGGGATACAGCCATTATTGGACACACATGCCTTTAATCTCAATACCAACCAAGGAAAATCTGGAGACCTATACAGACAGGCGGTGATGAGGTGGTCATGTGGTTGGGTTTACAACCAATGAGAAGACAGAACAGGAACACTATATAAAGACTTTAACGCAGGGGTAGTTAGTTCGGAGAGGTAGGACCACTGCAGGAGTAAGGGTAAGATTTTAGCTCTTAGCTCTGACCTCTTGGCTTTCTTCTTTGCATTGGTTCTGTATTTCTTATTTAATAAGAAGGTTGGTTACATCTACATTTGGAGCCCAACGTGGGAAGAATCCATTAAAAACCGCTTGGCTTGGCTTGGTGGCAGGTCCGGTTTCTGGCCTGGGCACCCCGGCTTTCTAGCTCGGGCCCAGGCCTGACTGACCCGCAGCTGGAGCTACTTGCAACTGCTACAAACAACTCAGGCCTGCTCTTCCAAATAGGGCCCCTGCCTGTAAAGCCAACGCTTGACTCGGCTCAAGCGGCTAAGGTTTCTTTCTTTCTTTCTCTCTCTCTCTCTCTCTCTCTCTGTCTCTCTCTCTCTCTCTCTCTCCCTCTCTCTCTCTCTCTCTATCTCTCTCTCTCTCTCTCTCTCTCTCTCTCTCTCTCTCTCTCTTTCTTTGGATTCACATCTCAAACACCAGGTGGCTGTTTTGAAATTCCCTGGGATTCTACTGTCCTACCCAGACTTGGTAAGTCAATTAACATATCTATTTAAAAGATAATTTTTTTCTACATTAAAAAATGGGCTTCATTTGTACATTGGAAGAAAATTAGACTTTGTTTGAATTTTAGGCACTTTGACAATGGAACAACTATATGAAAAGATTAATATTGATTGAATTATTCAGTTTATTACTTTTCTTATCCTCATTTTACTATTTAAAAAGGTAGTCAATTTAAGTGCCAGGATAACAGTCTTAGAAAAACTTGTTAAACCAGTAAAAATGATTTATAGAGAAATTCAAATTCAGACAGAAGAAATAAACAGTGAAGGTGTTTCGAAATTGGATCATAAGGTTACAGAAAGAAAGCCAGTTTTCACACAATCACCCTTAATTTATCCGGTAGCAGTAGAGTAGCTACCTGATGAAGAGAATGAACAAAATACTTGGGCTCCAGTTAAAATTTTTAGACTTATGAAGATTTAAGGAGGCAATAGCATCTTATGGCATGCACTCCCCATATGTAAAGCAAATGTTAAACAACTGGTCAACTTGTAATAGGATTATACCAAAGGAATGGCGGGAATTGGCACAGGCTGTTCTTGAACCCGCACAACATCTCCAGTCGAAAATGTGGTTCAATAATGAGGCTAAAAATATAGAAAAACAATGGAGGGATAGCGGAATACAAGTCTGCCAGGATCAGCTTATTGGAGAAGGCCAATATGCTTCAGTAGAAACACAATGTTTATATGATGTCCAAACCCTAGTTCTATGTCGAACAGCAGCTTTGAATGCATGGGACAGAGTTGAAGAACCAGGAAAAAATACTGGGTCATTTACAAAGGTTATACAGGGCCCAAAAGAATCTTTCACAGATTTCTTACAAAGATTGACTTCAGCAGTAGAGAAAATGGTCCCGAATTCAGAGGCTAGTCATATAATAATTGAATCTTTGGCCTTTGAGAATGCAAATGCAGCATGCAAAAGAATAATCAGGCCGTTAAAGGCAAGATCTGCGCCTTTGGAAGATTGGATTAGAGATACAGTTAATGTTGAGGCTTATGACTATGATGATATGTGGGTAGGAAAAGCAATTTCAAAAAGTTTGAGCAATGTTAGATGTTTTGGATGTGGAAAGCAAGGACATTTGAAAAAGGATTGTAAACAGGTCATTCCTAGAAATAATGTTTCTTCAAGAAACACTGGCAACAGAATGCCCCTTCCTTCTGGAGGATGCAGAAGGTGTGGTAAGGGAAAACACTGGACCAACGAATGTAGATCAACAAGGGACAGACAGGGTAATCCTCTGTTTCGAGCTTCGGGAAACTCCCAGAGGGGCCTCAGGCAGGCCGCCATAGTAAATCCAGTTCAAACCTTTCCTGCAGTTGTAGAGGAAACCCCTACTCAAAGCAACTAAATAACCAAATGTCTATTGGAATAAATCATGTTAGTCGAGATGATGAAACAGAGAAAATAGGAAATTTAGGAAAAAACATAAAGAAAATTTTTTGGCAAAAGTCTATTAATGAATAAAGACCAAAACTAACAATAAAAATAAATGGTGTTTTGTTGTCTAGTCTGGTAGACACAGGTGCTGACATTACCATAATTGCACCAGAATTTTGGCATCCAACTTGGCCTCTTCAGGAGGTAAACGTTCAACTGTTAGGAATTGGGACATTATCTCGAGTGAAACAAAGTACAAGATGGCTTGAATGTATAGGTCCAGAAGGACAGAAAGGAAAATTAGAGCCATGTATGGCTAACATAGCTATGAACCTGTGGGGTCGAGATTTGTTACGACAATGGAATACTCAGATTAATATCCCTCAAATCTCAGAAACAAATAATAAATTAGTACATGTTTCTGAGAGAAATATTCAAAGATATTATTCTAATGAGTACTCACCAGCCATCCATGTCATACAAGAACAGGGCACAACTGATAATTTTCCAAAAACACCAACAACAGCTCTACCTTTAAAATGGTCAACAGATAAGCCTGTATGGGTTCAGCAATGGCCTTTAACAACAGAGAAACTCCAGGCTTTACAAGAGCTGGTGGAAGAACAGTTAAATGCTCATCATATTGAAGAATCAACCAGCCCTTGGAATTCTCCTGTATTTGTTATTAAAAAGAAATCTGGTAAATGGAGAATGGTAACAGACCTTAGAGCAATTAACAAAGTAATTCAGCCAATGGGCTCTTTACAATCTGGAATTCCTTTGCTTACTCTGTTACCAAAAGGATGGCCTCTCATAGTTATTGATTTAAAAGACTGTTTCTTTTCAATACCGTTACAAGAAAAAGACAGAGAAAGATTTGCTTTCACAGTGCCTACTTATAATAATTCTCAATCGGTTAAAAGATTTCAATGGAGGGTCCTCCCACAGGGAATGTTGAATAGCCCAACTTTGTGCCAATATTTTGTAAAACAGCCATTAGAAGTGGTACGTAAAAAATTTCCTAAATCTATAATTATCATTATATGGATGATCTTTTATTAGCTGACTCAAATGTAGATACTTTAGAAAGAATGTTTGAAGAAGTAAAGAAAATTTTGCCTTGCTGGGGATTACAAATTGCTCCTGAAAAGATACAAAGAGGAGATTCTATTAATTGTTTAGGATATAAAATAGAACTTCAAAAAATTAGACCTTGAAAGGTGCAAATTAGGAGAGATAGACTACAGACTCTTTATGAATTTCAAATATTATTTGGAGACATTTCTCATCTAAAAACTACTGTTGGGGTAAAAAATGATTAACTGAATAATTTGTTTAAAACCTTAGAATGTGATAAGGACTTGAACAGTCCAAGAGAATTATCACCTGAAGCTGAGAAAGAATTGGCCTTGGTATAAAAGAAAGTACATGAAGGGCACGTAGATCATATTGATCCAAAGCTGGATTGCATTTTGGTTATTTTACCTTCTAGGCATTCTCCAACAGGGATATTAATGCAAAGGGAAGATATTATATTAGAATGGATATTTTTACCAAATAAACCAAATAAAAAATTAAAAACGTATGTGGAAAAAATCTCTGACTTGATTTGGAAAGGAAAATTGAGACTTCGTCAATTAGCAGGAATAGACCCAGCAGAAATTGTTGTACCTTTAACTAAGGAGGATATTGAAAAATTATGGATAGAAAATGAAGCTTGGCAAAAAGCTTGTAGTAATTTTTTGGGAGAAATTAACAGCAAATATCCCAAAAGCAATAGAATTGATCTTATAAAGAGAGCTGATTGGATCTTGCCTCAAAATGTGAGGAAAAAGCCCATATCCGGAGTTTTTACATTTTATACAAATGCCAACAAACAAGGAAAGGCAGTTACAAATCAGAAAATTTAAGTAAAGTGTTTCAAAGTCTTATAATTCAGTTCAAAAATCAGAATTGTATGCTATTCTGTTGGTATTAATTAATTTTTCAGAACTTCTCAATGTAGTAACTGACTCTCAGTATGCTGAAAGAGTAGTATTACATATTGAGAATGCAGAATTTATCCACGATGCTTCAGAATTAACTTCATTATTTATTCAATTACAAGATACAATCAGAAAAAGGAGTCATCCTTTATATATAACTCATCCGATCCCATCCTGGTCTGCCAGGCCCTCTAGCACAAAGCAATGATGAGATTGATAAATTATTGATAGGAAATGTGCTGGAGGCCTCAGAATTTCATAAAAAAAAACATCATGTAAATAGTAATGGTTTAAAAAAGAATTTTTCCATAACCTGGCAACAAGCCAAAGAAATAGTAAAGAAATGTCCTACTTGTTCCTTCTACAATCAAAAGCCATTACCAGCAGGATGTAACCCAAAGGGTACTCAAAGGAATGAAATCTGGCAGATGGACGTGTTTCAATTTGCAGAATTTGGAAAATTGAAATATGTACACCACACTATTGATACTTATTCAGGATTTTAATGGGCAACTGCTTTGAGTTCTGAAAAAGCTGATTCTGTAATCACTCATTTGCTAGAAGTTATGGCCATTATGGGTATACCTGCACAAATCAAAACTGATAATGCTCCATCATATGTCTCTGTTAAAATGAAACAGTTTTTTGCTTACTATAATATAAACCATATTACAGGTATACAACATAATCCTACAGGTCAAGCAGTTATAGAAAGATCAAACAGAACTCTAAAGGATATGCTAAATATACAGAAAGGAGTAACAAAACCCCCAGAAATAGACTACATAATGCTCTATTAACTTTGAATTTTCTCAATGCCAATGAGAAAGGAACAACAGCTGCAGAGAGACATTGGATAATAGAAAAAACTACAGAATTAAATCAACCTATATACTTTAAGGATGTTCTGACCTCAGAATGGAAACCAGGATATGTATTACATTGCGGATGAGGTTTTGCTTTTATTTCTACAGGAGAAGATAAGCTGTGGGTACCATCAAAATTGATAAAGGTTCGATTTGAACAAGTGAGACCTCTTAATTAGAGGAGGTGATAGTTCATCAACTATCAGGAACATCCAATTTATACTAACTTACACCAGTAACATATGCCTTTGCATTTAATCAGATAATAACTTGCCAAAAAAGGAACATCCCCAAAAAACTTTGGGGGAAGATTTTTGTTTTTGTCTTTTAGGAGAATGAAGGTTAAGGAATTTGAAGAACACTGGACAAATGAGACAACTGAAGAAAAGGGACAAATCGACTATCCTAAGAAACAGAGTGAAATGGCATATGGGTATGTTATCTAAAAATTTTTATGTCTTCCTAAATGTTTGTTTCTGCTTTTCTTTAAAGATTTAACACTATTTAACTTCTAATAGTCCCAGTTCAATTAAAATTTAAAGCTCACTTTGGAGTTGGAGAATGGCTCTCTCCTTCTTTAAACTCAAGCATGTTGTTAAAAGGAAAATGTAGACTCCCTGTATCATGTCAGAGGAAAAGAGCCATCTTCTGCTATGGGACAGGAGAAAAGCCAAATTAATTAAGGGACTATTCTATTACTAATCTCAACTCTTTGATTCTATTCTGATTCTTTAAACTTTTCTTAAAGTATGAAATTTATATCAAAATTTACAAGATTAATATATATATATATATATATATATATATATATACATTTTAAACTTTGTTAAGATATAAATGGTCATATAGAGTACTAACTAATTCTAAAAAGCCGCACATATAGTCTTTGTGTTCAAGTCTCTTATCAGTTTTTTGCAGGAAATCATGGTCAGGCCTAACATCAACTGAAGTCTCCAGGAAGAAGATGGGGCCCCACAACAACAACAATTCCACGTGGACAATAATAACATCACTAAGCTGACAAACATCATCTACAGATCAGCTTTGAACTACAAAGTGCTCAGAGCAATTTTGAGAGAGCTAGCTGAGATGATCCAGTCTCAAAGACTACTTGAATAAGGATTTGAGATAAACCCCCTGAACTTTGGCATTATACACAGACTGGATAACGAAGGATATAGTTACCTTTCCTAGAGTTTGACAATTAACCTAAAATTTTTCTTTCAGGATAAAGATAACTTTGCCCATACCCAGCAGGAAGCAATTTCAAGAATGTGATGCCCACATTCCTAAAGAGGTGGTGTGGGGCGGTTGGTTTTTTTTTTTGGTCTTTTAGGTCTTTTAATGTATTTTGGGTCTGGGATACTTTTCATTGATTAGGGGGGTTGGTTACAAGTTGTGGTCAAGGGTGAGAAAAAGGGCTAAGCAAAGGAGATTAGATTTAAGGTTCTTATTTAAAAAAAGAAAGAAAGAAAGAAAAGAAAAATGTAAATACTTTACATTGGATTCGATTGTTTTATATTGTATACACATTATATATATTGAAATTGATATTGTTAGAAAATGCTATATGTATATTTCTAATTGTACCGTTCATTTAACAATGTAATGCAATTTTCTAATCCTTGAATGTTGTTATTACCAACTATTAGGATATAAAGAAATGAAAGTTAGTAGTTAGACATTATAATAGAACTTGTAGTTATATTAGGTATGTTTTCAAGATTGAGTAGATATATTTTAGATAGACAGGTTATCTTCAAACCCTTCAGAGATCTACAGAATATGGCATTTGAAATGTTTTAATAACTTAGAAAATTTTTCTTTTTTGTTATTACTATGAGACATGTCGGCTCCTGACAGTACCAATCTACTTCAGAGAAAATATGGGCATTGAAAAAACCGCAATTGGAGTTAACTTTCATTGTAGCAAAAGTTAGCCACTGGACAACAAAGTATCCTCAAATCAACTGCTGCCAAACAGGACAGACAGGACATGAAACAAAGGACTACTGATTCTTGTCAAAACAAGTGTGGTTATGGCTTTATCAAAAGGCATCTTCTGAGGCCAGGACAATATAGCACCATCCCTGAAGTGGCGTTTACAATTCGGGAAAGGTACAGTGCCCTTTTCTTGGAAGGCAGCTGAACAGGCAGTGGGCCGATGGCTTCTGATGTGCAATGGGGAGGTAGCTGAAACAGTTATTCTTGAAGAGTAATTAAGCTCACACCTCTCAACAGAAGAATGGCATTTAATAGAGGGACGTGGAGAAGAACGGAATGCTGAAATGAAGCCACATACACACATAGCCAAGAAGAATGGACAGCTGAATTAAAAAACCATCAACAATTTCCAGAATTTAAAATCCTGAATCATGACATGACACTAGTGGAATTCAGGTATTTCTGGTATATAGAGTGCTCCCACCCAATGTGAGGTTGAATTGTTGACCTTGTGTACATTCTACTTCACAAATGATTCTGTCAGATACGCTAAGCCTATAGGCTGAAGATGATGCCCCAACACTGTGAAGAAACCTCAGATGATTGTCCAGGCAGCTGGCTGTTTCTGTCAACTCACAATTTTTTGGAAGTTGCTTGCATATACTTACTGTTTTTATTTTTTATTTTTGTTTGCTAATACTATTTCCTTCTTGGGTCTCTGAGGGAGTTGAAGATTAGTTAGTTATAGTTGACGATTAATTAGGATAGAAAGTGAATTAGATAAAACAGAATAGATAATGGAATTATTTTCTCTGAATTTGTCAAATACAAATGAACTAGACATTGTTTAGGTATTTATTACTTGTATATGTTGTATATAGTTATTGTACTTTTATATATATTTTTACTTATGTTAGTTATAAGGTTTTTCTTTTTACCTTTTTAATAAAATGGAAAAGGGGAAATATGGTGATATTTTATTTGTAGTAAAATGTTATTTGTATGTTAATAAATAAAGTTGCCCGGGGGTCAGAGTTATTAGCAAGCCATAGGAATGCAGGGCAGTGGTGGCATACACTTGTAATCCCAGCACTTGGTAGGCAGAGCTGGGTAAGTCTCTGTGTGTTCAGGGATACAGCCATTATTGGACACACATGTCTTTAATCTCAATACAAAGCAAGGAATACCTGAAGGCCTATACAGACAGGCCGTGACAAGGCGGTCGTGTGGTTTGGATTTTCAACCAATGAGAAGGCAGAACAGGAAAACTATATAAAGACTTTAATGCAGGGGTAGTTAGTTCGGAGAGGTAGGACCACTGCAGGAGGAAGGGTAAGGTTTTAGCTCTTAGCTCAGATCTCTTGGCTAACTTCTTTGATTGGTTCTGTGTTTCATATTTAATAAGAAGTTTGGTTACATCTACAGTTTCTGGACTTACAAGCAAGAGTTGTTTTCTGGTAAGGAAAGTCACTGTTGCACTCCCATTGCCAAACACAGTGCATAAAGCACTCATGTCTGTACCCAGCAAGTACAGTGAAATGGACTAAAGAGAAGCTACTGTTCTTGTCAGTTTCTTAAGAAGAGTTGAACTAGATATGGCCCGTGTGTGTAGGAAGCACTGTTTTTTTGTTCTGAGTAAGCTAACTGTTCTGGCCCTATGAAAAAACAGTGGAGTAGAAGAGTACTCTTTTCTCAAAAGCAGAGTGTGTTTCTTGTAAGGCGAGCTAGTGTTTGTTTTCCATTCATGAACGGAGATAAATCACATGCACTTTCTGGTTCTACGAGCAAGAGTTGTTTTCTAGTAAGGAAAGTCACTATTGCGTTCCCATGGCCATAAACAGTGCAAGTAGCACTTGCGGCTGTTCTCAGCAAGTACAGTGTATTGGAATCAAGAGAAGCTACACTTCTTGTCAGTTTCTTAAGCAGAGTTGAACTAGATATGGCCCGTGTGTCTAGGAAGCACATTTCTTTTGTTCTGAGCAAGCTCACTGTTCTGTTTTTATAGGAAACACAGTAGAGTAGAAGAGTGCTCTTTTCTCCAAAGCAGAGTGTGTTTTTTCTAAGGCGAGCTAGTGTTTGTTTCCAATTCATAAACGGATTTGAATCACATGCAGTTTCTGGTCCTATGAGCAAGAGTTGTTTACTGTTAAGGAAAGTCATTATTGTGCTCTCATTGCCATACACAGTGCAAATAGCACTCTGTCTGTTCCCAGCAAGTACAGTGTATTGGACTGAAGAGAAGCTACCGTTCTTGTCAGTTTCCTAAGCAGAGTTTAAGTACATATGGCTCGTGTGTGGAGGAAGCAAATTTATTTTGTTCTGAGCAAGCTCACTCTTCTGGCCCTTTCGGGAACACTGTAGAGTACAGGAGCACTCTTTTCTCAAAACCAGAGTGTGTGTCTTCTAAGACGAGCTAGTGTTTGTTTTCCATTCATAAATGGAGATGAATAACAGGCAGTTTGTGGTGCTACGAGCAGGAGTTGTTTTCTGGTAAGGAGAGTCACTATTGCACAAGCAATGCCATACACAGTGCAAATAGCACTCGCGTCTGTTCGCACCAAGTACAGTGTATTGGACAGAAGGGAAGCTACTGTTCTTGTGAGATTCCTAAGCAGAGTTGAACTAGATATGGCCCATGCGTGTTGGAAGCACAGTTCTTTTGTTCTGAGCAAGCTCACTGTTCTGTCCTTATAGGAAACACAATAGATTAGAAGAGTTCTCTTTTCTGAAAAGCAGAGTGTGTTTCTTGTAAGGCAAGCTAGTGTTTGTTTACCATTCATAAATGGAGTTGAATCACATACAGTTTCTGGTCCTATGAGCAAGAGTTGTTTTCTGGTAAGGAAAGTCACTATTGTTCCACCATTGTCATACACAGTGCAAATATCACTCGCGTCAGTTCCCAGCAAGTACAGTGTATAGGACTGAATAGAAGCTACTGTCTTGTCAATTTCCTAAGCAGAGTTGAACTAGATATAGCCCGGCTTTGTAGGAAGAACAGTTCTTTGTTCTGAGAAAGCTGACTGTTCTGGCCCTTTAGGAAACACAGCAGAGTAGAAGAGTGCTCTTTTCCCAAAAGAAGAGTGTGTTTCTTGTAAGGCGAGCTAGTGTTTGTTTCCCATTTATTAATGGAGTTGAATCACATGCAGTGTCTGGTCCTATGAGCAAGAGTTGTTTTCTGGTAAGGAAAGTCTTTATTAAGTTCCATTGCCATACAAATTGCAAATACCACTTGCGTCTGTTCCCATCAAGTACAGTGTATTGGACTGGAGAGAAGCTACTGTTCTTGTTAGTTTCCTAAGCAGATTTGAAATAGATATGGCTCGTGAGTGTAGGAAGCACAGTTCTTTTGTTTTGAGCAAACTGAATATTCTGGCCCTATGGAAACACTGTATTTTAGAAGAGTGCTCTTTTCTCAAAAGCAGAAAGTATTTCTTATAAGGCGAGCTAGTGTTTGTTTCCCATTCATAAATGGAGTTGAATCACATGCAGTTTCTGGTTCTATGAGCAAGAGGTGTTTTTTTGGTAAGGAAAGTCAATGTGTGCTCCCATTGCCATGCACTGTAAAAATAGCAATCGCGACTGTTCCCAGCAAGTACAGTGTATTGGACTGAAGAAAAGCTACTGTTCTTGTCAGTTTCCTAAGCAGAGTTGAATTATATATGGCACGTGTGCGTAGGAAGCACAGTTCTTTTTTTCTGAGCAAGCTCAATCTTCCAGCCATATAGGAAAGACAGTAGAGTAGAAGAGTGCTCTTTTCCCAAAAGAAGAGTGTGTTTCTTGTAAGGCGAACTAGTGTTTGTTTCCCATTTATTAATGGAGTTGAATCACATGCAGTGTCTGGTCCTATGAGCAAGAGTTGTTTTCTGGTAAGGAAAGTCTTTATTGAGTTCCATTGCCATACACAGTGCAAATACCACTCACCTCTTTTCCCAGCAAGTACAGTGAATTGGACTGGAGAGAAGCTACTGTTCTTGTCAGTTTCTTAAGCAGATTTGAACTAGATATGGCTCATGAGTGTAGGAAGCACAGTTCTTTTGTTTTTAGCAAACTGACTATTCTGGACCTATGGAAACACTGTATTTTAGAAGAGTGCTCTTTTCTCAAAAGCAGAAAGTATTTCTTATAAGGAGAGCTAGTGTTAGTTTCCCATTCATAAATGGAGTTGAATCACATTCACTTTCTAGTCCTATGAGCAAGAGTTGTTTTCTGGTAAGGAAAGACCCTATTGAGTTCCCATTGATATACACAGTGCATACAGCACTCGCATCTGTTCCCAGCAAGTACAGTGTATTGGACTGAAGAGAAGCTACTGTTCTTGTCAGTTTCCTAAGCAGATTTGAAGTAGTACTGGCCCGTGTGTAGGAACCACATTTCTTTTGTTCTTAGCAAGCTCACTGTTCTTGCCTTTTAGGAAAAACATCGAGGTGAAGAGTGCTCGATTCTCAAAATCAGAGTGTGTTTCTTGTAAGGCGAGCCAGTGTTTGTTTCCCATTCATAAAGGAAGTAGAATTACATGTAGTTTCTGGTCCTATGAGCAAGAGATGTTTTCTGTTAAGGAAAGTCACTATTGATCTCCCATTGCCATACACAGTGCAAATGGCACTCGCATCTGTTGCAAGCAAGTACAGTGTTTTGGACAGAAGAGAAGCTACTGTACTTGTCAGTTTCCTAAGCAGAGTTTATCTAGATATGGCCCATGTGTGTAGGAAGCACAGTTCTTTTGTTCTGAGCAAGCTCACTCTTCTGGCCCTGTGGAAACCCAGTAGAGTAGAAGAGTGCTCTTTTCTCAAAAGCAGAGTGTTTTTCTTGTAATGGGAGGTAGTGTTTGTTTTCCATTCTTAAACGGAGTTGAATCACATGTTCTATCTGGTCTACAAGCAAGAGTTGTTTTCTTGTAAGGAAATAACTATTGTCCTCCCATTACCATACAAATTGCAAATAGCAATCATTCTGTTCCCAGTCATTACAGTGTATTAGACTGAAGAGAAGCTACTGTTCTTGTCAGTTTCCTAAGAAGATATGAACTAGATATGGCCGCTCTGTGTAGAAAGCACATTTCTTTTGTTCTGAGCAAGCTCACTATTCTGACCCTATAGGAAACACAGTAGAGTAGAAGAGTGCTCCTTTCTCAAAAGCAGAGTGTGTTTCCTGTAAGGCGATCTTGTGTTTGTTTCTCATTTATAAAGGGATTTGTATCACATGCAGTTTCTGGTCCTATGAGCAAGAGTTGTTTTCTGGTAAAGAAAGTCACTATTGTGCTCCCATTGCCTTACACAGTGCAATTAGCACTCACGTCTGTTTTCAGCAAGTACTGTTTGTTGGACTGAAGAGAAGCTACTGTTCTTGTCAGTTTCCTAAGCATAGTTGAACTATATAAGGCCCGTGTGTGGAGGAAGCACAGTTCTTTCTTCTGAACAAGCTCACTCTTCCGTCCCTATAGTAAGCACAGTAGAGTAGAGGAGTGCTCTTTCCTCAAAAGAAGAGTGTGTTTCCTGTAAGGCGAGCTAGTATTGGTTTCTCATTCATAAACGGAGTTGAATCACATGAAGTTTCTGGTCCTATTAGTAAGAGTTGCTTTCTGGTGAGGAAAGTCACTATTGCGCTTCCATTGCCATAAAAAGTGCAAATAGCACTCGCGTCTGTTCCCAGGAAGTACAGTGTTCTGAAGTGAAGGGAACCTATTTTTCTTGTCCATTTCTTAAGCAGATTTGAACATTCTATAGCCTGTGTGTTTAGGAAGCAGAGTTCTTTTGTTCTGAGCAAGCTCATAGTTCGTGCCATTTAGGAAACACAGCAGAGTAGAAGAGTGCTCTTTTCTCAAAAGCAGAGTGTGTTTCTTATAAAGCGAGCTAGTTCTTGTTTTCCTTTAATAAATGGAGTTGAATCACATGCAGTTTCTAGTCCTACTCACAAGAGTTGCTTTCTGGTAAGGAAAGTCACTGTTGCACTCCCATTGGCATACACAGTACAAATAGCACTCGCGTCTGTTCCCAGCAATTACAGTGTATTGGCGTGAACAGAAGCTACTGTTCTTGTTAGTTTTCTAATCAGAGTTGAACTACATATTTTCCGTGTTTGTAGGAAGCACAGTTTTTTATTCTCAGCGAGTTCACTTTTCTGGCTCTATAGGAAACACAGTAGAGTAGATGAGTTCTCATTTCTCAAAAGCAGAGTGTGTTACTTGTAAGGCGAGCTAGTATTGGTTTCTCATTCATAAACGGAGTTGAATCACATGAAGTTTCTGGTCCTATGAGTAAGAGTTGCTTTCTGGTGAGGAAAGTCACTATTGCGCTTCCATTGCCATAAAAAGTGCAAATAGCACTCGCGTCTGTTCCCAGGAAGTACAGTGTTCTGAAGTGAAGGGAACCTATTTTTCTTGTCCATTTCTTAAGCGGATTTGAACATTCTATAGCCCGTGTGTTTAGGAAGCAGAGTTCTTTTGTTCTGAGCAAGCTCATAGTTCGTGCCATTTAGGAAACACAGCAGAGTAGAAGAGTGCTCTTTTCTCAAAAGCAGAGTGTGTTTCTTATAAAGCGAGCTAGTTCTTGTTTTCCTTTAATAAATGGAGTTGAATCACATGCAGTTTCTAGTCCTACTCACAAGAGTTGCTTTCTGGTAAGGAAAGTCACTGTTGCACTCCCATTGGCATACACAGTACAAATAGCACTCGCGTCTGTTCCCAGCAATTACAGTGTATTGGCGTGAACAGAAGCTACTGTTCTTGTTAGTTTTCTAATCAGAGTTGAACTACATATTTTCCGTGTTTGTAGGAAGCACAGTTTTTTATTCTCATCGAGTTCACTTTTCTGGCTCTATAGGAAACACAGTAGAGTAGATGAGTTCTCATTTCTCAAAAGCAGAGTGTGTTACTTGTAAGGCGAGCTAGTGTTTGTTTCCCATTTATAAATGGAATTGAATCACATGCAGTTTCTGCTCCTATGATCATGAGTTGTTTTCTGGTAAGGAAAGTCACTATTGCAATCACATTGCCATAGACAGTGCAAATAGAACTAGAGTCTTTTTCCAGCAAGTTCAGTGTATTGACATGAAGAGAAGCTACTGTTCTTGTTAGTTTTCTAATCAGAGTTGAACTACATATTATCCATGATTGTAGGAAGCACAGTTTTTTGTTCTCAGCAAGCTCACTTTTCTGGCCATATAGGAAACACAGTAGAGTAGAAGAGATCTCTTTTCTCAAAAGCAGAGTGTGTTTCTTGTAAGACGAGCTAGTGTTTGTTTCCCATTGATAAAAGGAGTTGAATCACATGCTGTTTCGGTCCTATGAGCAATAGGTTTTTTCTGGTAAGGAAAGTCACTATTGCGATCCCATTGCAATACACAGTGCAAATAGCACTTGTGTCTTTTCCCAGCAATGTCAGTATATTGGCCTGAACAGAATCTACTGTTCTTGTTAGTTTTCTAAGCAGAGTTGAACTAGATGTTACCCGTGTTTATAGAAAGCACAGTTCTTTTGTTCTCAGGAAATAAACTTTTCTGGCTCTATAGGAAACACAGTAGAATAAAAGAGTGCTCTTTTCAGAAGCAGAGTGTGTTTCTTGTAAGGCAAGTTAGTGTTTGTTTCCCATTCATAAACGGAGTTTAATCACATGCAGTTTCTGTTCCAACAAGCAAGAGTTTTTTCCTGGTAATAAAGTCACTACTGCGCTCCCATTGCCAAAAAAAGTGCATATTGCACTCGTGTCTGTTCCCAGCAAGTACAGTGTATTGGACTGAAGAGAAGCTACTGTTTTTTTCAGTTTCCTAAGCAGAGTTGAACTAGATAAGGGCCGTGTGTGTAGGAAGCACAGTTCTTTTGTTCTGAGCAACCTCACTCTTCTGGCCCTGAAGGAAACACAGTAGAGTAGAAGATTGCTCTTTTCTCAAAAGCAGAGTGTGTTTCTTTTAAGTGAGCTAGTGTTTGTTTTTCAGTGATAAATGGAGTTGAATCACATGCAGTTTCTGGTCCTACGAGCAAGAATTGTTTTCTGGTAAGGAAAGTAACTATTATGCCCCCATTGCCATATACAGTGCAAATTGCAACTCCCGTCTGTTCCCAGCAAGTACAGTGTATTAGATTGAAGAGAAGCTACAGTTCTTGTGAGTTTCTTAAGCCGAGTTGAACTAGATATGGTCCATGTGTGTAGAAAGCACAGGTCTTTTGTTCTGAGCAACCTCACTGTTCTGGCCCTGTGGAAACACAGTAGTGTAAAAGAGTGTTCCTTTCTCAAAAGCAGAGTGTGTCTTCTGTAAGGCGGGCTAGTATTTGTTTCCCATTGATAAACACTGTTGAATCACATGCAGTTTCTGGTCATACGAGCAAGAGTTGTTTTCTGAAAAAGAAAGTCACTTTTGTGCTCCCCCTGCCAAAAAAAGTGCATATTGCATTCGTGTCTGTTCCCAGCAAGTACAGTGTATTGGAATGAAGAGAGGCTACTGCTCTTGTCAGTTTCCTAAGCAGAGTTGAACTAGATATTGGCCGTGTGTGTAGGAACCACAGTTCTTTTGATCTGAGCAAGCACACACTTCTGGCCCTTTAGGAAATAAAGTAGAGTAGAAGAGTGCTCTTTTCTCAAAACCAGAGTGTGTTTCCAGTAAGGCGAGCTAGCGTTTGTTTCCGATTCATAAATGGAGTTGAATCACATGCAGTTTCTGCTCCTATGAGAAAGAGTTGTTTTCTGGCAAGAAAGTCACTGTTGTGCTCCCATTGCCATAAAAAGTGCTAATAATACTCGCGTCTTTTCCCAGCAAGTACAGTGTATTGTTCTGAAGAGAACTACAGTTCTTGTCAGTTTCCTAAGCAGAGTTGAACTTGATATGGCACGTGTGTGTAGGAAGCATAGTTCTTTTGTTCTGAGCAAGCTCACTGTTCTGGCCCTATAGGAAACACAGTAGAGTAGAAGAGTGCTCTTTTCTCAAAAGAAGAGTGTGTTTCTTGTAAGGCGAGCTAATGTTTGTTTCCCATTCATAAACGGAGTTGAATTACATGCAGTTTCTGGTCCTATGAACAAGATTTGTTTTCTGGTAAGGAAAGTCACTATTGCGAACCCATTGCCATACAGTGCAAATTACAACTCAAGTCTGTCACCAGCAAGTTCAGTGTCGTGGACTGAAGATAAGCTACTATTCTTGTCATTTTCCTACACAGCATTGAACTATATATTGCCCATATGTGTAGGAACTACAGTTCTTTTGTTCTGAGCAAGCTCACTGTTCTGGCCCTATAGGAAACAATAGAGCAGAAGAGGGCTCTTTTCTCAAAAGCAGAGTGTGTTACTTGTAAGGCGAGCTACCGTTTGTTTCCCATTCATAAATGGAGTTGAATCACATGCAGTTTCTTGTCCTACAAGTAAGAGTTGTTTTCTGGTGAGGAAAGTCACAATTGTGCTCCCATTGCCATAAAAAGTGCCAATAGCACTCGTGTCTGTTCCCACCAAATACAGTGTTTTGAACTGAATAGAACCTACTGTTCTTGTCAGTTTCTTAAGCAGCTTTGAACACTGTATAGCCCGTGTGTTTAGGAAGCACAGTTCTTTTGTACTGAGCAAGCTCATAGTTCGTGCCCTTTAAGAAACACAATAGATTAGAAGAGTGCCCTTTTCTCAAAAGCAGAGTGTGTTTCTTATAAAACGAGCTAGTTCTTTTTTCCCATTAATAAATGGAGTTGAACCGCATGAAGTTTCTGTTCCTACTCAGAAGAGTTGCATTCTGGTAAGGAAAGTCACTATTGTGCTCTCACTGTCATGCACAGTGCAAATAGCACTCGTGTCTGTTCTCAGCAATTACAGTGTATTGGACTGAACAGAAGCTACTGTTCTTGTCAGTTTCCAAAGCAGAGTTGAACTGTATATGGCTCTAGTGTGTAGGAAGTTCTTTTGTTCTGAGCAAACACACACTTCTGGCCCTAGATGTTACCCGTGTTTATAGGAAGCACAGTTCTTTTGTTCTCAGAAAGTAAACTTTTCTGGCTGTATAGGAAACACGGTAGAATAAAAGAGTGCTCTTTTCAGAAGCAGAGTGTGTTTCTTGTAAGGCAAGTTAGTGTTTGTTTCCCATTCATGAACAGAGCTGAATCACATGTACTTTCTGATCCTACTAGCAAGAGTTCTTTTCTGGAAAGGAAAGTCAGTATTGTGTTCCCTTTTGCCATACACAGTTCAAAGAGCAATCTTGTCTGTTCCCAGCAAGTTCCGTGTATTGGCCTGAAGAGAACTACAGTTCTTCTCAGTTTGCTAAGCAGAGTTGAACTAGATATGGCCCATGTGTGTAGGACGCACAGTTCTTTTGTTCTGAGCAGGCTCACTCTTCTGGCCCTGTAGGAAACCCAGTAGAGTAGAAGAGTGCTCTTTAATCAAAAGCAGAGTGTGTTTATTGTAAAGCGAGATAGTTTTTTGTTTCCCATTCATAAATGGAGTTGAATTACATGCAGTATCTCGTACTACTCACAAGAGTTGCTTTCTGGTAAGGAAAGTCACTGTTGTGCTCCCATTGCCATACACAGCGCAAATAGCACTCACGTCTGTTCCCAGCAAGTACAGTGTATTGGACTGAAGAGAAGCTATTGTTCTTGTTTGTTTTCAAAGCAGAGTTGAAGTGTATATGGCCCTTGTGTGTAGGAAGCACAGTTCTTTTTTTCTGAGCAAGCTCACAGTTTGGGCCCTATAGGAAACACAGTAGAGTAGAAGAGTACTCTTTTTTCAAAAGCAGATTGTGTTATTTTAAAGGCGAGCTAGTGTTTGTTTCCCATTCATAAACGGAGTTGAATCACATGCAGTTTCTGGTCCTAGGAGCAAGAGTTGTTTTCTGGTAAGGAAAGTCACTATTGTGATCCCATTGCCATACACAGTGCAAATAGCATTCCCGTCTGTTCCCAGTAAGTACAGTGTATTGGACTGAAGAGAAGCTTCTGTTCTTATGAGTTTCCTAAGCAGAGTTGAACTAGATATGGCCCGTGTGTGTAGGAAGCACATTTCTTTTGTTCTTAGCAACCTCACTGTACTGGACCTATGGAAACACAGTACTGTAGAAAAGTGCTCTTTTCTCAAAAGCAGAGTGTGTTTCGTGTAAGGCAAGCTAGTGTTTGTTTCCCATTCATAAACGGAGTTGAATCACATGCAGTTTCTGGTCCTAGGAACAAGAGTTGTTTTCTGGTAAGGAAAGTCACTATTGTGATCCCATTTCCATACACAATGCAAATAGCACTCGCTTCTTTTCCCAGCAAGTGTAGAGTATTGTACTGAAGAGAACCACAGTTCTTGTCAGTTTCCTAAGCAGAGATGAACTAGATATGGCTCATGTGTATGAAGCAGAGTTCTTTTGTTCTGAGCAAGCTCACTCTTCTAGCACTGTGGAAACACAGTAGAGTAGAAGAGTGCTCTTTTCTCAAAAGCAGAGTGTGTTTCTTGTAAGGCGAACTAGTGTTTGTTTTCCATTGATAAACGGAGTTGAATCACATGCAGTTTCTGGTCGTACTAGCAAGAGCTGTTTACTGGAAAGGAAAGTCACTATTGTGTTCCCATTCCCATAGACATTACAAATTGCATACTTTTCTGTTCTCAGCAAGTACAGTGTATTGGCCTGAAGAGAATCTACTGTTCTTGTTAGTTTCTTAAGCAAATTTGAACTTGATATGGCCCGTGGGTGTAGGAAATACAGTTCTTTTGTTCTGAGCAAACTCACTGTTCTGGCCTTATAGAAAACACAGTAGAGTAGAAGACTACTCTTTTCTCAAAAGCAGAGTGTGTTACTTGTAAAGCGAGCTAGTGTTTGTTTCCCATTCATAAATGGAGTTGAATCACATGCAGTTTCTGGTCCTAAGAGTAAGAGTTGTTTTCTGGTGAGGAAATTCTCTATTGAGCTCCCATATCCATACACAGTGCTAATAACCCTCGCGTCTCTTCCCAGCAAGTACAGTGTTTTGAACTGAAGAGAATCTACTGTTCTTGTCAGTTTTCTAAGCAGATTTGAACATGTAGATAGACCGTGTGTTTAGGAAGCACAGTTCTTTTGTTCTGAGTAAGCTCAAAGTTCGTGCCATTTAGGAAACACAGTAGAGTAGAAGAGTGCTCTTTTCTCAAAAGCACAGTGTATTACTTGAAAGGTGAGCTAGTGTTTGTTTATTATTCATAAACGGAGTTGAATCACATGCAGTTTCTGGGACTATGAGCAAGAGTTGTTTTCTGGTAAGGAAAGTCACTATTGCGATCCCATTGCCATACACAGTGCAAATAGCATGCCTGTCTGTTCACAGCAAGTACAGTGTATTGGCCTGAAGAGAACCTATGGTTCTTATTAGTTTCCTAAGCAGAGTGAACTAGATATGGCCTGTGTGTGTAGGAAGCACAGTTCTTTTGTTCTAGCAACCTCACTGTACTGGACCTATGTGAACAGTACAGAAGAAGAGTGCTCTTTTCTCAAAAGCAGAGTGTGTTTCGTGTAAGGCGAACTGTGTTTGTTTCCCATTCATAAACGGAGTTGAATCACATGCAGTTTCTGGTTTTATGAACAAGAGTTGTTTTCTTGTAATGAAAGTCACTGTTGCAATCCCATTTCCATACACAGTGCAAATAGCACTTGCTTCTGTTCCCAGCAAGTGCAGTGTATTGTACTGAAGAGAACTACAGTTCTTGTCAGTTTTCTAAGCAGAGATGAACTAGATATGGTTCGCGTGTGTAGGAAGCACAGTTCTTTTTTTCTGAGCAAGCTGACTGATCAGGACCTATAGGAAACACAGTAGAGTAAATGTGTGCTTTTTTCTCAAAAGCAGAGTGTTTTTTGTAAGGCTACCTAGTCTTTGTTTCCCATTCATAAACGGAGTTGAATCACATGCAGTTTCTGGTCCTAAGAGCAAGAGTTGTTTTCTGGTAAGGAGAGTCATTATTATGCTCCCATTGCCATATACAGTGCAAATATCAATCACGTCTGTTCCCAGCAAGTACAGTGTCTTGGACTAAAGAGAAGCTACTATTTCTGTTAGTTTCCTATGCAGCATTCAACTAGATATGTCCTGTTTGTGTAGGATACACAGTTCTTATGTTCTGAGTAAGCTCACTGTACTGGACCTATGGAAACACAGTACAGTAAAAGAGTGCTCTTTTCTCAAAAGCAGAGTGTGTTTCATGTAAGGCAAGCTAGTGTTTGTTTACCATTTATAAAACGAGTTGAATCACATGCAGTTTCTGGTACTATGAGCAAGAGTTGTTTTCTTGTATTGAAATTCACCATTGCACTCCCATTTCCATATACAGTGCAAATAGCACTCGCTTCTGATCCCAGCAAGTACACTGCATTGTACTTAAGAGTACTACAGTTCTTGTAAGTTTCCTAAGCAGAGTCGAACTGGATATGGTCGGTGTGTGTAGGAAGCACAGTTCTTTTTCTGAGGAAGCTCACTCTTCTGGCCCTGTAGGAAACACAGTAGAGTTGAAGTGTGCTCTTTTCTCAAAAGCAGAGTGTATTTCTTGTAAGGCGAGCTAGTATTGGTTTCCCCTTCATAAACGGAGTTGAATCACGTACATTTTCAAGTCCTATGGGCAAGAATTGTTATCTGGAAAAGAAAGTCACTATTGTGCTCCATTGCCACACATAGTGCAAATAGCACTCACATTTGTTCCCTGGAATTACAGTGTATTGGACTGAAGAGATGCTACTGCTCTTGTCAGTTTCCTATGCAGAGTTGAACTATTTATGGACTGTGTGTGTAGGAAGCACAGTTCATTTGTTCTGAGCAAGCTCACTGTTCTAGCCCTATAGGAAACACAGTAGAGTAGAAGAGTGCTCTTTTCGCAAAAGCAGAGTATGTTACATGAAAAGCGACCTTATCTTTGTTTCCCATTCAAAAACAGAGTAAAATCACATGCAGTTTCTGGTCTTACGAGCAAAAGTTGTTTTCTGGTAAGGAAAGTCACTATTGCACTCCCATTGTCAAACATAGTGCAAACAGCACTCGCGTCTGTTCCCAACAAGGACAGTGTATTGTACCGAAGAGAAGCTACGGTTCTTGTCAGTTTCCAAAGCAGAGTTGAACTAGATATACCCCCTGTGTATAGGAAGCTCTGTTGTTTTGTTCTCAGCAAGCTAACTGTTCTGGTCCTACGGAAACACAGTAGAATAGAAGAGTGCTCTTTTCTCAAAAGCAGAGTGCATTTCTTGCAATGTGAGTTTGTGTTGGTTTTCCCTTCATTAATGGAATTTAATCACATACACTTTCTGGTCCTATGACCATGAGTTGTTTTCTTCTAAGGAAAGTCACTATTGCACTTCCATTGTCATATACAGTGCAAATTGCCCTGACCTCTCTTCCCAGCAAGTACAGTTTTTGGAGTGAAGAGAAGCTACTGTTCTTGTCAGTTTTGTAAGCAGAGTTGATCTAGATATGGCCCCTGTGTGTAGGAAGCACAGTTCTTTTGTTCTCAGCAAGCTCACAGTTCCGGCCCTATAAACAACACAGTAGAGAAGAAGAGTGCTCTTTTCTCAAAAGCAGAGTGTGTTTCTTGTAAAGCAAGCTATTGTTTGTTTCCCACTCATAAACGGAGTTGAATCACATGCAGTTTCTGGTTCTATGATCAAGAGTTGTTTTTTGGTAAGGAAAGTCACTATTGCACTCCCATTGCCATACACATTACAAATAGCACTCGCGTTTGTTCCCTGGAAGTACAGTGTATTGGACTGAAGAGAAGTTACTGTTCTTGTCAGTTTCCTATGCAGAGTTGAACTAGATATGGCCAGTGTGTTTAGGAAGCACAGTTATTTTGTTCTGAGCTTGATCACTGTTCGGACCCTATAGGAAACACAGTAGAGTAGAAGAGTGTACTTTTCTCAAAATTAGAGTGTTTTATTTGATATCGAGCTAGCGTTTGTTACCCATTTGTAAATGGAGTTGAAAGACATTCAGTTTCTGGTCCTAGGAACAAGAGTTGTTTTTTGGTAAGGAAAGACACTATTGCGCTCCCATTGCCATACACAGTGCAAATGGCACTCGCGTCTGTTCCCAGCAAGTACAGTGTATTGGACTGAAGAGAAGTTGCTGTTATTGTCAGTTTCTTAAGCAGACTTGAACTAGATATGGCCCGTGTGTGTAGGATGCATATTTCTTTTGTTCTTATCAAGCTCACTGTTCTGGCCCTATAGAAAACACAGTAGAGTAGAAGAGTGTTCTTTTCTCAAAAGCAGAGTGTATTTCTTGTAAGGCGAGCTAGTCTTGGTTCCCCCTTCATAAACGAAGTTGAATCACATACATTTTCTGGTCCTACGAGCAAGACTTGTTATCTGGAAAGGAAAGTCACTATTGTGCTCCCTTTGCCGTATATAGTGCAAATAGCACTCGTGTCTGTTCCCAGCAAGTGCAGTGTATTGGACTGAAGAGAAGCTACTGTTCTTATCAGTTTCCTAAGCAGAGTTGAACTAGATATGACCTGTGAGTGTAGGAAGCACCGTTCTTTGGTTCTGAGCAAGCAAACTGTTCTAGCCTTATGGAAACACAGTAGAGTAGAAGAGTGCTCTTTTCTGAAAGGAGAGTGTGTTTCTAGTAAGGCGATCTAGTTATTGTTTTCTATTCATAAATGGAGTTGAATTACATGCAGTTTCTTGTCCTACAAGCAACTGTTGTCATCTGGTAAGGAAAGTCACTATTGTGCTCCCTTTGTCTTACACTGTACAATAGCACTCACGTCTCTTCCCAGCAATTACAGTGTATAGGACTGAAGAGAAGCTATTGTTCTTGTCATTTTCCTAAGCAGAATGGAACTAGATATGCCCTGTGTTTTTAGGAAGCACAGTTCTTTTGTTCTGAGCAAGCTAACTGTTCTGGCCCTACGGAAATACAGTAGTGTAGAAGAGTGCTCTTTTCACAAAAGCAGAGTGTGTTTCTTGTAAGGACATCTAGTGTTTGTTTCCCATTCATAAACAGAGTTGAATAACTTGCAGTTTCTGGTCCTATGAACAAGAGTTGTTTTTGGTGATGAAATTCACTATTGTGCTGCCATTGCCATACACTGTGTAATAGCACTCGTGTCTGTTCCCAGCAAGTCCAGCGTATTGGACTGAAGAGAAGCTACTCTTCTTGTCAGTTTCCTAAGCAGAGTTGAATTAGATATGGCCCGTGTGTGTAGGAAACACAGTTCTCTTGTTTTGAGCAAGTAAACTCTTCTGGCCTTATGGAAACACAGTAGAGTCGAGGAGTGCAATTTTGTCAAAAGCAGAGTGTGTTCCTTGTAAGGTGAGCTAGTGTTTGTTTTCCATTCAAAAACGGAGTAGAATCACATGCAGTTTCTCGTCCTAAGAGCAAAAGTTGTTTTCTGGTAAAGAAAGACACTACTGTGCTCCCATTGCCATACACAGTGCAAATAGCATTGGCGTCTGTTCCCAGCAAGTCCAGTGTATTGGACTGAAGAAAAACTACTGTTCTTATCAGTTTCCTAAGCAGAGTTGAACTAGATATTCCCCGTGTGTGTAGGAAACACAGTTCATTTGTTCTGAGCAAGCAAACTGTTCTAGCCCTATGGAAACACAGTAAAGTCCAAGAGTGCTCTTTTCTCAAAAGCAGAGTGTCTCTTGTAAAGACAGGTAGTTTTTGTTTCCCATTTATAAATGGAGTTGAATCACATGCAGTCTCTGTTCCTATGAGCGAGAGTTGTTTTCTGGTAAGGAAAGTCACTATTGCGGTCTCATTGTCATACACTGTACAATAGTATTCACGTCTGTTCCCAGGAAGTACAGTGTATTGGACTGAAGAGAAGCTACTGTTCTTGTCATTTTCCTAAGCAGAGTTGAACTAGATATGCTCCTTTGTGTAGGAAGCAAAGTTAATTTGTTCTGAGCAAGCTAACTGTTCTTGCCCTTCGGAAACACAGTATAGTAGAAGAATGCTTTTTTTCACAAAAGCAGAGTGTGTTTCTTGTAAGGCGAGCTAGTATTTGTTTCCCATTCATAAACGGAGTTGAATCACTTGCAGTTTCTTGTCCTAGGTGCAAGAGTTGTTTTCTGGTAAGGAAAGTCACTATTTCGCTCCCAATGCCATACACAGTGCAAATAGCACTCGTGTCTGTTCCCAGCAAGTACAGTGTATTGGACTGAAGAGTAGCTACTGTTCTTGTCTGTTTCCTAAGTAGAGATGAACTATATATGGGCCGTGTGTGTAGGAAGCACAGTTCTTTTGTTCTGAGCAAGCTCACTATTCTGGCCTTATAAGAAACAAAGTGGAGTAGAAGAGTGCTCTTTTATCAAAAACAGAGTGTTTCTGGTAAGGTGTGCTAGTGTTTGTTTCCCATTCATAAACAGAGTTGTATCACATGCAGTTTCTGGTCTATGAGCGAGAGTTGTTTTCTTGTAAGAAAGTAACTATTGTGTTCCCATTGCCATACACAGTGCAAATACCACTCACTTCTGTTCATAGCAAGTACACTGAATTGGACTGAAGAGAAGCTACGGTTCTTGTCAGTTTCCTTGCAGAGTTGAACTGGATATGGCCCGTTTGTGTAGGAAGCTCAGTTCTTTTGTTCTGAGCAAGCAGACTGTTCTTGCACTATAGGAAACACTGTAGAGAAGAAGAGTGCTCTTTTCTCAAAAGCAGTGTGTGTTTCTAGTAAGGCGAGCAAGTGTTTGTTTCTCATACATAAACGGAGTTGAATCACATGCAGTTTCTTGTCCAACAAGCAAGAGTTGTATTCTGGTAATGAAAGTCATTATTGGGTGACCATTGCCATATAGAGTACAAATAGCACTCGCGTCCGTTCCCATCAAATACAGTGTATTGGACTGAAGAGAATCTACTATTCTTGTCAGTTTCCTAAGCAGAGTTGAAGTAGATATGGCCCGTGTTTGTAGGAAGTACAGTTCTTTTGTTCTGAGCAAGCTCACTGTTGTGGCCCTATGGAAACACAATAGAGTAGAAGAGTGCTCTTTTCTCGAAAGCAGAGTGTGTTTCTTGTAAGGTGAGCTAGAGTTTTTTTTCCAATTCATAAATGGAGTTGAATCAAATGCAGTTTCTGGTCCTATGAGCAAGAGTTGTTTTCTGGTAAGGAAAGTTCCTATTGAGCTCCCATTGCCTTACACAGTCCAAATAGCACTCGCGTCTGTTCCAAGCAAGTACAGTGTATTGGACTGAAGAGAAGCTACTCTTCTTTTCAGTTTCCCTAGCAGAATTGAACTAGATATGTCTCGTGTGTGTGTAGGAAGCACAGTTCTTTAGTTGTGATCAAGCTCACTGTTCTGGCCCTATAGGAAAAACAGTAGCGTAGAAGAGTGCTATTTTCTCAAAAGCAGAGTGTGTTTCTTGTAAGAGTAGCTAGTTTTGTTTCCCATTTATAAAAGGAGTTGAATCAAATGCAGTTTCTGTTCCTAAGATCAAGAGTTGTTTTCTGGTAAGGAAAGTCGCTATTGACCTCCCATTGCCATACACAGTCCAAATAGCTCTCGCATCTGTTCCAAGAGTGTACAGTGTATTGGACTGAAGAGAAGCTACTATCCTTGTCAGTTTCCTATTCAGAGTTGAACTAATATGGCTGGAGTGTACAAAGCACAGTTTTTTTGTTCTGAGAAAGCTCACTTTTCTGGAATTATAGAAAACGTAGTAGAGTAGATCAGTGCTATTTCTCAAAAGCAGAGTGTGTTTTTTTAAGGAGAGCTAGGGTTTTTTTCCCATTCCAAAATGGAGTTGAATCACAATGCAGTTTCTGGTCCTATGAGCAAGAGGTGTTTCTAATAAGGAAAGTCAATATTGCACTCCCATTGCATTAAACATTGCAAATAGCACTCACGTATGTTCCCAGCAAGTACAGTGTATTGGACTGAAAAGAAGCTACTGTTCTTGTCAGTTTCCTAAGCAGAGTTGAACTAGATATGGCCTGTGTGTGTAAGAAGCACAGTTCTTTTGTTCTGAACAAACTCACTCTTCTATCCTTATAGAAAACACTGTAGAGTAGAAGAGTGCTCTTTTCTCAAAATTAGAGTGCATTTCTTGTAAGGCGAGCTAGTGTTTATTTCCCATTCATGAAGGGAGTTGAATCACATGCAGTTTCCAGTCTTATGAGCAAGAGTTGTTTTCTGTTAAGGAAAGGCATTATTGGGCTCCCATTGCCATACACAGTGCAAATAGCACTCGCGTCCGTTCCCATCAAATACAGTGTAGTGGACTGAAGAGAAGCTACTGTTCCTGTCAGTTTCCTAAGCAGAGTTGAAGTAGATATGGCCTGTGTGTGTAGGAAGTACAGTTCTTTTGTTCTGAGCAAGTTCACTGTTTTGGCCCTATGGAGAAACAATTGAATTGAAGAGTGCTCTTTTCTCGAAAGCAGAGTGTGTTTCTTGTAAGGCGAGCTAGCGTTTGTTTCCCATTCATAAACAGGGTTGAATCACGGCAGGTTCTGGTCCTATGAACAAGAGTTATTTTCTGGTAAGGAAAGTCGCTATTGAGCTCACATTGCATTACACAGCCCAAATAGCACTCGCGTCTGTTCCAAGCAAGTAAAGTGTATTGCAGTGAAGAGAAGCTACTGTTCTTGTCAGTTTCCCTAGGAGAGTTTTACTAGATATGGCTCGAGTGTGTAGAAAACACAGTTCTTTAGTTTTAAGCAACCTCACTGTTATGGCCCTATAGGAAAAACAGTAGAGTAGAACAGTGCTCTAGATATGAGTTTAACTAGATATGGCCCGTGTGTGTAGGAAGCACAGTTCTTTTTTTCTGAGCAAGCTCACTCTTCTTGCACTTTAGGAAACAAGGTGGAGTAGCTCAGTGTGTTTCTTGAAAGGCAAGCTTATGTTTGTATCCCATTCATAAATGGAGTTGAATTACATGCAGTTTCTTGTCCTACGAGCAGGAGCTGTTTTCTGGAAAAGAAAGTCACTACTGTGCTCTCATTGCCTTACTTGTTGCTAATAGTACTCACATGTTTTCCCAGCAAGTACAGTCTATTTGACGAAGAGAAGCTACTGTTCTTGTCAGTTTCCCAAGCAGAGTTGAAGTAGATATGGCCCCGCGTTTAGGAAACATATTTCTTTTCTTCTGAGCAAGCTCACTCTTCTGGCCCTATAAGAAACACAGTAGAGTAGAAGAATGCTCTTTTCTCAAAAGCAGAGTGTGTTTCTTGTAAGGCAAGATAGTGTTTGTTTCCCATTCATAAACGGAGATAAATCACATTCAGTTTCTGGTCCTTTTAGCAACAGTTGTTTTCTGGTTAGGAAAGTCACTATTGTGCTGCCATTGCCATACTCAGTGCAAATAGCACTCGAGTCTATTCAAAGCAAGTAGAGTGTATTGGACTCTAGAGAAGTTACTGTTGTTCTCAGTTTCTCAAGCAGAGTTTAACTAGATATTTCCCGTGTGTGTAGGAAGCACAGTTCTTTTTTTCTGAGCAAGCTCACTCTTCTTGCACTTTAGGAAACAGGGTGGAGTAGAAAAGTGCTCTTTTTTCAAAAGCAGAATGTTTTTCTAGTAAGGCAAGCTAATGTTTGTTTCCCATTCATGAAAGGAGATGTATCACAGACAGTTTATGGTCCTAAGAGCAAGAGTTGTTTTCTGGTAAAGAAAGTCACTATTGCACTCCCATTTCCATACAAAGTGCAAATAGCACTCATGTCTGTTTCCAGCAAGAACAATGTATTGGACTGAATTGAAGCTACTGTTTTGTCAGTTTCCGAAGCAGAGTTGAACGAGATATGGCCCGTGTGTTTAGGAAGCACAGTTCTTTTGTTCTGAGCAAGCTCACTGTTCTGGCTGCATAGGACCACAGTAGAGTAGAAGAGTCCTCTTTTCTCAAAAGCAGAGAGTTTCTTGGAAGGAGAGCTAGTGTTTGTTTCTCATTCATAAAAGGAGTTGAATCACATGTAGTTTCTGCTCCTACGAGCAAGACATATTTTCCGGTAAGGAAAGTAACTTCTGTGCTCCCTTTGCCCTAAACAGTACAAATATCACAGGCGTCTTTTTCCAGCAAGTACAGTGTATTGGACTGAAGAGAGCTACTGTTCTTGTCAGTTTGTTAAGTAGAGTTGAACTAGATATGGTGTGTGTGTAGGAAGCAGAGGTCTTTTTTTCTGAGAAAGCTCACTCATCAGGGCCAGAGGAAACACAATAGAGTAGAAGAGTGCTCTTTTCTCAAAAGCAGAGTGTGTTTCTTTTAAGGTGTGCTAGTGTTTCTTTTCCATTCATTGAAGAAGTTGAACCACATAGAGTTTCTGGTCCTACGAGCAAGAGTTTTTTTTCTGGTAAAAAAAATTCACAATGGGCTCCCATTGCCATACACAGTGCAAATAGTTCTCGCATCTGTTCCCAGCAAGTACAGTGTATTGGACTTAAGGGAAGCTACTGTTCTTGTCAGTTTCTTAAGTAGAGTTGAACTAGATATGGCCCATGTGTGTAGGATGCACATTTCTTTTTTTCTGAGCAAGCTCACTCTTCTTGCCCTATAGAAAACAGGGTGGAGTAAAAGAGTGCTCTTTTCTCAAAAGAGAGAGTGTTTCTCTTAAGGCGAGCTAGTGTTTGTTTCCCATTCATAAACGGAGTGGAATCACATGCAGTTTCTGGTCTTACGATCAAGAGTTCTTCTCAGGTAAAGAAAGTCACTATTATGCTCCCATTGTAATACACCGAGCAAATAGCACTCATGTCTGCTCCCAGCAATTACAGTGTTTTGTACTGAAGATAAGGTACTGTTCTTGTCAGTATCCTAAGCAGAGTTGAAATAGATAAGGTCCCTTTGGGTAGGATGCACTGTTCTTTTGTTCTGAGCCAGCTCACTGTTCTGGATCTATAGGAAACACAGTAGACTAGAAGAGTGCTCTTTTCTCAAAAGCAGAGTAAGTTTTTTGTAAGGCGAGCTAGTATTTGTTTCCCATTCATAATTGATTTGAATCACATGCAGTTACTGGTCCTAAGACCAAGAGTTGTTTATGCTAAGGAAAGTCACTATTGCGCTTCCTTTGCCATAAACAGTGCAAATAGCACTCGCATTTGTTCCAAGCAAGTACAGTGTATTGGACTGAAGAGATTATACTTTTCCTGTCAGTTTCCTAAGCAGAGTTGAGCTAGTTTTGGCCCGTGTGAAGATAGCACAATTCTTTTGTTCTAAGCATGCTCACTGTTCTGAAATTATGAGAAACACAGTAGAGAAGAAGAGAGGTCTTTTCTCAAAAGCAGAGTGTGTTTGTTGTAAGGCGAGCAAGTGTTTGTTTCCCATTCATAAACGGAGTTGAATCTCACGCAGTTTCTTGTCCTATGAGCAAGAGTTCTTTTCTGGTAAAATGTCACTATTATGCTCTCTTTGCCATACACAGTGGAAAGAGTACTCGCGTCTGTTCCCAGCAAGTACAGTGTATTGGATTGAAGAGAAGCTACTTTTCTTGTCAGTATCCTAAGAAGAGTTGCAATAGATATGGCCCGTGTGTGTAGGAAGGACAGTTCTTTTGTTCTGAGCAAGCTCACTGTTCTGGCCCTATTGGAAACACATTAGAGTACAAGAGTGCTACTTACTCCAATGCAGAGCGTGTTTCTTTAAGTCGAGCTAGTGTTTGTATCCCATTCATAAACAGAGTTGAATATCATGAAGTTTCTGGTCCGAAGAGCAAGAGTTGTTTTCTAGTAAGGAAAGTCACTATTGTGCTCCCATTGCCATGCACAGTGCAAATAGCACTCGCGTCTATTCCCAGGAAAGACTATGTATTGGACCGAAGAGAAGCTACTGTTCACGTCAGTTTCTCAAGCAGAGTTGAACTAGATATGGCCCGAGTGTATGGGAAGCACAGTTCTTTTGTTCTGAGCATACTGTTCTGGCCATATAGGAAACACAGTAGTGTAGTAGAGTGCTCGTTTCTTAAAAGCAGAGTATGTTTCTTGTAAGGTGAGCTAGCGTTTGTTTCCCATTCATAAACGGAGTTGAATTGCCTGCACTTTCTGGTCCTATGAGCAAGAGTTGTTTTTTGGTAAGGAAAGTCACTATTGCGCTCCCATTGTCATACACAGTGCAAATAGCCCTGGCGTTTCTTCCCAGCAAGTACAGTGTATTGGACTGAAGGGAACCTACTGTTCTTGTCAGTTTCCTAAGAAGAGTTGAACTAGAGATGGCCCATGTATGAGTAGGAGCACAGTTCTTTTGTTCTGAGCAAGCTCACTGTTCTGGCCCTATAGGAAACACAGAAGAGTAGATGAGTGCTCTTTTCTCAAAAGCAGAGTGGGCTTCTCGTAAGGCATGGTAGTTTTTGTTTTCTATGTCTAAACAGAGTTGAATCACATGCAGATTCTGGTCCTACGTGTAAGAGCTCTTTTCTGGTAATGAAAGTCACTATTGTGCTCCCTTGGCCTTACATAGTGCAAATAGCACTCGAGTCTGTTCCCAGCAATTACAGTGTTTTGGACTGAAGAGAAACTGCTGTTCTTTTCAGTTTCCTAAGCAGAGTTGAACTAGATATGGCCCGTGAGTGTATTAAGAAGAGTTTTTTTCTGAACCAGCTCACTGTTCTGGCTATATAGGAAACAGTGTATAATACAAGAATGCTCTTTTCTCAAAAGCAGTGTGTGTTTCTTCTAATTCGAGCTAGTGTTTGTTTCCCATTCTAAAATGAGTTGAATCACATGCACTTTCTGTTCCTATGAGCAAGAGTTTTTTTCTGGTAAGGAAAGTCACTATTGCTCTCCCTTTGCCATACACAGTGCAAATAGCACTCGCGTATGTTCCCAGCAAATACAGTGTATTGGACTGAAGAGAAGCTACTGTTCTTGTCAGTTTCTCAAGCAGAGTTGAAATAGATATGGCCCGTGTGTGGAGGAAGCACAGTTCTTTTGTTCTGAGCAAGCTTACTGTTTTGGCCTTTAGGAAACAGGGTAGAGTACAAAAGTGTTCTTTTTGCAAAAGCAGAGTGTGTTTCTTGTAAGGCGAGATAGTGTTTGTTTCCCATTCATTAACGGAGTTGAATCACATGCAGTTTCTTGTCCTACGAGGAAGAGTTGTTTTATGATAATGAAAATCACTATTGTGCTCCCTTTGCCATACACAGTGCAAAAAGCACTCCCTTCTGTTCCCAGCAATTACAGTGAATTGGACTGAAGAGAAGCAACTGTTCTTGACAGTTTCGTAAGCAGATTTGAACTAGATATGGCCCGTGTATGTAGGAAGTACAGTTCTTTTGTTCTGAGCTAGCTCACTGTTCTGGCCCTGTAGGAAACACAGTAGAATAGATGAGTACTCCTTTCTCAAATGCAGAGTGTGTTTCTTGTATGGTGAGCTAGTGATTGTTTCCCATTCATAAACGGAGTTGAATCACATGCAGTTTCTGGTCCTAAGAGCAAGAGTTGTTTTCAGTTTTGGAAAGTCACCATTGCTCTCCCATTGCCATACACAATGCATATCGCACTCGAGTCTCTTCCCAGCAAGTACAATGTATTGGCCTGAAGAGAATCTACTGTTCTTGTTAGTTTTTCAAGCAGAGTTGAACTAGATATGGCCCATATGTGTAGGAAACACAGTTTTTAACTAACAAGCAAGATCACTGTTCTGGTCTTGTAGGAAACCCAGTAGAGTAGAAGAGTGTTCCTTTCTCAAAGACACAGTGTGTTTCTTGTAAGGCATCTAGTGGTTTTTACCCATTCATAAACGGATTTGAATCTCATGCTGTTTCTGGTCATATCAACAAGAGTTGTTTTCTGGTAAGGAATGTCACTATTGTGCTCCCATTGCCATACACAGTGCAAAAAGCACTCGTGTCTGTGCCTAGCAAGTACAGTGCATTGGGCTGAAGAGATGCTTCTGTTCTTGTCAGTTTCCTAAGCATAGTAGAACTAGATATGGCCCGTGTGTGTAGGACACACAGTTCTATTGTTATTGGCCTTCTCACTGTTCTGGCCGCATAGGAAACAGAGTAGTGTAGAAGAGTACTCTTTTCTCAAAAGCAAAGTGTATTTCTTGTAAGGCGAGCTAGTGTTTTTTTTCCATTCATAAACGGTGTTGAATCACATGCAGTTTCTGGTCTTTTAGAGCAAGAGTTGTATTCTGGTAAGGAAAGTCACTACTGCAATCCCAATGCCATACACAATGAAATAGCACTTGTGTCTGATCCCAGAAATTACAGTTTATTGTGCTGAACAGAAGCTACTGTTCTTGTCAGTTTCCTATGCAGAGTTGAACTAGAGAGGGCTTGTGTGTGTAGGAAGCACAGTTCTTTTTTTCTGAGCAAGCTCACTGTTTAAGCCCTGTAGAAAACCCAGTAGAGTAGAAGTGTGGTCTTTTCTCAAATGCAGAGAGTGTTTTTTCAGGCGAGCTATTTTTTCTTTCCCATTCATAAACAGAGCTGAATCACATTCAGTTTCAGGTCCTATGAGCAAGAGTTCTTTTTTCTGAGCAAGCACACTGTTCTGACCCTATAGGAAACACATTAGAGGAGATGTGTGCTCTTTTTTCAAAAGCAGAATTTGTTTCTTATAAGGCGAGATAGTGTTGGTTTCCCATTCATAAACAGAGGGGAATCACATTCTGTTTCTGGTCCTACCGATAAGAGTTGTTTTCTCGTAAAGAAAGTCACTATTGTACTCCCATTGCCATACACAGTACAAATAGCCCTCATGTCTGTTGCCAGCAAGCACAGTGTATTGGTCTGAGGAGAAGCTAATGTTCTTGTCAGTTTCCTAAGCAGAGTTGAACTATATAGGGCCAGTGTGTGTAAGAAGCACAGATTTTTGTTTAGAGAAATCTCACTTTTCTGGCCCTGTAGGAAACAGAGTAGATTAGAAGAGTGCTCTTTTCTCAAAAGCAGAGTGTGTTTCTAGTAAGGCATGCTAGTGATGTTTGCCAATCATAAACGGTGTAGAATCACATGCAGGTTCTTGTCCTATGAGAAAGATTTTTTTCTGGTAAAGAAAGTCACTATTGTGCTCCCAATGTCGTACACAGTGCAAATAGCACTCGCGTCTGATCCCAGCAAGTACAGTGTATTGGACTGAAGAGAATGTAATATTCTTGCCAGATTCCTAAGCATAGTTGAACTAGATATGGGCAGTGTGTGTAGGAAGCACAGTTCTTTTGTAATGAGCAAGCTCACTGTTCTGGCCGTATAAAACAGAGTAGAGTAGAAGAGTGTTCTTTTTTCAAAAGTAGAGTGTGTTTCTTGTAAGGTGAGCTGGTTTTGGTTTCTTATTCATAAACGGAGTTCAATCACATGTGGGATCTGTTTTTACGAGTAAGAGTTGTTTTCTAGTAAGGAAAGTCTCTATTGTGCTCCCAATGCCATACACAGTGCAAATAGCACTCTCGTCTGTTCCCAGCAACTACCGTGTATTGGACTGAAGACAACTTAAAGTTCTTGTCAGTTTCCTAAGCAGAACTGAAGTAGATATGTTCTGTCTGTGTATGAAGCAAAGTTGTTTTGCTTCCTACGCAGAGTTGAATCACATGCAGTTTTTGGTCCTACGAGCAAGAGTTGTTTTCTGGTAAGGAAAGTCACTATTCTGCTCCCATTTCCATACAGTGGAAAGGGCACTAGCATCAGTTCCCAGCAAGTACAGTTTATTAAACTGAAGAGAAGCGACTGTTTTCATCAGTTTCCTAAACAGAGTTGAACTAGATATGGCCCGTGTGTAGGAAGCATAGTTCTTTTGTTCTGAGCAGGTTCACTGTTCTGGCCCAATAGGAAACACAGTACAATAGAAGAGTGCACTTTTCTCAAAAGCAGAGTGTGTTTCCTGTAAGGTGAGCTAGTGTTTGTTACCCATTCATAAACAGAGTTGAATCACATGCAGTTTCTTGTCCTATGAGCAAGAGTAGTTTTCTGGAAAGGAAAGTCACTACTGCGCTCCCATTGCCATACACAGTGCAAATTGCACTCGAGTCTCTTCCCAGCAAGTACAGTGCAGTGGATGGAAGAGAAGCTCCTGTTCTTGTCAGTTTCCTAAGCTGAGTTGATCTAGATAATTCCAGTATGTAGAGGAAGCACAGTTCGTTTGTTCAGAGCAAGCTCACTGTTCTGGACCTGCAGGAAACACAGTAGAGTAGAAGAGTGCTGTTTTCTCAAAAGCAGATTGTGTTTCTTGTAAGGTGAGCTAGGGTTTGTTTCCCATTCATAAATGGAGTTGAATCACATGCAGTTTCTGGTCCTACAAGCAAGAGTTGTTTTCTGGTAAGGAAATTCACTATTGCGTTCCCATTGCCATGCAAAGTGCAATTAGCACTCACGTCTGTTCCCAGCAAGTGTAGTGTATTGGACTGAAGAGAAGCTACTTTTTTTTGTCAGTTTCCTAAACAGAGTTTAACTAGATATGGGCAATGAGAGTAGGAAGAACAGTTCATTTGTTCTGAGCAAGCTCAATGTAGTGGGCCTATAGGAAACACAGTAGAGTAAAAAAGTGCCCTTTTCTCAAAAGCACAGTGTGTTTCTTTTAGGGCGAGCTAGTGTTGTTTACCTTTCATAACCGGAATTGAATTACGTGCAGTTTCTAGTCCTATGAGCAAGAGTTGTTTTCTCATAAGGAAAGTCACTACTGCACTCCCATTGACATACACAGTGGAAATAGCACTCGAGTCTGTTCCCAGCACGTACCGTTTATTGGAATGAAGAAAAGCTACTGTTCCTGTAAGTTTCTTAAGCAGAGTTGAACTAGATATGGCCCGTGTGTGTAGGAAGCACAGTTCTTTTGTTCTGAGCAAGCTCACTGTTCTGGACCTACAGGAAACCCAGTAGAGTACAAAAATGCTCTTTTCTCAAAGAAGAGTGTGTTTTTTCTAAGGTGATCTATTGTTTGTTTCCGATTCAAAAACGGAGTTGAATCACATGTAGTTTCTGGTTCTATGAAAAGAGTTGTTTTCTGGTAAGGAAAGTCACTATTGCACTTCCATTGCCATACACAGTGCGAATAGCACTCATGTCTGTTCACAGCAAGTTCAGTGCACTGGACTGAAGAGAAGCTACTGTTCTTGTCAGCGTCTTAAGCAGATTTGAACGAGATATGGCCCGTATATGTAGGAAGCACAGTTCAATTGTTCTGAGCAAGCTCATTGTTCTAGCAATTTAGGAAATATCATAGAGTGGAAGAGTGATCTTTTCTCAAAAGCAGAGTGTGTTTCTTGTAAGATGAGCTAGTGATTGTTTCCCATTCATAAATGGGAATCTCATGCAGTTTCTGGTCCTACAAGCTAGAGTTGTTTTCTGGTAAGGTAAGTCACTATTACAATCCCTTTTCCATGCAAAGACCAAATAGCACTCTCGTCTTTTCACGCAAGTACAGTGTATTGGACTGAAGAGAACCTACTGTTCTTTTCAGTTTCCTAAACAGACTTGAACAAAATATGGCCCGTGTGAGTAGGAAGCACAGTTCATCTGTTCTGAGCAAGCTCACTGTTCTGGCCCTATAGGACACAGTACAGTAGAAGAGTGCCCTTTTCTCAAAAGCAGAGTGTGTTTCTTGTAAGGAAAGCTAGTGTTTTTTTCCCTTTCATAAACAGAGTTGAATCACATGCACTTTCTGCTCCTACAAGCAAGAGTTGTTTTCTAGTAAGGAAAGTCACTTTTGTGCTCCCATTGCCCTACATAGTACAAATAGCACTCGTGTCTGTTCCCGGCAGGTACAGTGTATTGGACTGAAGAGAAGGTACTGTTCTTGTCAATTTCCTAAACAGTGTTAAACTAGATATGGCCCGTGTGTTTAGGAAGCATAGTTTTTTTTGTTCTGAGCAATCTCACTGTTCTGAACCTACAAGAAACACAGTACAGTAGAGGAGAGCTCTTTACACAAAAGCACAGTGTGTTTCTTGTAAGGCGAGCTAGTGTTTGTTTCCCAGTCCTAAACGGAGTTGAATCACATGCAGTTTCTGGTCCTATGAGCAAGAGTTGTTTTCTGGTAAGGATAGTCACTATTGTGCTTCCATTGACATTCACAGTTCAAATAGCACTCGCATCTGTTCCCAGCAAGTACAGTGTATTTGACTGAACAGACGCTACGGTTCTTGTCAGTTTCCTAAGCTGAGTTGAACTAGATATGGCCCGTGTGTGTAGGAAGCACTGTTCTTTTGTTCTGACGAAGCTCACTGTTATGGCTCTATAGGAAACACAGTAGAGAAGAAGAGTGCTCTCTTCTCAAAATCAGAATGTGTTCCCTGTAAGGAGAGTTGGTGTTTGTTTCCCATTCATAAACGGATGTGCCTCACATGCAGTATCTGGTCGTATGAGCAAGAGTTGTTTTCTGGTAAGGAAAGTCACTATTGTGCTCCCATTGCCATACACAGTTCAAATAGCACTCTCGTCTATTCCCAGCAGGTACAGTGTATTGGACTGAAGAGAAGGTACTGTTCTTGTCAGTTTCCTAAGCAGAGTTGAACTTGATATGGCCCGTGTGTAGGAAGCACAGTTCTTTTGTTCTGAGCAAGCTAACTCTTCTGGCCCTATAGGAAACACAGTAGAGAAGAAGTGTGTTCTTTTCACAAAAGCAGATTGTGTTTCTTGTAAGGCGAGCAAGTGTTTCTTTCCCATTCATAAAAAGAGTGGAATCACATACAGTTTCTGGTCCTACGAGCAAGAGTTGTTTTCTGGTAAGGAAAGACATTATTGTGCTCCCATTGCCATATTCAGTGAAATAGCACTGGTGTCTCTTCCCATCAAGTGGAGTGTACTGGACTGAAGAGAACCTACTGTTCTTGTCAGTTTTCTACACAGAATTGAACTAGATATGGCCCGTGTGTTTAGGAAGCACAGTTCTTTTGTTCTGAGCAAGCTCACTCTTCTTGCCTTATAGGAAACACAGTAGAGTAAAAGAGTATTCTTTTCTCAAAAGCAGAGTGTGTTTCTTGTAAGGCGAGCTAGTGTTTGTATCCCATTCATAAACGTCGTTGAATCACATACAGATAATGGTCCTACGAGACAGAATTGTTATCTGGTATGCAAGTCACTATTGTACTCCCTTTGATATACACTGTTTAAATAGCATTCACGTCAGTTCCCAGCAATACAGTGTTTTGGACTGATGAGAAGCTACTGCTCTTGTTAATGTTCTAAGCAGAGTTGAACTAGATATGGCCCGTTTGGTTAGGAAGCACAGTTCTTTTGTTCTGAGCAAGCACATTGTTCTGGCCCTATAGGAAACACAGTAGAGTAGAAGAGTGCTCTTTTCTCAAAGGCAGACTGTGTTTCTTGTAAAAAAATCTAGGGTTTGTTTCCCATTCATAAACGGAATTGAATCACATTCAGTTTCTGGTCCTATGAGCAAGAGTTGTTTTCTAGTAAGGAAAGTAACTGTTGCACTCTTATTGTCATACACAGTGCAAAGAGCACTCATGTTTGTTCCATTCAAGTACAGTGTATTGGACTGAAGAGAATGTATAGTACTTGTCAGTTTCCTAAACAGAGTTGAACTAGATATGGCCCGAATGTGTAGGAAGTACAGTTCTTTGATCTGAGCAATCTCACTGTTCTGGCCCTATAGGAAACACAGTAGAGTAGAAGAGTGCTCTTTTCTGAAGTGCAGAGTGTATTTCTTAAGGCGAGCTAGTGTTTGTTTACCATTCATAAATGGAGTTGAATCACCAACAGTTTCTGGTGCTATGAGCAAGAGTTGTTATCTGGTAAAGAAAGACACTATTGTGCTCCCATTGCCATACACAGTGCAAATAGAACTGGTATTGTTCCCAGTGAGTACAGTCTATTGGACTGAAGAGAAGCTTCTGTTCTTGTCAGTTGCCTAACCAGAGTTGAATTAGATATGGCTCGTGTGTGTAGGAAGCACACTTCTTTTGTTCTGAGCAAGCTCAGTGTTCTGGCCCTATAGGAAACACAGCAGAGTAGAAGAGTGCTCTTTTCTCAAAAGCAGAGTGTGTTTCTTGTAAGAAGAGCTAGTGTTTGTTTCCCATTCATAAACGGAGCTGAATCACATGCAGTTTTTAATCCTACAAGCAAGAGTTGTTTTCTGGTAAGAAAAGTCACTATTGTGCTCCCATTGCCATACACAGTGCTAATAGCACTCGCTTCTGTTCCAGCAAGTACAGTGTATTGAACTGAAGAAAAGCTGTTCTTGTCAGTGTTCCTCACAGAGTTGAACTAGATATGGACTGTGTGAGTAGGAAGCAGAGTTTTTTGTTCTGAGCAAGCACACTCTTCTGGCCCTATAAAAAACTCAGTAGAATGGAGGAGTGCTCTTTTCTCAAACACAGAGTATGTTTCTTCTAAGGTGAGCTAGTGTTTGTTTCCCATTCATAAACATACTTGAATCACGTGCAGATAATGGTCCTACGAGACAGTATTGTTATCTGTTATCCAAGTCACTATTATGCTCCCATTGCAATATACAGTGCAAATAGCACTGGCGTTTGTTCACAGCAAGTACAGTGTATTGGACTAAAGAGAAGCTACTGTTCTTGTCAGTTTCCAAAGTAGAGTTGAAATAGATATGGCCCGTGTGTGTAGGAAGCACAGTACTTTTGTTCTGAGCAAGCTCACTCTTCTGGCCCTATATGAAACAGTGAGCATGCTCACTGTTTTGGCCCTATAGGAAACAGAGTAGAGTACAAGAGTGCTCTTTTCTCAAAAGCAGAGTGTGTTTCTTGCAAGGCGAGCTAGTGTTTGTTTCCATTCTTAAACGGATTTGATTCACATGCAGTTTATGGTCCTATGAGCAAGAGTTGTTTTTTGGTAAGGAAAGTCACTATTGCGCTCCCATTGAAATACACAGTGCAAATAGCATGCACATCTGTTCCCAGCAATTACACTGTATTGGACTGAAGTGAAGCCTTTGTTCTTATCTGTTTCCTAAGTAGAGTTGAACTAGATATATGCCTTGTTTGTAGGAAGCACAGTTGTTTTGTTCTGAGCAAGCTCACACCTTTGGCCCTGTAGGAAACACAGTAGAGCAGAAGTGTGCTCTTTTCTCAAAAGCAGATTGTGTTACTTGTAAGGAGAGGTAGTGTTTGTTTCCCATTCATAAACGGAGTTGAATCACATACTGTTTCTGGTCCTACGAGCAAGAGTTGTTTTCAGTTAAGGAAAGTCACTATTGCACTCCCATTGCCTTATACTGTGCAAATAGCACTTGCGTCTGTTCCCAGCAAATGCAGTAATTGGAATGAAGAAAAGCTACTGTTCTTGTAAGATTTCTAAGCAGAGTTGAACTACATATGGCTCATGTGTGTAGGAAGCATAATTCTGTTGTTCTGTGCAAGCTCTCTTTTCTGGCCCTATAGGAAACAGAGTAGAGAAGAAGAGGGCTCTTTTCAAAAAAGCAGAGTGTGTTTCTTTTAAGGCGAGCTAGTTTTTGTTTCCCATACATAAACGGAGTTGAATCACGTGCAGTTTCTGGTCCTACAAGCAAGAGTTCTTTTCTGGTAAGGAAAGTCTCTATTTTGCTCCCATTGCCATCCACAGGGCAAATAACACTCGCCTCTATTCCCAGCAATTACAGTGTATTTAATTGAAGAGAAGCTACTGTTCTTGTAAGTTTCTTAAGCAGAGTTAAAATAGATATGTCCCGTGTGTGTAGGAAGCACAGTTCTTTTGTTCTGAGCAAGCTCAATCTTCTGACCCTATTAGAAAAACACTAGAGTAGAACAGTGTGCTTTTCTCCAAAGTAGAGTGTGTTTCTTGTAAAGGGAGCTGGTGTTTGTTTCGGATTCATAAAAGGAGTTGAATCACATGCAGTTTCTGGTCCTACAAGCAAGAGTTGTTTTCTGGTAAGGAAAGCCACTATTGCGCTCCTATTTCCATACACAGTGCAAATATCACTCGCCTCTGTTCCTAGCAAGTACAGTAATTGGAATGAAGAAAAGCTTCTGTTCTTGTCTGTTTCCTAAGCAGAGTTGAACTACATATGGCTCATGTCTGTAGGAACCACATTTCTTTTGTTCTGTGCAAGCTCTCTTTTCTCTCTCTATAGGAAACAGACTAGAGTGGAAGAGTGCTCTTTTCTCAAAACCAGAGTGTGTTTCATGTAAGATGAGCTAGTGTTTCTTTCCCTTTCATATACTGAGTTGAATCTCATGTAGTTTCTGGTCCTATGAGCAAGCATTGTTTTTTGGTAAGGAAAGTCTCTATTGTGCTCCCATTGCCATCCACTGTGCAAATAGCACTCGCCTCTGTTCCCAGCAAGTACTTTGTATTGAATTGAAGAGAAGCTACTTTTCTTGTCATTTCCAAAGCAGAGTTGAACTAGATATGGCCTGTGTGTAGGGAGCACGTTCTTTTGTTCTGAGAAAGCTCACTCTCTGCCCCTACAGGAAACTCAGTAGAGTAGAGGAGTGCTCTTTGCATAAAAGCAGAGTGTGTTTCTTGAAAGGCAAGCTAGTGTTTGTTTCCTATTCATAAACAGAATTGAATCACATGCAGTTTCTGGTTCTACTCACAAGAGTTATTTCTGGTAAGGAATGTCACTGTTGTGATCCCATTGCCATACACAGTGCAAATAGAACTCGCGTCTGTTCCCAGCAAGTACAGTGATTTTGAACTGAAGAGAAGGTACTGTTCTTGTCAGTTTCTTAAGCAGATTTGAACTGCATATGGCCCGTGTGTGTATGAAGCACAGTACTTTTGTTCTGTGCAAGCTCAATTTTCTGGCCCTATAGGAAAATCAATAAAGTAGAAGTGTGTTCTTTACTCAAAAGCAGAGTATGTTTCTTGTAAAGCGAGCTAGCGTTTGTTTTCCACTCATAAACAGAGTTGAATCACATGCAGTTTCTGGTCCTACGAGCCAGATTTGTTTTCTGGTAAGGAAAGTCAGTATTGCCCACCCATTGCCATACACAGTGCAAATAGCCCTCACGTCTGCTCCCATCAAGTACAGTGTATTGGACTGAAGAGAAGCTACTGTTCTTGTCAGTTTCTTAAGCAGAGTTGAACTAGATATGGTCCCTGTGTGTAGGAAGCACAGTTCTTTTGTTCTGAGCAAGCTCACTGTTCTGGCACTGTGGAAACGCAGTAGAGTAGTAGAATGCTCTTTTCTCAAAAGCAGAGTGTGTTTCATGTAAGGCAAGCTAGTATTTGTTTCCATTGATAAACGGTGTTGAATCACATGCAGATTCTGGTCCTAAAAGCAAGACTTGTTTTCTTGTAAGGAAAGTCACTATTGTGCACCCATTGCCATACACAGTGCAAATAGCACTCGCATCTGTTCCCAGGAAGTACAGTGTATTGGAATGAAGAGAAGCTACTGTTCTTGTCAGTTTTCTATGCCGAGTTGAACTAGATATGGCCCGTGTGGGTAGGAAGCACAGTTCATTTATTCTGAGCAAGCTCACAGTTTTGGCTGTATAGGAAACAGAGTAGAGTAGAAGAGTGTTCTTTCCTCAAAAGCAGAGTGTGTTTCTTGTAAGGCGAGCTAGTGTTCATTTTCCATTCTTAAACAGAGTTGAATCACATGCAGTTTCTGGTCCTACATGCAAAAGTTGCTTTCTGGTAAGGAAATCTCTATTGTGCTCCCATTGACATACACAGTGCAAATAGCACAGGTGTCTGTTTCCAGCAATTACACTGCATTGGACTGAAGTGAATCTACTCTTCTTGTCAGTTTCCTAAGCAGAGTTGTACTAGATATGTGCCTTGTGTGTAGAAAGCATAGTTGTTTTGTTCTGAGCAAGCTCACTCTTATGGCTGTATAGGAAACACAGTAGAGTAGAAGAGTTCTCTTTTCTCAAAAGCAGAGTGTGTTTCTTGTAAGGAGAGCTAGTGTTTGTTTCCCAGTCAGAAATGGAGTTGAATCACATGCAGTTTCTGGTCCTACGAGCAAGAGTTGTTTTCTGGTAAGTAAAGTCACTATTGCTCTCCCATTGCCATATACTGTGCAAATAGCACTTGCGTCTGTTCCCAGCCAGAGCAGTAATTGGAACGAAGAGAAGCTACTGTTCTTGTCAATTTCCTAAGCAGAGTTGAACTAATATGGCTCATGTTTGTAAGTAGCACATTTCTTTTGTTCTGTGCAAGCTCTCTTTTCTGGCTCTATAGTAAACAGAATAGAGAAGAAGAGTGCTCTTTTCTAAATAGCAGATTGTTTTTCTTCTAAGGTGAGCTAGTTTTTGTTTCCCATTCATAAACGTAGTTGAATTACACGCAGTTTCTGGTTCTACAAGCAAGAGTTCTTTTCTGGTAAGGAAAGTCACTTTTGTGCTCCCATACACCATGCAAAGAGCACTTGCCTCTGTTCCGAGCAAGTACAGTGTATTGGACTGAAGAGAAACTACTGTTCTTATCAGTTTCTAAGCAGAGTTGTAATAGATATGGCCCATGTGTGCAGGAATCACAGTTCTTTTACACTGAGCAAGCTAACTCTTCTGGCCCTATGGAAACACAGTAGAGTAGAAGAGTGCTCTTTTATCAAAAGCAGAGTGTTTTTCTTGTAAGGAGAGCTAGTGTTTGTTTCCCATTCATAAACGGAGTTGAATCACATGTAGTTTCTGGTCCTACGAGCAAGAGTTTTTTTCTGGTAAGAAAAGTCACTATTGCGCTCCCATTGCCATACACAATGCAAATAGACCTCGCGTCTGTTCCCAGCAAGTTCAGTGTATTGAACTGAAGAAAACATACTGTTCTTGTCAATTTTCTAAGAAGAGTTTAACTAATTATGGCCCGTGAGAGTAGGTAGTACAGTTCTTTAGTTCTTAGCAAGCTCACAGTTCTGGCTCCATAGAAAACAAAGTATAGTAGAAGAGTGCTCTTTTTGCAAAAGCAGAGTGGGTTTTTCGTAAGACGTGCTAGTGTTTGTTTCCCATTCTTATAAGGTGTTGAATCACATGCAATTTCTGGTCCTAAGAGCAAGAGTTATTTTCTGGTAAGGAAAATCACCATTGTGGTCCCATGGCATACACAATGCAAATAGCCCTCGCGTCTGTTCCCAGCAAGTTCAGTGTATTGAACTGAAGAAAACATACTGTTCTTGTCAATTTTCTAAGAAGAGTTGAACTAATTATGGCCCGTGAGAGTAGGTAGTACAGTTCTTTTATTCTTAGCAATCTCACAGTTCTGGCTCCATAGAAAACAATGTATAGTAGAAGAGTGCTCTTTTTGCAAAAGCAGAGTGGGTTTTTCGTAAGACGTGCTAGTGTTTGTTTCCCATTCATATACGGTGTTGAATCACATGCAATTTCTGGTCCTAAGAGCAAGAGTTATTTTCTGGTAAGGAAAATCACCATTGTGGTCCCATGGCATACACAGTGCAAACAGAATTCGCGTCGGTTCCTAGCAGGTACAGTGTATTGGACTGAAGAGAAGCTACTCTTCTTGTCAGTTTCCGAAGCAGAGTTGAACTAGATGTGTCCCGTGTGTGTAGGAATCACAGTTTGTTTGTTCTGTGCAAATCTCTGTTCTGGAACTATAGGAAACAAAGTGGGGTAGAAGATTGCTCTTTTCTCAAATCAGAGTGTGTTTCTTATAAGGCGAGCTAGTGTTGGATTCCCATTCACAAACGGAGTTGAATCACATGCAGTTGGTGATTCTATGTGCAACAGTTGTTTTCTGTTAAGGAAAGTCACTATTGTGCTCCCATTGCCATACACAGTGCAAAAAGCACTCGCTTCTGTTCCCAGTAATTACAGTGTATTGGACTGACTCGAGGATACTGTTCTTCTCACTTTCCTAAGCAGACTTGAACTAGATGTGCCCCGTATGTGTAGGAAGCACAGTTCTTTTGTTCTGAGGAAGCTCACTGTTCTTGCCCAATAGGAAATACAGTAGAGTAGAAGAGTGCTCTTTCCTCAAAAGCAGAGCGTGTTTCTTGTAAGGAGAGCTAGTGTTTGTTTCCCAGTCATAAACGGAGTTCAATCACATGCAGTTTCTGGATGTATGAGCAATAGATGTTTTCTGCTAAGAAAAGTCACTATTGTGCTCCCATTCCCATACATTGCAAATAGCACTCATATCTGTTCTCAGCAAGTACAGTGTATTGGACTAAGGAGAAGCCACTGTTCTTGTCAGTTTTCTATCCAGAGTTGAACTAGATATTGCCCGTGTATGTAGGAAGCACAGTTCTTTTCTTTTGAGCAATCTCACTGTTCTGGCCCTATAGGAAACACAGTAGAGTAGAAGAGTGCTCTTTTCTCAAAAACAGAGTGGGTTTCTTGAATGGCGAGCTAGTGTTTTTTTCCCATTCATAAACGGAGTGGACACACATGCAGTTTCTGGCCATACTAGCAAGAGTTGTTTTCTGGTAAGGAAAGACACTATTGTGTTCCCATTGCTATACACAGTGCAAATAGTACTCGTGTCTGTTTCCAGCATGTACTGGGTATTTTACTGTAGAGAAGCTACTGTTCTTGACAGTTTCTTAAGCAGGGTTGCACTAGATGTAACTGGTCCTATGAGCAAAAGGTGTTTTCAGGTAAAGAAAGTCACTATTGTACTCCCATTGCCATAAAGAGTGCAAATAGCATTCACGTCTGTTCCAAGCAATTACAGTGTATTGGACTGAAGAGAAGCTACTGTTCTTGTCAGTTTCTAAGCAGAGATGAAGTAGATGAGTCCCGTGTGAGCAGGAAGCACAGTTTTTTTGTTCGGAGCAAGCTCACGATCCAGGCCCTATATGAAACACTGTAGAGTAGAAGAGTACTCTTCTCAAAAGCAGCGTGTGTTTCTTGTAAGGCGATCTAGTGTTTGTTTCCCATTCATAAACGGAGATGAATTTCATGATGTTTCTATTCCTACGAGAAGTGTTGTTTTCTGGTAAGGAAAGTCACTATTGCGCTCCCATTGCCATACACAGAGCAAATAGCACTCGCGTCTCTTCCCACCAAGTACAGTATATTGGACTGAAGAGAAGCTACTCTTCTTGTCAGTTTCCTAAGCAGTGTCGAACTAGATATGCCCTGTGTAGGAAGCACAGTTCTTTTGTTCTCAGCAAGCTCACTCTTCTGGCCCTGTAGGAAACACAGTAGAGAGGAAGAGTGCTCTTTTCTCAAAAGCAGAGAGTGTTTCTTGGAAGACGAGGTAGTGTTGGTTTCCCATTAATTTACGGAATTGAATCACATGCAGTTTCTTGTTTTATGTGCAAGAGTTGTTTTCTGGTAAGGAAAGTTACTATTGTACTACCATTGCCAAACACAGTGCAAATAGCTCTTGTGTCTGTTCCCAGCAAGTACACAGTATTGGACTGAAGAGAATCTACTGTTCTTGTCAGTTCCTAAGCAGACTTGAACTAGATATGGCCCAGGTGTATAGGAAGCACAATTCTTTTGTTCTGAGCATGCTCACTCTTCTGGCCCTATAGGAAACATGGTTGAGTAGAAGAGTGCTCTTTTCTCAAAGCAGAGTGTGTTTCTTGGAGGTGAGCTAGTGTTTGTTTCTGATTCATAAACGGAGTTGAATCACATGCAGTTTCTGGTCCTATGAACAAGAGTTGTTTCCTGGTAAGGAAAGTCACTATTGTGCTACCATTGTCATATACTGTACAAATAGCACTCACGTCTGTTCCCAGCAAGTACAGTATATTGGACTGAAGAGAAACTACTCTTCTTGTCAGTTTCCTAAGCAGAGTTGAACTAGATATAGCCCGTGTGTTTAGGAAGCACTTTTCTTTTGTTCTGAGCAAGCTCACTGTTCTGACCCTATAGGAAACACAGTAGAGTAGAAGAGTGCTCTTTTCTCAAAAGCAGAGTGTGTTTCTTGGAGGCGAGCTAGAGTTTTCTTCTGATTCATAAACAGAGTTCAATCACATGCAGTTTCTGGTCCTATGAGCAAGAGTTGTTTTCGTGTAAGGAAAGTCACTATTGTGCTACTATTGTCATATACTGTGCAAATAGCACTCGCCTCTCTTCCCAGCAAGTACAGTATATTGGACTGAAGAGAAGCTACTGTTCTTGTCAGTTTTCTAAGCAGAATTGAACTAGATGTGGCTCATGTGTGTAGGAAGCACAGTTTTTTGTTCTGAGCAAGATCACTGTTCTGGCACTATAGGAAACACAGTAGAGTAGAAGAGTGCTCTGTTCTCAAATCATAATGTGTTTCTTGTAAGGCGAGCTAGTGTTGGTTTTCCATTCATAAACCAAGTTCCATCAAATGCAGTTTCTGGTCGTAAGAGCAAGAGTTGTTTTCTGGTAAGGAAAGTCACTATTGAGCTCCCATTGCCATACACAGTGCAAATAGCACTCGCATCTTCTCCCAGCAAGTACAGTGTATTGGACTGAATAGAAGCTACAATTCTTGTCATTTTTCTACGATCAGTTTAACTAGATACGGCTTGTGTGTGTAGGAAGCACGGTTCTTTTTTTTTCGAGCAAGCTCACTGTTCTGGCCCTATAGGAAACTCATTAGAGTAGAAGAGTGCTCTTTCCTCAAAAGCAGATTGTGGTTCTTGTAAGTTGAGCTAGTGTTAGTTTCCCATTCATAAACGGAGTTGAATCACATGAAGTTTCTGGTCCTATGAGCAAGAGTTGTTTTCTGGTTATGAAAGTCACTATTGTGCTCCCATTGTCTTACACAGTGCAAATTTCTCTCGTGTCTGTTCCCATCAAGTAGTGTATTGGACTGAAGAAAAGCTACTGTTCTTGTCAGTTTCCTAGGTAGAGTTAAACTAGATATGGCCTGTGTGAGTAAGAAGCACAGTGCTTTTGTCCTGAGCAAGCTCACTGTATTGGCCCGATAGGTACACAGTTGAGTAGAAGAGGGCTCTTTTCTCAAAACCAGAGTGTGTTACTCGGAAGGTGAGGTAGTGTTTGTTTCCCATTCATACACGGAGTTTAGTCACATGCAGTTTCTGGTCCTACGTGTAGCTTGAGTTTTCCTGCCTGGCCCACAGTCAAGGCAAATCTCTCTCACCTGCTAGTCCCACAGCCGCTCAGACCCGACTAAGTAAACACAGAGGCTTATATTGCTTACAAACTGTATGGCCATGACAGGCTTTTTGCTAACTGTTCTTACAGCTTAAATTAATCCGTTTATATAAATCTATACCTTGCCACATGGTTCATGGCTTACCGGCATCTTCACTAGCTGTTTGTCATCATGGAGGCTGGCAGTGTTTCACTGACTCAGCCTTCCACTTCCCAGCTTTATTCTCCTCCTTGACCTGCCTACAGTTTCTGCGTAGCCAATTGCGAATCAGTGTTTTACTTACTGACTAATCAGTAACACATTTGCCATATAGAACATCCCACAGCATGTATGCACAAGAGTTGATTTCTGGTAAAGACACTATTGCACTACCGTTGCCATACACAGTGAAAATAGCACTCGCGTCTGTTCCCAGCAAGTACAGTGTATTGGACTGAACAGAAGCTACACTTCTTGTCAGTTCCTAAGCAGAGTTGAACTAGATATGGCGCGTGTGTGTGGGAAGCACAGTTCTTTTGTTCTGAGCAAGATCACTGTTTTGACCCTATAGGAAACACATTAGAGTAGAAGAGTGCTCTGTTGTCAAATCATTGTGTGTTTCTTGTAAGGCGAGCTAGTGTTGGTTTCCCATTCCTAAACAGAGCTGAAAAAATGCAGTTTCTGGTCCTACAAGAAATGATGTTTTATGGTGAGGAAAGTCACTTTCGCGCTTCCATTGACTTACACAGTGCAAATAGCACTCCCGTCTATTCCCAGCAAGTACAGTGTATTGGACTGATGAGAAGTTACTGTTCTTGTCAGATTTCTATGCAGAGTTTAACTAGATATGACCCGTGTGTGTAGGAAGCACAGTTCTTTTGTTCTGAGCAAGCTTACTGCTCGGGCCGTATATGAAAAACAGTATAGTAGAACAGTGCTCTTTTCTCAAAAGCAGAGTGTGTTTCTTGTAAGGTGAACTAGTGCTTGTTTCCCATTCATAAACGGAGTTGAATCTCATGCAGTTTCTGGTCCTATGAGCAAGAGTTTTTATCTGGTAAGGAAAGTCCCTATTGTGCTCCCATTTGTATACACAGTGCAAATAGCACTCGCGTCTGTTCCCAGCAAGTACAGTGTATTGGACTGAAGAGAAACTACTGTTCTTGTCAGTTTCCTAAGCAGAGTTGAACTAGATATGGCCCGTGTGTGTAGGAAGCACAGTTCTTTTGTTCTGACCAAGCTCACTGTTCTGGCCCTATAGGAAACATAGTTTAGTAGAAGAATGCACTTTTCTCAAAAACAAAGTGTATTTCTTGTAAGGCGATCTAGTGTTTGTTTACCATTCATAAACAGAGTTGAATCACATGCAGATAAAGGTCATACGAGACAGAGTTGTTACCTGGCATACAAGTAACTATTGCATTCCCATTGCCATACACAGTGCAAATAGCACTTGCGTCTGTTCCCAGCAAGTACAGTGTATTGGACTAAAGTGTAGCTACTGTTCTTGTCAGTTTCCTAAGCACAGTTGAACTACACATGGCCTTTGTGTGTAGGAAGCACAGTTGTTTTGTTCTGAGCAAGCTCAATTTTTTGGCCCTATTGGAAACACAGTAGAGTAGAAAATTATTCTTTTCTCAAAATAGAGCGTGTTTCTTGAAAGGCGAGCTAGTGTTTGTTTCCCATTCATAAACAGAGTTGAATCACATACAATTTCTGGTCCAACGAGCAAGAGTTGTTTTCTGGTAAGGAAAGTCACTATTGCTCTCCCATTGCCATACACAGTGCAAATAGCGCTCTCATCTGTTCTCCTCAAGTACAGTGTATTTGGCTGAATAAAAGCTATTGTTCTTGTTAGCTTCATAAGCAGATTCTGAACTAGATATATCCCGTGTTTGTAGGAAGCACAGTTCTTTTGTTCTGAGCAAGCTCACTCTTCTGGCATTAAAGGAAACACAGTAGAGTAGAAGAGTGTTCCTTTCTCAAAACCACAGTGTGTTTCTTGTAATAAGCTAGTCTGTGTTTCCCATTCATGAACAGAGATGAATCACAGTCAGTTTATGTTCCTACGAACAAGAGTTGTTTTCTGGTAAGGAAAGTCACTATTGTGCTCCCATTGCCATGCTCAGTGCAAATAGCACTCGTGTCTGCTCCTAGCAAGTACAGTGTTTTGGACTGAAGAGAAGCTACTGTTCTTGTTATTTACTAAGCAGAGTTGAACTAGATATGGTCTGTGTGTGTAGGAAGCACAGTTGTTTTCTTCTGAGCAACTCACTATTCTGGCTCTATAGGAAACACAGTAGAGTAGAAGAGTATTCTTTTCTAAAAAGTAGAGTGTGTTTCTTGTGGGGGAGCTAGTGTTTGTTTCCCATTCATAAAGAGAGTTGATTCACATGCAGTTTCTGATCTTACGAATAAGAGATGTTTTCTGGTAAGGAAAGTCACTATTGTGCTCCCATTGCCATAAACAGTTCAAATAGCACTTGCCTCTGTTAACAGCAAGTACAATGTATTGGGCTGAAGAGAACCTACTGGTCTTGTCAGTTTCCTAAGCAGATTTGAACTAGATATGGCCTTTGTGTGTAGGAAGCACAATTCTTTTGTTCTGAGGAAGCTCACTTTTCTGGCCCTATAGGAAACACAGTAGAGTAGAAGAGTGCTCTTTTCTCAAAAGCAGAATGTGTTTCCTGTAAGGAGAGCTAGTGTTTGTTTCCCATTCATAAACGTAGCTGAATCACATGCAGATAATGTTCCTACGAGACAGAGTTGTTATTTGGTAAACGAGACATTATTGTGCTCCCACTGCAATACACTGTGCAAATAGCACTCGTGTCTCTTCCCATCAAATACAGTGTATTGGACTGAAGAGAAGGTACTGTTCTTGTGAATTTCCTAAACAGAGTTGTACTAGATATGGCCCGTGTGTGTAGGAAGCATAGTTTTTTTTGTTCTGAGCAAGCTCACTGTTCTGAACCTAAAGGAAACACAGAATAGTAGAAGAGTGCTCTTTACACAAAAGCACAGTGTGTTTCTTGTAAGGCGAGCTAGTGTTTGTTTCCCATTCATAAACGGAGTGAATCATATGCAGTTTCTCATCCTATGAGCAAGAGTTGATTTCTGGTAAGGATAGTCACTATTGTGCTTCCATTGCCATTCAGAGTGAAAATAGCACTCGCATCTGTTCTAAGCAAGTACAGTGTATTGGACTGAAGAGAAGGTACTGTTCTTGTCAGTTTCCTAAACAGAGTTGAGCAAGATAGCCAGTGTGTATAGGAAGTACAGTTCTTTGTTCTGAGCAAGATCACTCTTCTGGTCATACAGGTATCACAAAAGATTAGAAGAGTGCTCTTTTCTCAAAAGCAGAGTGTGTTATCAGTAAGGCGAGTTGCTGTTTGTTTCCCATTCATAAACGGAGTTGAATCACATGCAGTTTCTGGACCTATGAGCAAGAGTTTTTTTTTATGATAAAGAAAGTCACTATTGGGCTCCCATTGCCATACACAGTACCAATAGCACTCGCATTTGCTCCCAGCAAGTACAGTGTATTGGACTGAACAGAAGCTACGGTTCTTGTCAGTTTCCAAGCTGAGTTGAACTAGATATGTCCCGTGTGTTTTGGAAGCACTGTTCTTTTTTTCTGAGGATGCTCATTGTTATGGCCTTATAGGAAACACAGTAGAGTAGAAGAGTGCTCTCTTCTCAAAAACAGAATGTGTTCCCTGTAAGGAGAGTTGGTGTTTGTTTGCCATTCATAGATGGATGTGCATCACATGCAGTTTCTTGTCCTATGAGCAAGAGTTGTTTTCTGGTAAGGAAAGTCACTATTGCGCTCCCATTGCCATACACAGTGTAAATAGCACTCGTGTCTCTTCCCATCAAGTAGAGTGTATTGGACTGAAGAGAAGCTACTGTTCTTGTCAGTTTCCTAAGCAGAGTTGAACTAGATATGGCCCGTGTGTTTAAGAAACACAGTTCTTTTGTTCTGAGCAAGCTCACTCTTCTTGCCCTATAGGAAACACAGTAGAGTAGAGGAGTGTTCTTTTCTCAAAAGCAGAGTGTGTTTCTTGTAAGGCGAGCTAGTGTTTGTATCCCATTCATAAACGTCATTGAATCACATGCAGATCATGGTCCTATGAGACAGAGTTGTTATCTGGTATGCAAGTCACTATTGTGCTCCCATTGACATACACTGTGAAAATAGCACTCGCGTCTTTTCCTAGCAATACAGTGTTTTGGACTGATGAGAAGCTACTGCTCTTGTTAATGTTCTAAGCAGAATTGAACTACATATGGCCCGTGTGGTTAAAAAGCACAGTCTTTTGTTCTGAGCAAGCACACTGTTCTGGCCCTATAAAAAACACAGTAGAGTAGAAGAGTGCTCTTTTCTCAATAGCAGAGTGTGTTTCTTGTAAGGAGAGCTAGTGTTTGTTTCCCATTCATAAACGGAGTTGAATCACATACAATTTCTGGTCCAACGAGCAAGAGTTGTTTTCTGGTAAGGAAAGTCACTATTGCTCTCCCATTGCCATACACAGTGCAAATAGCGCTCTCATCTGTTCTCCTCAAGTACAGTGTATTTGGCTGAATAAAAGCTATTGTTCTTGTTAGCTTCATAAGCAGATTCTGAACTAGATATATCCCGTGTTTGTAGGAAGCACAGTTCTTTTGTTCTGAGCAAGCTCACACTTCGGGCCCTAATAGGAAAAACAGTAGAGTAGAATACTGCTCTTTCGTAAAAAGCAGTGTGTATTTCTTTTAAGGCGAGCTAGTGTTTTTTTTCCCATTTAAATGGAGTTGAATCTCATGCAGTTTCTGATCCTACTAGCAAGAGTTTTTTTCCGGTAAGGAAAGTCACTATTGTGCTCACACCTCCATACACAGTGCAAATAGCACTCGCGTCTGTTCCCACCAAGTACAGATTATTGGACTGAAGAGAAGCTTCTGTTCTTTTCAGGTTCCTAATCAGAGTTGAAGTAGATATGGCTCGTGTGTGTATGAAGCACAGTTCTTTAGTTCTGAGAAAGCTCACTGTTCTGGCACTATAGGAAGCACAGTAGAGTAGGTGAGTACTCTTTTCTCAAAAGCAGAGTGTGTTTCTTGGAAGGTGAGCTAGTGTTTGTTTCCCATTCATAAACGGAGTTGAATCACATGCATTTTCTGGTCCTACGAGCAAGATTTGTTTTCTGGAAAGGAAAGTCATTATTGCGCTCCCATTTTCATACTCTGTGCAAATAGCACTCGCGTCTGTTCCCAACAAATACAGTGTATTGGACTGAAGAGAAGCTACTGCCATTGGAATACACAGTGGAAATAGCACTCATGTCTCTTCCCAGCAAGTACAGTGTATTGGACTGACAAGAAGCTGCAGTTCTTGTCAGTTTCCTAAGCAGAGTTGAACTAAATATGGCCTGTGTGTGTAGGAAGCACAGTTCTTTGTACTGAGCAAGCTCACTCTTCTGGCCCTCTAGGAAATACTGTAGAGAAGAGTGCTGTTTTCTCAAAAGCAGAGTGTATTTCCTGTAAGGCGAGCTAGTGTTTATTTTTCATTCATAAACGGAGTTGAATCACACGAAGTTTCTGGACCTACGAACAAGGGTTGTTTTCTGGTAAGAAAAGTAACTATTGTCCTCCCATTGCAGTACACAGTGCAAATATCACTCGCGTCTGTTCCCAGCAATTACTGTTTATTGGACTGAAAAGAAGCTACTCTTCTTATCAGTTTCCTAAGCAGAGTTGAACTAGATATGGCTAGTTTGTATAGAAACTACAGTTCCTTTGTTCTGAGCAAGCTCACTCTTCTGGATCTATAGGAAATACAGTAGAGTAGAAGAGTGCTCTTTTCTCAAAAGCAGAGTGTGTTTCTTGTAAGGCAAGCTAGTGTTTGTATCCTATTCATAAATGAAGTTGAATCACATGCAGTTTTCTGTCCTACGAGCAAGGGTTGTTTTCTGATAAGGAAAGTCATTATCACGCTCATATGCCATACAGAGTGCAAATAGCACTCGCGTCTATTCCCAGCAAGTACAGTGCATTGGACTGAAGAGAAGCTACTCTTCTTGTCGTTTTATAAGCAGAGTTGAAGTATATATGGCACGTGTGTGTAGGAAGCAAAGTTCTTTTATTCTGAGCAAGCTCACTGTTCTGCTCCTATGGAAACACAGTAGAGTAGAAGAGTGCTCTTTTCTCAAAAGCAGAGTGTGTTTCTTGTAAGGTGAGCTAGCATTTGTTTCCTATCTTTAAATGGTGTTGAATCAAATGCAGTTTCTGGTTGTATGTGCAAGAGTTGTTCTCTGGTAAGGAAAGTCGCTATTGAGCACTCGCGTCTGTTCCAAGCAAGTACAGTGTATTGGACTGAAGAGAAGCTACTTTTCTTGTCAGTTTTCTAAGCAGAGTTTAACAAAATATGACCCGTGTGTAGGAAGCACAGTTCTTTTGTTCTGAGCAAGCTTACTCTTCTGGCTCTTTAGGAAACACAGTAGAGTAGAAGAGTACACTTTTCTCAAAAGCAGAGTGTGTTTCTTGTAAGGAAAGCTAGTGATTGTTTCCCATTCACAAACGGAGTTGAATCACATGCAGTTTCTGGTCCTACTAACAAGAGTTCTTTTCAGGTAATGAAGGTCACTAATGTGCTCCCATTGCCATACACAGTGCAAATTGCACTTGCGTCTGTTCCCAGCAAGTACCCTGTATTGGACTGAAGAAAAGCTACTGTTCTTGTGATTTTCTTAAGCAGAGTTGAACTAGATATGGCTCCTGTGTGTAGGAAGCCCAGTTGTTTTGTTCCTAGCTAGCTCACTATACTGGCCTTATAAGAAACAGAGTAGAGTAGAAGAGTGCTTTTTTTCTCAAAAGCAGAGTGTGTTTCTTGTAAGGCAAGATAGTGTTTAGTTCCCATTCGTAAATGGAGTTGAATCATATGCAGTTTCTGGTCCTAAGAGCAAGAGTTGTTTTCTGGTAAGGAAAGTCTATTTTGTGCTCCTATTGCCATACATAGAGCAAATAGCACTCGGGTCTGAACCCAGCAAGTACAGTGTATTGGAATGAATAGAAGATACTCTTCTTGTCAGTTTCTTATGCAGAGTTGAACTACCTATGGCTCGTGTGTGTACGAAGCACAGTTCTTTTGTTCTGAGCAAGCTAACTGAGCTGGCACTATATGAAACACAGTAAATAGAAGAGTACTTTTTTCTCAAAAACAGATTGTGTTTCTTGCAAGGCAAGTTAGTGTTTGTTTTCCATTCATAAACGGAGTTGAATCACATGCAGTTTCTGGTCCTCTTAGCAAGAGTTGTTTTCTGGTAAGAAATGACACTATTGCCCTCCCATTGGAATGCACAGTGCAAATAGCACTCGCGTCTTTTACATAAAGTACAGTGTATTGGACTGAAGAGAACCTACTGTTCTTGTCAGTTTTCTAAGGACAGTTGAAATTTATATGACCCGTGTGTGTAGGAAGCAAAGTTCTTTTTTTCTGAGCAAGCTCACTCTTCTGGCCCTATTGGAAACACAGTAGAGTAGAAGAGTGCTCTTTTCTCAAAAGCAGATTGTGTTTCTTGAAAGGCGAACAGGTGTTTGTTTGCCATTCATAAACTGAGTTGAATGACATGTAGTTTCTTGTCCAACTAGCAAGAGTTGTTTTCTGGTAAGGAACATAATTATTGTGCTCCCGTTTCCATACACAGTGCAAATATCACTCGCGTCTATTCACCACAAATACCCTGTATTAGACTGAAGAGAAGCTACTGTTCTGGTCAGTTTTCTTAGCAGAGTTGAACTAGATATGGCCTGAGTGTGTAGGAAGCCCAGTTCTTTTGTTCTGAGCAAGCTCATATTTCTGGCCCTACAGGAAACACAGTAGAGAAGAAGAGTGCTCTTTTCTCAAAAGCAGAGTGTGTTTCTTGAAAGGCGAGGTAATGTTTGTTTCCCATTCATAAACGGACTTGATTCACATGCAGTTTCTAGTACTATGTGCAAGAGTTGTTATCTGGTAATGAAAGTCACTATTTAGCTCCCAATTCCATACATAGTTCAAATAGCACACTCATCTGTTCCCTGCAAATACAGTGTATTAGACTGAAGAGAAGAACTGTTCTTGTCAGTTTTCTAAACAGAGTTGAACTAGATATGGCCCATGTGTGTAGGAAACACAGTTCTTTTATTCTGAGCAAGCTCACTCTTTCGCCCTTTGGAAACACAGTAGAATAGAAGAGTGTTCTTTTCTCAAAAGCATAGTGTGTTTCTTGTAAGGCGAGCTAGTGTTTTTTTTCCCGTTCATAAATGGAGTTTAATCATATGGAGGTTTTGGTCCTGCCAGAAAGAGTTGTTTTCTGGTAATGAAAGTCACTATTGCGCTCCAATAGCCATACACAGTGCAAATAGCACTGGCGTCTGTTCACAGCAAGTACAGTGTTTTGGATTGAAGAGAAGCTACTGTTCTTGTCAGTTTCCTAAGCAGAGTTGACCTACATATTGCCTGTTTGTGTAGGGAGTACAGTTCTTTTGATTTGAATCACATGCAGTTTCTGGTCCTATGAGCTAGACTTGTTTTTTGGTGAAGAATATCACTATTGTGCTTCCTTTTCCATGCATAGTGCAAATAGCACTCGCGTCTGTTCCCAGCTAGTATAGTGTATTGGAGTGAAGAGAAGCTGCTGTACATTTCAGTTTCCTAAACAGAGTTGAACTAGATATGACCTTGTGTGTAGGAAGCCCAGTTCTTTTGTTCTGCACAAGCTCACTCTTCTGGCCCTTTAGGAAACACAGTAGATTAGAAGAGTGCTCTTTTCTCAAAATCAGTGTTTCTTGTTAGGCGAGCTAGTGTTTGTTTCCCATTCATAAATGGAGTTGAATCACATGCAGTTTTTGTTCTTATGAGCTAGACTTGTTTTCTGGTAAGGAAAGTCACTATTGTGCTCCCATTGCCATACACAATGCAAAAGCACTCGCTTCTGTTCCCAGCAAGTACAGTGTATTTGACAGAAGAGAGCCCACTGTTCTTGTCTGTTTCCTAACCAGAGTTGAATTAGATATGGCCCGTGTGTAGGAAATACAGTTCTTTTGTTCTGAGCGAGCTAACTGTTCTGGCCATTTGGAAAAACATTTTAGTAGAAGAGTGCTCCTTTCTCAAAAGCAGAGTGTGTTTTTTGTAAGGCGAGCTAGCATCTGTTTTCCATTCATAAACTGAGGTTAAGCACATGCAATTTCTGGTTCCACGACCAAGAGTTATTTTCTGGTAAGGAAAGTCACTATTGTGCTCCCATTGCTATAGACAGTGCAAATAGCACTGGCGTCCGTTCTCAGAAAGTACAGTGTATTGGACTGTTGAGAAGCTACTGTTCTTGTCAGTTTCCTAAGCAGAGTTGAACTAGATATGGCCCGTGTGTGTAGGAAGCACAGTTCTTCTGTTCTGAAGAATATCACTGTTCTGGCCTTTTGATAACACAGTAGAGTAGAAGAGTGCTCTTTTCTCTAAACCAGAGTGTGTTACTGAAGAAAAGCTACAGTTCTTGTCAGTTTACCAAATAGAGTTGAACTTGATATGTCCCGTGTGTGTAGGAAGCACAGTACTTTTGTTCTGAGCAAGCTCACTCTTCTGGACCTATAGGAAACACAGTAGAGTAGAAGAGTGCTCTTTTCCCCAAAGCAGAATGTGATTTTTATAAGGTGAGCTAGCGTTTGTTTGCCATTCATAAACGGAGTTGATTCACATGTAGTTTCTGGTCCTACAAGAAAGAGTTATTTTCTGGAAAGGAAAGTCACCATTGTGCACTGATTACAATACACAGTGCAAATAGCACTCAAGTCTGTTCCCAGCAAGTTCAGTGTATTGGACTAAAAAGAAGCTACTGTTCTTGTCAGTTTCCTGAGCAGAGTTGAACTAGATATGTCCCGTGTGTGTAGGAAGCCCAGTTTTTTTGTTCTGCGCAAACTCACTTTTCTGGCCCTATAGGAAACAAAGTAGAGTAGAAGAGTGCTCTTTCTCAAAAGCAGTGTTTCTTGTAAGGCGAGCTAATTTTTGTTTCCCATTCATAAATGGAGTTGAATAACATGCAGTTTCTGGTCCTACGAGCAAGAATTGTTATCTGGTAAGGAAAGTCACTATTGTGCTCCCATTGCCATACACAGTACAAATAGCACTCAAGTCCATTTCCAGCAAGCACAGTTTCTTGGACTGAAGAGAAGCCACTCTTCTTGTCATTTTTCTAAGTAGAGTTGAACTAGATATGGCCCCTGTCTGTAGGAAGCACAGTTCTTTTGTTCTGAGCAATCTCACTCTTCTGACCCTATAGCAATCACAGTAGTGTAGAAGAGTTCCTTTTTCTCAAGAGCAAAGTATGTTTCTTGTCAGGCGAGCTAGTGTTAGTTTCTCATTCATAAACGAAGTTGAATCACATGCAGTTTCTGGTCCCAAGAGCAAGAGTTGTTTTCTGGTAAGGAAAGTCACTATTGCACTCCAATTGCCATACACAGTGCAAATAGCACTCGAATCTGTTCCCAGCAAGTACAGTGTATATAACTGAAGAGACTTGTGTTCTTGTCACATTTCTATGCAGTGATGAACTGGATATGGCCCGTGTGTAGGAAGCACAGTTCTTTTGTTCTGAGGAAGAGCAATCTTCTGTCCCTATAGAAAACACGGTAGAGGAGAAGAGTGCTCTTTTCCCAAAAGCAGAGTGTGTTTTTTATAAGCGAGCTAGTGTTTGTTTGCCATTCAGAAACGGAGTTGAATCACATGCATTTTCTGGTCCTACAAGAAAGAGTTATTTTCTGGTAAGGAAAGTCACTATTGCGCACTGATTGCAATATACTGTGCAAATAGCACTCACGTCTGTTCCCATCAAGTGCAGTGTATTTGACTGAAGAGAAGCTGCTGTTCTTGTCAGTTTCCTAAGCAGTGTTGACCTAGATATGATCGGTGTGTAGAAAGCATAGTTCTTTTGTTCTGAGCAAGCTCACTCTTCTGGCCCTGTAGGAAACACAGTAGAGTAGAAGTGTGCTTTTTTCAAGAGCACAGTGGGTTTTTTGTAAGGCGAGCTAGTGTTTGTTTCTCATTCACAATCGGAGTTGAATGAAATGCAGTTTCTGGTCCCACAAGCATGAGTTGTTTTCTGGTAAGGAAAGTCACTATTGCATTCCCATTGCCTTACACAGTGCAAAAAGCACTCGCATCTCTTCCCAGCAAGTACAGTCGATTGGACTGAAGAGAAGCTACTCTTCTTGTCAGTTCTCTAAGCAGAGTTGAATGAGATATGGCCGTGTGTGTACAAAGCACAGTTCTTTTGTTCTGAGCAATCTCACTGTTCTGGCCTTTTGGAAACACAATAGAGTAGAAGAGTGCTTTTTTCTCAAAAGCAGAGAGTGTTACTGAAGAGAAGCTACAGTTCTTTTCAGTTTACCAAGCAGAGTTGAACTAGATATGTCCCGTGTGTTTAGGAAGCACAGTTCTTTTGTTCTGATCAAGCTCATCCTTCTGGCCCTATAGGTCACACATTAGTGGAGCTGAGTGCTCTTTTCCCAAAAGCAGAGTGTGTTTTTACAAGAGGAGAGAGCGTTTGTTTCCCATTCATAAACAGACATGAATCACATGCAGTTTCTGGTCCTACGAGCAAGAGGTTTTTTCTGGTTAGGAAAATCACTAATGTGCTCCCACTGCTATACACAGTGCAAATAGCCCTTGCTTCTGTTCCCAGCATGTACAGTGTATTAGACTGATGAGAAGCTACTGTTCTTGTCATTTTACCAAGCAGAGTTAAACTATATATGGCCTGTGTGTGTAGGAAGCACATTTCTGTTGTTCTGAGCAAGCTGACTTTTCTGGCCCAAAAGCAACACAGTAGAGTAGAATAGTGCTCTTTTCTCAAAAGCAGAGTGTGTTTTTTGTAAGGTAAGCTAGTGTTTGATTCCCATTCATTAAAGGAGTTGAATCACATCCAGGTTCTTTTCCTATGAGCAAGAGTTGTTTTCTTGTAAGGAAAGTCACTATTGTGCTCCCTTTGTCATATACAGTGCAAATAGCACTCGTGTCTGTTCCCGGCAAGTACAGTGTATTGAACTGAAGAGAAGCTACTGTTGTTGTCACTTTCCAAAGCAGAGTGAACTAGATATGGCCCGTGTGTAGGAAGCACAGTTCTTTTGTTCTGTGCAAGCTCACAGTTCTGACTCTACAGGAAACACAGTAGAATAGAAAACTGCTTTTTTTCAAAAGCAGAGTGTATTTCTCATTTTTGATGAGCTAGTGTTTGTTTCCCATTCATAAACGGAGTTTAATCACATGCAGTTTTTGGTCCTTCGAGCTAGAGTTGTTTTCTGGTAACAAAAGTCACTATTGTGCTCTCACTGACATACACAATGCTAAAAGTGCTCGCGTCTGTTCCCAGCAAGTTCAGTGTATTGGTCTGAAGTAAAGCTACTGTTCTTGTCAATTTCCTAAGCAGAGTTGAACTAGATATGCCCTGTGTGTTTAGGAAGAACAGTTCATTTATTCTGAGCAAGCTCACCCTTCTGGCTTATTGGAAACACAGTAGAGTAGAAGAGTGCTCTTTTCTCAAAAGTAGAGTGTGAATCTTGTAAGACAAGCTAGTGTTTGATTCCCATTCATAAACAGAGTTGAATCACATGCAGTTTCTGGTCCTATGAGCAAGAGTTGTTTTCTGGTAATGAAAGTCACTTTTGTGCTCCCAGTGCCATACACAGTGCAAATAGAACTCACGTCTGTTCCCACTAAGTACAGTGCATTGGACTGAAGAGATGCTACAGTTCTTGTCAGTTTCCTAAGCAGAGTTGAACTAGAATTTCCCCGTATGTGTAGGAAGCACATTTCTTTTGTTCTAAGCAAGCTCACTGTTCTGGCCCTATAAGAAACACAGTAGAGTAGAAGAGTGTTCTTTTCTCAAAAGCAGAGTGTGTTTCTTGTAAAGCAAGCTTGTGTTTATTTCCCATTAATAAACAGAGTTGAATCACATGCAATTTCTGGTTATATGAGGAAGAGTTGCTTTCTGGTATGGAAAGTCACTAGTGTGCTCCCATTGTCATATATATTGCAAATAGCACTCGCATTGGTTCTAGAAAGAACAGTGTATTGGAATGAATAGAAGCTACTGTTCCTGTCAGTTACCTAAGTAAAGTTAAAATATATGGCTCGTGTATGCAGGAAGCACATTTCTTTTGTTCTGAGCAAGCTCAGTGTTTCGGCCCTGTAGAAAACACAGGAGAGTAGAAGAGTGCTCTTTTCTCAAAAACAATTTGTTCTTTGCAAGGCGAGCTAGTGTTTTTTTTCCCATTCATAAAGGAAGCTGATTCACATGGAGTTTATCGTCCTACAAACAAGATTTTTTTCTGGAAAAGAAAGTCGCTTTTGTGCTCCTAGTGCCATACACAGTGCAAATAGCACTCGTGTCTCTTCCCAGGCAGTACAGTGTATTGAACTGAAGTGAAGCAACTGTCCTTGTCAGTTTCTTAAACACTGTTGAACTAGATATGGCCCGTGTGTGTAGGAAGCACAGTTCATTTGTTCTGAGCAAGCTCACTTGTCTGGCCCTATAGGAAACACAGTACAGTAGAAGAATGCTCTTTTCTCAAAAGCAGAGTGTGTTTTTTGTAAGGCGAGCTAGTGTTTGTTTCCCATTCGTAAACGGAGTTGATTCACATGCAATTTCTGGTCCTATAAGTAAGAGTTGTTTTCTGGTAGGTAAATAACTATTGTGTTCCCTTTGCCATGAACTGTGTAAATAGCACTCACGTCTGTTCCCAGCAAGTACAGTGTATTGGACTGAAGAGACGCTACTATTCTTGTCAGTTTCCTAAGCACAGTTGAACTAGATATGGCGCTTGTGTGTAGGAAGCACAGTTCTTTTGTTCTGAGCAAGCTCACTGTTCTGGCTCTATAGGAAAAACAGTAGAGTAGAAGAGTGCTCTTTTCTCAATAGAATAGTGGGTTTCTTGTAAAGCGAAATAGTGTTTGTTTCCCATTCATAAACGGAGTTGAATCACATGCAGTTTCTGGTCCTAGGAGCAAGAGTTGTTTTCTGGTAAGGAAAGTCATTATTGTGCTCCCTTTGACATACACAGTGCCAATAGCACTCATGTCTGTTCCCAGGCAGTACAGTTTATTGGACTGAAGAGAAGCTACTGTTCTAGTCAGTTTCCTATGCAGAGTTGATCTAGATATGATCCGTGTTTGTAGGAAGCACAGTTGTTTAGTTCTGAGCAAACACACTGTTCTGGCCTTAAGGAAACACAGTAGAGAAGAAGAGTGCTTTTTTTTTCAAAAGCAGAGTGTGTTTCTTGAAAGACAAGATAGTATTTGTTTCCCATTCATAAATGGAGTAGAATCACATGCAGTTTCTGCTCCTAAGAGCAAGAGTTGTTTTCTGTTAAAGAAAGTCACTATTGTGGTCCAAATGCCATAAACAGTGCAAATAGCACTCATGTCTGTACCAAGCAATACATTGTATTGGACTGAAGAGAAGCTACTGTTCTTGTCAGTTTCCTAAGCAGAGTTGAAGTAGATATGGCTCATGTGTGTAGGAAGCACAGTTCTTTTGTTCTGAGCAAGCTAACTTTTCTGGCACTATAGTAAACACAGTAGATTAGAAGAGTGCTCTTTGCTCAAAAGCAGAGTGTGTTTCTTGTAAGGGGAGCTAGTGTTTGTTTTCCATTCATAAATGCAGTTGAATCACATGCAGTTTCTGTTCCTATGAACACAAGTTGTTTTCTGGTAAGGAAAGTCACCAGTATGCTCCCATTGCCATACATAGTGCAAATAGCACTCGTGTTTGTTCCCAGCAACTACAGTGCTGGACTGAAGAGAAGCTACTGTTCTTATCAGTTTCCTAAGCAGAGTTGAACTAGATATGGCCCGTGAGTGTAGGAAGTACAGTTCTTTTGTTCTGAGCAAGCTCACTGTTCTGGCCCAATAGGAAACACAATAGAGAAGAAGAGTGCTCTTTTCTCAAATGCAGAGTGTGTTTCTTGTAAGGCGAGGTAGTGTTTGTTTCCGAGTCAGAAATGGAGTTGAATCACATGCATTTTCTGGTCCTAGGTGTAAGAGTTGTTTTCTGGTAAGGAAAGTCACTATTGTGCTCCCATTGCCATACACAATGCAAATTGCACTCACGTCTGTTCCGAGCAAGTACAGTGTATTAGACTGAAGAAAATCTCTACTGTTCATGTCACTTTTGTAAGCATAGTTGAACTAGATATGTCCAGTGTGTATGGAAAGCACAGTTCTTTTGTTCTGAGCTAGCTCACTGTTCTGGCCCTAAAGGAAATACAGTAGAGTAGAAGAGTGCTCTTTCCTCAAAAGCAGAGTGTGTTTCTTGTAAGGCGAGCTAGCATTTGTTTCCCAGTCCTAAAGGGAGTTGAATCACATGCAGTTTCTGGTCCTACGAGCAAGAGTTGTTTTCTGGTAAGAAGAGTCACTATTGTTCCACCATTGCCATACACAGTGCAAATATCACTCGCATCTGTTCCCAGCAAGTACAGTGTATTGGACTGAGAAGAAGCTACTTTTCCTGTCAGTTTCTTAAGAAGTGTTGAACTAGTTATGGCCTGTGTGTGTAGGAAGCACAATTTTTTTGTTCTGATTAAGCTAACTGTTCTGGCCCTGTGGAAGCACAGTAGAGTAGAAGAGTGATCTTTTCTCAAAACCAGACTGTGTTTCTTGTTAGCCGAGCTAGTGTTTGTTTCCCATTCATAAACGAATTGAATATCATAAAGTTTCTGGTCCTACCACCAATAGTAGTTTTCTGGTAAGGAAATTCACTATTGTGCTCCCTTTGCCATATACTGCAAATAGCATTCGAGTCTGTTTTCAGCAAGTACAGAGTATTGGACTGAAAAGAAGCGACTGTTCTTGTAAGTTTCCTAAGCAGAGTTGAACTAAATAGGGACTGTGTGTGTAGGAAGCAGAGTTTTTTGGTTCTAAGAATGCTCAATGTAATGGCCCTATAGGAAACACAGGAGAGTAGACGAGTGCTCTTTTCTCAAAAGCAGAGTGTGTTTCTTGTAAGGTGAGCTAGTGTTTGTTTACCATTCATAAACAGAGTTGAATCACATGCAATTTTTGATCCTATGAGCAAGAGTTGTTATCTGGTAAGGAAAGTTACTCTTGTGCTCCCATTGCCATGCACAGTGCAAAAAGCTCTCGCGTCTGTTCCCAGCATGTACAGTGTATTGGAATGAAGAGAAGCTACTGTTCTTGTCAGTTTCCTAAGCGGAGTTGAACTAGATATGGCCCGTGTGTGTAGGAAGCACAGTTCTTTTGTTCTGAGCAAGCTCACTGTTCTGGCCCAATAGGAAACACAATAGAGTAGAAGAGTGCTCTTTTCTCAAATGCAGAGTGTGTTTCTTGTAAGGCTTGGTAGTGTTTGTTTCCGAGTCAGAAATGGAGTTGAATCACATGCAGTTTCTGGTTCTACGAGCAAGATTTATTTTCTGGTAATGAAAGTCACCATTGTGCTCCCATTGCCATACACTGTGCAAATACCAATCCCATCTATTCCCTGGAAGGATAGTGTAGGGGCCTGAAGAGAAGCTACTGTTATTCTCATTTTCCTAGGCAGAGTTGAACTAGATATGCACCGTGTGTGTAGGAAGGACAGTTCTTTTATTCTGAGCAAGATCACTGTTCTAGCCCTATAGGAAACACAGTACAGTAGAACAGTACTCTTTTCTCAAAAGCAGAGTGTGTTTCTTGTAAGGCCCGCTAGTGTTTGGTTCCCATTAAGAACGAACTTGAATCACATTCAGTTTATGGTCCTAGGAGCAAGAGTTGTTTTCTGGAAAGGAAAGTCACTATTGTGTTCCCATTGCCATACACAGTACAAATAGCAATCTTGTCTGTTCCCAGCAAGTACAGTGTATTGTCCTGAAGAGAAGCTACTGTTCTTGTTAGTTTCCTAAGCAATGTTGAACTACATATTACCCGTGTTTGTAGGAAGCACAGTTTTTTGTTCTCAGCAAGCTCACATTACTGGCCTTATAGGAAACACAGTAGAGTAGAAGAGTTCTCTTTTCTCAAAAGCAGAGTGTGTTTCTTGTAAGGCCCACTAGTGTTTGGTTCACATTCAAGAACGAAGTTGAATCACATGCAGTTTCTGGTCATATGAGAAAGACTTGTTTTCTGGAAAGAAAAGTCACTATTGTGTTCCCATTGCCATACACAGTACAAACAGCAATCTTGTCTGTTCCCAGCAAGTACAGTGTATTGTCCTGAAGAGAAGCTACTGTTCTTGTTAGTTTCTTAAGCAAAGTTGAACTACATATTACCCGTGTTTGTAGGAAGCACAGTTTTTTGTTCTCAGCAAGCTCACATTTCTGGCCCTATAGGAAACACAGTAGAGTAGAAGAGTTCTCTTTGCTCAAAAGCAGAGTGTGTTTCTTGTAAGGCGATCTAGTGTTTGTTTCCCATAGATAATTGGAGTTGAATCACATGCTGTTTTTGGTCCTACGAGCAATAGTTTTTTTCTGGTAAGGAAAGTCACTATTGTGATCCTATTGACATAAGCAGTGCAAATAGCACTTGCGTCTATTCCCAGCAAGTTCAGTGTATTGGCCTGAAGAGAAGTTCCTGTTCTTGTTAGTTTCCTATGCAGAGTTGAACTAGATATTACCGGTGTTAGTAGGAAGCACAGTTCTTATGTTCTCAGCAAGCTCACTTTTCTGGCCTTTTAGGAAACACAGTAGAGCAGAAGTGTGCTCTTTTCTCAAAAGCAGAGTGTGTTCCATGTAAGGCATGCTAGTGTTTGTTTCCCATTTATAAATGGAGTTGAATCACATGCAGTTTCTGGTCCATGAGAAAGAGCTGTTTACAGCTAAGGAAAGTCACTATTATGCTCCCATTGCCATATACAGTGCAAATAGCACTCGCATATGTTCCCAGCAAGTACATTGTATTGGACTGAAGAAAAGCTACTGTTCTTGTCAGTTTGTTAAGCAGAGCTAAACTAGATATGGTCCGTGTGTAGGAAGCATAGTTCTTTTGTTCTGATCAAGCTCACTGTTCTAGCCCTACAGGAAACACAGTAGAGAAGAAGAGTGATCTTTTCTCAAAAGCAGAGTGTGTTACTTGAAAGGCGAGCTAGTGTTTGTTTCCCATTCATAAATGGAGTGGAATCACATGCAGTTTCTGGTCCTATGAGCAAGGGTTGTTTTCTGGTAAGGAAAGTCACTATTATGCCCCCTTTGATTACACAGTGCAAATAGCAATCGCGCATGTTCTCAGCAAGTACAGTGTATTGGACTGAATAGAATCTATTGTTCTTGTCAGTTACTTAAGCAGACTTTAACTAGATATAGTCCATGTGTGTAGGAAGCACAGGTCTTTTGTTCTGAGCAGGTTCACTGTTCTGGGCCTGTGGAAATACAGTAGAGTAGAGGAATGCTCTTTTCTCAAAAGCAGAGAGTGTTTATTGTAAGGCGATCTAGTGTTTGTTTTCCATTGATAAACAGAGTTCAATCACATGCTTTTTCTGGTCCTACGAGCAAGAGTTGTTTTCTGGTTAGGAAAGTCACTATTGTGCTCTCTTTGCCAAATAAGTGCATATTACCGTCGCGTCCATTCACAGCAATTACAGTGGATTGGACTGAAGAGAAGCTACTGTTCTTGTTAGATACCTAAGCAGAGTTGAACTAGATATGGGCCTTGTGTTTAGGAAGCACAGTTCTTTTGCTCTGAAGAAGCTCACTCTCCTGGCCCTATAGAAAACACAGTAGAATAGAAGAGTGCTCATTTCTCAAAAGCACAGAGTGTTTCTTGTAAGGCGAGCTAGTGTTTGTTTTTCATTGATAAACAGATTTGAGTCACATGCAGTTTCTGGTGCTACATGCAAAAGTTGTTTATTGGTAAGGAAAGTCACTATTGCGCTCCCATTGCCATACACAGTGCAAATAGCACTCGCATCTGTTCCCAGCAAGTACAGTGTATTGGAATGAAGAAAATGACAGTTTTTGTCAGTTTCCTAAGCAGAGTTGAACTAGATATGGCTCGTGTGTGTAGCAAGCACAGTTCTTTTGTTCTGAGCAAGCTCACTCTCCTGGCACTCTAGGAATCACAGTAGAGTAGAAGAGTGCTCTTTTCTCAAAAGCAGAGTGTGTTCTTGTAAGACGAGCTAACGTTTGTTATCCATTCATAAACGGAGTTGAATCACATGCAGTTTTTTTTCCTACGAGCAGGAGTTGTTTTCTGGTAAGGAAAGTCACTATTTTCTCCCATTGCCATAAAAAGTTCAAATAGCACTCGCGCTTGTTCCCAGAAAGTACAGTGTATTGTTCTGAAGAGAACAACAGTTCTTGTCAGTATCCTAACCAGAGGTGAACTAGATATGGATAGTGTGTGTAGGAAGCACAGTTCTTTTGTACAGTGCAAGCTCACTGTTCTGGCCCTACAGAAACACAGTAGAGTAGAAGAGTGTTCTTTTCTCAAAATCAGAGTGTGTTTCTTGTAAGGCGAGATAGTGTTTGTTTCCCATTCATAAACTGAGTGAATCACATGTAGTTTCTGGTCCTATGAGCAAGAGTTGTTTTCTGGTAAAGTAGGTCACTATTATGTCCTCATTGTTATATACAGTGCAAATTGTAACTCGAGTCTGTTCCCAGAAAGTACAGTGTCTTGGACTGAAGAGAAGCTACTATTCCTGTCAGTTTCCTATGCAGCATTGAACTAGATATGGCCCGTGTGTGTGGGAAATACAGTTCTTTTGTTTTGAGCAAGCTCAATGTTCTGGTCCTATAGGAAACACAGTAGAGTAGAAGAGTGCTCTTTTCTCAAAAGCAGAGTGTGTTTCTTGTAAGGCAAGTAAGTGTTTGTTTCCCGTTCATAAACGGAGTTGAATCACATGTAGTTTCTGGTCCTATGAGCAAGAGTTGTTTTCTGGTAAGGAAAGTCACTATTGGACTCCCATTGCCATACACAGTGCAAATATCACTCGTGTATGTTCCCAGCAAATACAGTGTATTGGACTGAAGATAAGCTACTGTTCTTGTCAGTTTCCTAAGCAGAGTTGAATTTCATATGGCCCGAGTGTAGGAAGCACAGTTCTTTTGTTCTGAGCTACCTCATTGTTCTGGCCCTATGGAAACACAGTACAGTAGAAGAGTGCTTTTTTCTCAAAAGCAGAATGTGTTTCTTGTAAGGAGAGCTATTGTTTTTTTAACACTCAAAAATGGAGTTGAATCAAATGCAGTTTCTGGTCCTGCGAGCAAGAGTTGTTTTCTTGTATTGAAAGTCACTATTGCACTCCCATTTCCATACACAGTGCAAAAAGCAATCGCTTCTTTTCCCAGCAAGTGCAGTGTATTGGACTGAAGAGAACTACAGTTCTTGTCAATTTCCTAAGCAGAGATGAACTAGGTATGCTTGTGTGTGTAGGAACCACAGTTTTTTTGTTCTGAGCAAGCTGACTGTTCTGGCACTAAAAGAAACACAGTAGAGTAGAAGTGTGCTGTTTTCTCAAAAGCAGAGTGTGTTCTTGTAAGGCGAGCTAGTGTTTGTTTCCCATTCATAAATGGAGTTGAATCACATGGAGTTTCTGGTCCTACAAGCTAGAGTTGTTTTCTGGTAAGGAAAGTCACTATTGCGCTCTCTTTGTGAAAAAAAAATGCATATTACACTCGCACCCGGTCCCAACAAGTACAGTGTATTGGACTGAAAGAAGCTACTGTTCTTGTCAGTTTCCTAAGCAGAGTTGAACTAGATATGGGCCGTGTGCTTAGGAAGATCAGTTCTTCTGTTCTGAGCAAGCTCACTCTCCTGGCCCTATAGGAAACACAGTAGAGTAGAAGAGAGCACTTTCTCAAAAGCAGAGTGTGTTTCTTGTAAGGCGAGCTAGTGCTTGTTTCCCATTCATAAACGGAGTTGAATCACATGCAGTTTCTGATCCTACGAGCAAGAGTTGTTTTCTGGTAAGGAAAGTCACTATTGTGCTCCCATTGCCATACTCAGTGCAAATAACACTCACATACGTTCCCACCAAGTACAGTGTATTGGATCTAAAGAACTACTGTTTTTGTCAGATTCCTAAGCAGAGTTGAACTAGATATGGCACATGTGTGTAGGAAGCACAGTTCTTTTCTTCTGAGCAAGCTCTCTGTTCTGGCCCTATTAGAAACACAGTAGAGTAGAAGAGTGCTATTTTATCAAAAGCAGAGTGTGTTTCATGTAAGGCGAGCTAGCATTTGTTTCCCATTCATAAACGGAGTTGAAACACATGTATTTACTGTTTCTATGAGCAAGAGTTGTTTTCTAGTAAGGAAAGTCACTATTGTGCTCCCATTGCCATACACAGTGCAAATAGCACTCGCGTCTGTTCCCAGCAAGTACAGTATATTAGACTGAAGAGAAGCTACTGTTCTTGTTAGTTTCCTAAGCAGAGTTGAACTAGATATGGCCCGTGTGTAAGGAGCACAGTTCTTTTGATCAGTGCAAGCACTCTGTTCTGCCCTATAGGAAACACAATAGAGTAGAAAACTGCTCTTTTCTCAAATGCAGTGTGTGCTTCTTGCAAGGCAAGATAGTGTTTGTTTCCCATTCATAAATGGCGTTAAATCACATGCAGTTTCTGGTCCTATGAGCAAGAGTTGTTTTTTGGTAAGGAAAGTCACTATTGTGTTCCAATTGCTATACTCATTTCAAATTGAACTCGTGTCTGTTCCCAGCAAGTACAGTGTATTGGACTGAAGAGAAGCTACTGTTCTTGTCAGTTTCCTAAGCAGAGTTGAACTAGATATGGCCCGAGTGTGTAGAAGCACAGTTCCTTTGTTCTGAGCAAGCTCACTCTTCTGGCTCTACAGAAAACAGAGTAGAGTAGAAGAGTGCTCTTTTCTCGAAAGCAGAGTGTGTTTCTTGTAAGGCAGGCTAGCATTTGTTTCCCATTCATAAACGGATTTGAATCACATGCAGTTTCTGTTCCTAAGAGCAAGAGTTGTTTTCTAGTAAGGAAAGTTACTGTTGTGCTCACATTGCCACACTTAAGGCAAATAGCACTCGAGTCTGTTCCAGCAAATACAGTTTATTGGACTGAATAGAAGCTACTGTTCTTTTTAGTTTCCTAAGCAGAGGTGAACTAAATATGGCCCGAGTGTGTAGGAAGTACAGTTCTTTTGTTCTGAGCAAGCTCACTGTTCTGACCCTTAAGGAAACACAGTAGAGTAGAAGAGTGCTCTTTTCTCAAAAGCAGAGTGTGTTTCTTTTAAGGCGAGGTAATGTTTGTTTCACATTCTTAAATCAGGTATAACACATGCATTTTCTGGTCGTACAAGCAAGAGTTGTTTTCTCATAAGGAAAGTCACTAATGTGCTCCCATTGCCATACACAGTGAAAATAGCACTCGCGTTTGTTCCCAGCAAGTACATTGTATTGAACTGAAGAAAGGCTACTGTTCTTATCAGTTTCCTAAGCAGTGTTGAACTAGATATTACCCGTGTGTGTAGAGAGCACAGTTCTTTTGTTCTGTGCAAGCACTCTGTTCTGGCCCATTAGGAAACACAATAGAGTAGAAAAGTGCTCTTTTCTCAAAACTAGAGTGTGCTTCTTGTAAGGCAAGGTATTGTTTGTTTCGAATTCAAAAACGGAGTTGAATCACATGCAGTTACTGGTCATACGAGCAAGGGTTGTTTTCTGGTAAGTAAAGTCACAATTGCGTTCCAATTGTCATACACAGTGAAAATAGAACTCGCATCTGTTCTCAGCAAGTACAGTGTACTGGACTGAAGAGAAGCTACTGTTCTTGTAGGTTTCATAAGCAGAGTTGAACTAGATATGGCTCGTGTGTGTTTGAAGCACAGTTCTTTTATTCTGAGCAGCTCCCTATTCTGGCCTATTGGAAACACAGTATAGTAGAAGAGTGCTCTTTTCTCAAAAGTAGAGTGTGTTTCTTGTAAAGCGAGCTAGTGTTTGTTTATCATTCATAAACAGAGTTGAATCACATGCAGTTTCTGGTCCTACGAGCTAGAGTTGTTTCCTGGTAAGGAAAGTCACTATTGTGCTCCCATGCCATACACAGTGAAAATAGCACTCGCATCTGTTTCCAGCAAGTACAGTTTATAGAACTGAAGAGATGATACTGTTCTTGTCAGTTTCCTAAGCAGAGTTGATCTAGATATGGTCCGAGTGTGTAAGAAGTACAGTTCTTTTGTTCTGAGTAAGCTCTCTGTTCTGGCCCTATAGGAAACACAGTAGAGTAGAAGAGTGCTCTTTTGTCAAAAGCAGAGTGTGTTTATCATAAAGCGAGCTAGTGTTTGTTTCCCATTTATAAACGGAGTTGAATCACATGCAGTTTCCAGTCCTAAGAGCAAAAGTTGTTTTCTGGTATGAAATGTCACTATTGCTTTTCCATTGCCATATACAGTGCAAGCAGCACTCGCATCGGTTCCCAGCAAGTACAATGTATTGGACTGAAGAGAAGCTAGTGTTCCTGTCAGTTTCCTAAGAAGAGTTGAACTAGATGTGGCCCAAGTGTGTAGGAAGCACAGTTCTTTTGTTCTGAGCAAGCTAACTGTTCTAGCCCTTTGGAAACATAGTAGAGTAAAAGAGTGCTGTTTTCTCAAAAGAAGAGTGTGTTTCTCGTAAGGTGAACTAGCATCTGTTTCCCAATCATAAACGGAGTTGAATCACATGCAGTTTCTGGTCCTATGAGCAAGAGTTGTTTTCTGGTAAGGAAAGTCAATATTGTGACCCCATTGCTATATATTGTACAAATAGTATTCTTGTCTATTCCCAGCAAGTACTGTTTATTGTGCTGAAGAGAAGGTACAGTTCTTGTCAGTTTCCTAAGAATAGGTGAACTGGATATGCCTCGTGTGTTTAGGAAGCACAGTTCTTTTGTTCTGACCAAGATCACTGTTCTTGCCCTATAGGAACCACAGTACAATAGAAGAGAGATCTTTTCTCAAAAGCAGAGTGTGTTTCTTGTAATGCGAGCTAGTGTTTGTTTCCCATTCATAAACGGAGTTGAATCAATGCAGTTTCTGGTCCTATGATCAATCATTGTTTTCTGGTAAGAAAAGTCAAAATTGTGCTCCCATAGCCATACAGACTGCAAATAGCACTCGAGTCTGTTCACAGCAAGAACAGTGTATTGGACTGAAGAGAAGCTACTGTTCTTGTCCGTTACCTAGCAGAGTTGAACTAGATATGGCCCGTGGGTGTAGGAAGCACAGTTCCTTTGTTCTGAGCAAGCTCACTTTTCTGGCCCTATAGGAAACACAGTAGAGTAGAAGAGTGCTTTTTTTTTTTTTAAAGTGGAGTGTGTTTCTTGTAAGGCAAGCGAGTGTTTGTTTCCCATTCATCAACGAAGTGACTTACATGCAGTTTCTGGTCGTACAAGAAAGAGTTGTTTTCTGGTAAGCAAAGTCACTATTGCCCTCCCTATGCCATACACAGTGAAAACAGGACTCTTGTCTGTTCCCAGAAAGTACAGTGTATTGTACTGAAGAGAAGCAACTGTTCTTTTCAGTTTCCTAAGCAGAGTTGAACTACATATGACCTGAGTGTGTAGGCAGAACAGTTCTTTTGTTCTGAACAAGTTAACTGTTCTGGCACTTTGGAAACACAGTAGAGTAGAAGATTGCTCTTTTCTAAAAAGCAGAGTGTGTTTCCGGGAAGGCGAGCTAGTGTCACTTTTCCATTCATAAAAGGAGTTGAATCACATCCAGTTTCTGTACCTAAGAGGAAGATTTGTTTTCTGGTAAGGAAAGTCACTATGGCGCTCCCATTTCCATACACAGTGCAAAATTCCTCCCGTCTGTTCCCAGCAAGTACAATGTATTGGACTGAAGAGAAGCTACTGTTTTCGTCACTTTCCTAAGCAAAGTTGAACTAGATATGGCCCGTGTGTTTAGTAAGCACAGTTCATTTTTCTGAGCAGCTCACTTATCTGTCCCTATAGGAAACACAGTTGAGTACATTAGTGTTCTTTTCACAAATTAGAGTGTGTTTCTTGTAAGGCGAGCTAGCGTTTGTTTCCCATTCATAAACGAAGTTGAATCACATGCAGTTTCTGTTCCTATGAGCAAGAGTTGTTTTCGAGTAAGGAAAGTCACTATTGTGCTCCCTTTGTCATATACAGTGCAAATAGCACTCGCCTCTGTTCCCAGCAAGTACAGTTTATTGGACTGAAGAGAAGCTACTGTTCTTGTCACATTTCTAAGCAGAGTTGAACTAGATATGGTCTGTGTGTGTAGGAAGCACTGTTCTTTTGTTCTGAGCAGTTCACTGTTCTGTCCCTATAGGAAACACAGTAGAGTAGAAGAGTGCTCTTTTCTCAAAAGTAGAGAGTGATTTTTGTAAGGCGAACTAGTGTTCGTTTCCCATTCATAAACGGAGTTGAAGCACATGCAGTTTCTGTTCCTAAAAGCAACAGTTATTTTCTAATAAGGAAAGTCACTATTGTCTTCCAATTGTCATACATTGTGCAAATAGAACTCGCGTCTGTTCTAGAAAATACAGTGTATTAAACTGAAAAGAAGCTACTGTTCTTGTCAGTTTCCTAAGCACAGTTGAACTAGATATGGCCCGTGTGTGTAGGAAGAGAGTTCTTTTGTTCCTAGCAAGCTCACTGATCTGGCCCTTTAGGAAACACAGTAGAGAAGAAGAGTGCTCTTTTCTCAAAAGCAGAGTGTGTTTCTTGTAAGGCGAGCTAGTATTTGTTTCCCATTCATAAACGGAGTTGAATCACATGCAGATTCTTGTCCTAGGAGCAAGAGTTTTTTATGGTAAGGAAAGTCACTATTGCGCTCCCATTGCCATACACAGAGATAAGAGCACTTGCGTCTGTTCCATCAAGTACAGTGCGTTGGACTGAAGAAAATCTACTGTTCTTGTCAGTTTTCTAAGCAGAGTTGAACTAGATATGGCCCCTGTGTTTAAGGAGCACAGTTCTTTTGTTCTGTGCAAGCACTCTGTTCTGTCCCTATAGGAAACACAATAGAGTAGAAAGTGCTCTTTTCTAAAAAGCAGAGTGTCCTTCTTGTAAGGGAAGACAGTGTTTGTTTCACATTCATAAACTGAGTTGAATCACATGCAGTCTGTTCCTGCGAGGAAGAGTTGATTTCTGGTAAGGAACATCACAATTGTGCACCTATTGCCATACACAGTGCAAATAGCACTCACGTCTCTTGACAGCAAGTACAGTTTATTGGACTGAAGAGAAGCTACTGTTCTTGTCAGATTTCTAAGCAGAGTTGTACTAGATATGACCCATGTGTGTAGGAAGCACTGTTCTTTTGTTCTGAGCTGCTCACTGTTCTGTCCCTATAGGAAATACAGTAGAGTAGAAGAGTGCTCTTTTCTCCAAAGCAGAGTGTGTTTCTTGTTAGATGAGCTAGTATTTGTTTCCCATTCATAAACAGAGTTGAATACCATGCAGTTTCTAGACTTACGAGCAAGAGTTTTTTTCTGGTAAGGAAAATCACTATTGTGCTCCCATTGCAAAACAGTGAAAATAGCACTCACGTCTGTTCCCAGCAAGTACAGTGAATTGGACCGAAGAGAAGCTACTGTTGTTGTCAGTCTCCTATGCAGAGTTGAACTAGATATGACCCGTGTGTGAAGGAAACACAATTTCTTTTTTTGAGCAAGCTCATTCTTCTGGCCCTATAGGAATCACAGTAGAGTAGAAGAGTGCTCTTTTCTCAAAAGCAGAGTGTGTTTCTTGTAAGGCGAGCTAGTGTTGTTTCCCATTCATAAACGAGGTGAATCACATGCAGTTTCTGGTCCTACTAGCAAGAGTTGTTTTCTGGTAAAAAAAAAAGTCACTATTGCCCTCCCATTGCCATACACAGTGAAAATAGCACTCGTAACTCTTCCCAGCAAGTACAGTGTATTGGACTGAAGAGAAGCTACTGTTCTTGTCAATTTTCTTAGCAAAGTTGAACTAGATATGGCCCGTGTGTGTAGGAAGCACAGTTCTTTTGTTCTGAGCAAGCTTTCTGTTCTGGCCCTATAGAAAACACAGTAGAGTAAAGAGTGCATTTTTCTCAAAAGCAGAGTGTGTTTCTTGTAAGGCAAGCGAGCATTTGTTTCCCATTCATAAACGGAGTTAAATCACATGAAGTTTCTGCTCCTAAAAGCAAGAGTTTTTTTATGGTAAGGAAAGTAAATATTGCGCTCCCATTGCCATACACAGTGAAAATAGCACACGTGTCTGTTCCCAGCAGGTACAGTATATTGGACTGAAGAAAACCTACTGTTCTTGTCAGTTTTTTTTAGCAGAGTTGAACTAGATATGGTCCCTGTGTGTAGGGAGCACAGTTCTTTTGTTCTGTGCAAACACTCTGTTCTGGCCCTATAGGAAACACAATAGAGTAGAAAGTGCTCTTTTCTCAAAAGCAGAATGTGCTCCTTGTAAGGCAAGATAGTGTTTTTTTCGCATATAAACGGAGTAGAATCACATGCAGTTTCTGGTCCTAAGAGCAAGAATTGTTTTCTGATAAGGAAAGTCACTACTGTGCTCCCATTTCAACACACTGCAAATAGCACTCGTCTCTATTCCCAGCAAGTACAGTGTATTGGACGGAAGAGAAGCTACTGTTGTTGTCATTTTCCTAAGTAGAGTTGAATTAGATATGGCCCATGTGTGTAGGGAGTCAGTTATTTTGTTCTGAGCAAGCTCACTCTTTTGGCATTTTGGAAACTCAGTAGAGTAGAAGAGTGCTCTTTTCTCAAAAGAAGAGTGTGTTTCTTTTAAGGCAAAATAGTCTTTGTTTCCCATTCTTACGTGGATTTGAATCTCATGCAATTTCTGGTCCTATGAGCAAGAGTTGTCTTCTGGTAAGGAAAGTCACTACTGTGCTCCCATTGCAACACAGTGCAAATAGTACTCACGTCTGTTCCCAGCTAGTACAGTGCATTGGACTGAAGAAAAGCTACTGTTGTTGTCAGTTTCCAAGCAGAGTTGAACTAGATATGGCCCATGTGCTTAGGGACCACAGTTCTTTTGTTCTGAGCAAGCTCACTTTTTTGGCACTTAAGAAACTCAGTAGAGTAGAAGAGTGCTCTTTTCTCAAATGCAGAGTGTGTTTCTTTTAAGGCGAGATAGTGTTTGTTTCCCATTCTTACATGGAGATGAATCTCATGTAGTTTCTGGTCCTACGAGCAAGAGTTTTTGTATGGTAAAGAAAGTCACTATTATGCTCCCATTGCCATATACAGTGAAAATAGCACTAGCATCTGTTCTCAGCATGTACAGTGCATTGGACTGAAGAAAATCTACTGTTCTTGTCAGTTTTCTAAGCAGAGTTGAACTAGATATTGCACATGTGTTTAGGGAGCACAGTTCTTTTGTTCTGTGCAAGTACTCTGTTCTGGCCCTGTAGGAAACACAGTAGAGTAAAAGAGTGCTCTTATCCAAAAGCAGAGTGTGTTCTTGTAAGGTGAGCTCGGGATTATTTCTCATTCATGAATGGAGTTGAATCCCATGCAGCTTTTGGTTCTATGAGCAAGAGTTGTTTTCTGGTAAGGAAAGTCACTATTGTTCTCCCATTACCATACACAGTGCAAATAGCACTCGCGTCTGTTCCCAGAAAGTACAGTGTATTGGACTGAAGAGAAGCTACTCTTCTTGTTAGTTTCCTAAGCAGAGTTGAACTAGATATGGCCCGTGTGTGTAGGAAGCACAGTTCTTTTGTTCTGAGCAAGCTAACTGTTCTGGCCCTACAGAAACACAGTAGAGTAGAAGAGTGCTCTTTTCTTTTCTCAAAAGCAGAGTGTGTTTCTTGTAAGGCGAGCTAGTGTTCTTTCCCATTCATAAACGAGGTGAATCACATGCAGTTTCTGGTCCTACTAGCAAGAGTTGTTTTCTGGTAAAAAAAAAAAATAGTCACTATTATCCTCCCACTGCCATACACAGTGAAAATAGCACTCGTATCTCTTCCCAGCAAGTACAGTGTATTGGACTGAAGAGAAGCTACTGTTCTTGTCAATTTTCTAAGCAGAGTTGAACTAGATATGGCCCGTGTGTGTAGGAAGCGCAGTTCTTTTGCTCTTAGCAAGCTTTCTGTTCTGGCCGTATAGGAAACACAGTAGAGTAAAGAGTGCATTTTTCTCAAAAGCAGAGTGTATTTCTTGTAAGGCAAGCAACCTTTTGTTTCCCATTCATAAATGGAGTTGAATCACATGCAGTTTCTGGTCCCAAGAGCAAGAGATTTTTATGGTAAGGAAAGTCAATATTTTGCTCCCATTGCCATACACAGTGAAAGTAGCACTTGCTTCTGTTCCCAGCAGGTACAGTGTATTGGACTGAAGAAAACCTACTGTTCTTGACAGTTTTCTTAGCAGAGTTGAACTCAATATGACCCCTGTGTGTAGGGAGCACAGTTCTTTTGTTCTGTGCAAGCACTCTGTTCTGGATCTATAGGAAACACAATGGAGTAGAAAGTGCTCTTTTCTCAAAGCAGAGTGTGCTCCTTGTAAGGCAAGATAGTGTTTGTTTTGCATTCATGAACGGAGTAGAATAACATGCAGTTTCTGGTCCTATGAGCAAGAGTTGTTTTCTGGTAAGGAAAGTAACTACTGTGCTCCCATTGCAACACAGTGCAAATAGCACTTGCGTCTGTTCCCAGCTAGTACAGTGCATTGGACTGAAGAAAAGCTACAGTTGTTGTCAGTTTCCTAAGCAGAGTTGAACTAGATATGGCCCATGTGTTTAGGGAGCACATTTCTTTTGATCTGAGCAAGCCTACTTTTTTGGCACTTTGGAAACTCAGTAGAGTAGAAGAGTGCTCTTTTATCAAAAGCAGAATGTGTTTCTTTTAAGGTGAGATAGTGTTTGTTTCCCATTCTTACATGGAGATGAATCTCATGCAGTTTCTGGTCCTATGAACAAGAGATTTTGTATGGTAAGGAAAGTCACTATTATGCTCCCATTGCCATACACAGTGAAAATAGCACTAGCATCTGTTCCCAGCAAGTACAGTGCATTGGACTGAAGAAAATCTACTGTTCTTGTCAGTTTTCTAAGCAGAGTTGAACTAGATATGGCCCCTGTGTTTAGGGAGCACAGTTCTTTTGTTCTGTGCAAGCACTCTGTTCTGGCCCTGTAGGAAACACAGTAGAGTAGAAGAGTGCTCTTTTCTCAAAAGCAGATTGTGTTCTTGTAAGGTGAACTAGTGATTATTTCTCATTCATGAACGGAGTTGGATCCCATGCAGTTTCTGGTCCTATGAGCAAGAGCTGTTTTCTAGTAAGGAAAGTCACTATTGTTCTCCCATTACCATACACAGTAAAAAAGCACTCGCGTCTGTTGCCAGTAAGTACAGTGTATTGGACTGAAGAGAAGTACTCTTCTTGTCAGTTTCCTAAGCAGAGTTGAACTAGATACACGTGTGTGTAGGAAGCACAGTTCTTTTGTTCTGAGCAAGCTAACTGTTCTGGCCCTACAGAAACACAGTAGAGTAGAAGAGTGCTCTGTTCTCAAAAGCAGAGTGTGTTTCTTGTAAGGCGAGCTAGTGTTTGTTTCCCATTCATGAATGGAGTCGAATCACATGCAGTTTCTGGTTCTACCAGCAAGAGATGTTTTCTGAAAGGAAAGTAACTATTGCGTTCCCATTGACATACACAGTACAAATAGCAATCTTGCCTGTTCCCAGCAAGCACAGTGTATTGGCCTGAAGAGAATCTACTGTTCTTTTAAGTTAGCTAAGCAAAGTTGAAATAGATATTACCTGTGTTTGTAAGAAGCACAGTTTTTTCTTCTCAGGAAGCTCATTTTTCTGGCCCTACAGGAAACACAGTAGAGTAGAGGAGTTCTATTTTCTCAAAAGCAGAGTGTGTTTCTTGTAAGGCGAGCTAGTGTTTGTTTCCCATTCATAAAAGGAGTTGTATCACATGAAGTATCTGGTCCTATGAGAAAGAGATTTTTTCTGGTAAGGAAAGTCACCCTTATGTCCCTATTGCCATATACAGTGCAAATTGCAACTCGCATCTGTTCCCAGCAAGTACACTGTATTGGACTAAAGAGACGCTATTGTTCTTGTCAGTTTCTTAAGCAGTGTTGAACTAGATATGGTCCATGTGTGTAGGAAGCACAGGTCTTTTGTTCTGAGCAATCTCACTGTTCTGGCCCTGTGGAAACACACTAGAGTAGAAGAGTGCTCTTTTCTCAAATGCAGTGTGTGTTTCTTGTAAGGCAAGCTAGTGTTTGTTTCTCAATCATAAACGAAGTTGAATCACATGCAGTTTCTGGTCCTACAAGCAAGAGTTGTTTTCTGGTAAGGAAAGTCACTATTGTGCTCCCATTGCCATACCCAGTACAAGTAGCAATCGCGCTTATTCCCAGGAAGTACAGTATATTGGCTTGAAGTGAAGCTACTGTTTTTGTTTGCTTCCTAAGCAGAGTTGAACTGGATATTACCCGTGTTTGTAGGAAACACAGTTCTTATGTTTTCAGCAAGCTCACTTTTCTGGCCCTATAGGAAACTCAGTAGAGGCAAAGATTGCTCTTTTCTCAAAAGCAGAGTGTGTTTTTTGTAAAGCGCGCTAGTGTTTGTTTTCCATTCATAAATGGAGTTGAATTCCATGCAGGTTATGGTCCTACTCACAAGAGTTGATTTCTGGTGAGGAAAGTCACTATTGCGCTCCCATTGCCATAGAAATTGCAAATAGCACTCGTGTCTGTTCCCAGCAAGTACAGTGTTTTTAACTGAAGAGAACCTACTGTTCTTGTCAGTTCTCTAAGCAGATTTGTACATGTATGTAGCCTGTGTGTTTAGGAAGCACAATTCTTTTGTTCTCTTCAAGCTCATAGTTCGGGCCTTATAAGAAACACAGTAGAGTAGAAGAATGCTCTTTTCCCAAAAGCAGAGTGTGTTACTTGAAAGGAGAGCTAGTGTTTGTTTCCCATTCATAAACGAAGTTGAATCACAAGCAGTTTCTGGTCCTATGAGTAAGAGTTGTTTTGTGGTAAGGAAAGTCTCTATTGTGATCCCATTGCCATACACAGTGCAAATAGCTTTCCCGTCTGTTCCCAGCGAGTACAGTGTATTGGACTGAAGAGAATCTACTGTTCTTGTCAGTTTCCTAAGCAGAGTTGAACTAGGTATGGCCCGTGTGTAGGAAGCACAATTCTTTTGTTCTGAGCAACCTCACTGTACTAGCCTTATGGAAACACAGTACAGATGAAGAGTGCTCTTTTCTCAAAAGCAAAGTGTGTTTCTTGTAAGGCGAGCTAGTGTTTGTTTCCCATTCATAAACGGAGTTGAATCACATGCTGTTTCTGGTCATACGAGCAAGAGTTGTTTTCTTGTATTGAAAGTCACTATTGTGATCCCATTGCCATACACAGTGCAAAAAGCATTTGCATCTGTTTCGAAGAACTACAGTGTATTGGACTGAAGAGAAGATACTGTTCTTTTCAGTTTCCTATGCACAGTTGAACTAGATATGCCCCGGTGTGTAGGAAGCACAGTTCTTTTGTTCTGAGCAAGCTCACTGTTCTGGCCCTATAGGAAACAGAGTAGAGTGGAAGAGTGCTCTTTTCTGAAAAGCAGAATGTGTTTCTTGTAAGGCGACCTGGTGTTTGTTTCACATTCATAAACGGAGTTGAATCACATGCAGTTTCTGGTCCTACGAGCAAGAGTTGTTTTCTGGTAAGGAAATTAACTATTGAGCTCCCATTGCCATACGCAGAGAAAATAGACCTCGCGTCTGTTCCCAGAAAGTACATTGTATTGAAAAGAAGAGAAGCTACTGTTCTTGTCAGTTTCCTAAACAGAGTTGAACGTGTATATAGCCCGTGTGTGTAGGAAGCACAGTTCTTTTGTTCTGAGCAAGCTCACAGTTCACGCACTTTAGGAAACACAGTTGAGTAGAAGAGTGCTCTTTTCTCAAAGCAGAGTGTGTTTCTGTAAGGTGAGCTAGTGTTTGTTTCCCATTCATAAACGGAGTTGAATCACTTGCAGTTTCTGGTCCTAAGAGCAAGAGTTGCTTTCTGGTAAGAAAAGTCACTGTTGCGCTCCCATTGCCATACACAGTGCAAATAGCACTCGCGTCTGTTCCCAGCAAGTACAGTGTATTGGACTGAAGAGAAGCTACTGTTCTTGTCAGTTTACTAAGCAGAGTTGAACTGTATATGGTCCGTGTGGGTAGGAAGCACAGTTCTTTTGTTCTGAGCAAGATCACAGTTCTGGCACTATAGGAAACACAGTTGAGTAGAAGAGTGCTCTTTTCTGAAAAGCAGAATGTATTTCTTGTAAGACGAGCTAGTGTTTGGTTCCCATTCATAAACGGAGTTGAATCACATGCAGTTTCTGGTCCTACGAGCATGAGTTGTTTTCCGGTAAGAAAGTCTCTATTGTGTTCCCAATTTCATACACTGTGCAATAGCACGCGCGTCTGTTCCCAGCAAGTACATGTATTGGACTGAAGAGAAGCTACTCTTATTGTCAGTTTCCTAAGCAGAGTTGACCTAGATATGCCCGGTGTGTGTAGGAAGCACAGTTCTTTTGTTCTGAGCAAACTCACTGTTCTGGCCCTGTTGAAACAGAGCAGATAGAAGAGTGCTCTTTTCTCAAAAGAAGAGTGTGTTTCTTGTAAGGCGGGCTACTGTTCGTTTTCCATTGATAAATGGAGTTGAATCACATGAGTTTCTGGTCCTTTGAGCAAGAGTTGTTTTCTGGAATGGAAAGACACTATTATGTTCCCATTGCCATATACTGTGCAAAAAGCACTAGGGTCTGTTCCCAGCAAGTACAGTGTATTGGACTGAATTGTACTGTTCTTGTCAGTTTCCAAAGCAGAGTTGAACTGTATATACAGCGTGTGTGTAGGAAGAACAGTTCTTTTTTCTCAGCAAGCTCACTGTTCTGGCACTACAGAAACACAGTAGAGTAGAAGAGTGCTCTTTTCACAAAAGCAGAGTGTGTTTCTTGTATGGCGAGCTATTGTTTGTTTTCCATTCATAAACGGAGTTGAATCACATGCAGTTTCTGGTCCTATGAACAAGCGTAGTTATCTGGTATGAAAAGTCAGTATTATGCTTCCATTGACATATTCTGTGCAAATAGCACTTGCGTCTGTTTCCAGCTATTACAGTGTACAGGACTGAAGAGAAGCTACTGTTCTTGTCAGTTTCTTAAGCAGAGTTGAACTAGATATGGTCCATGTGTTTAGGAAGCACAGTTCTTTTGTTCTGAGCAAGCTCACTGTTCTGGCCCCATGGAAACACAGTAGAGTAGAAGAGTGCTCTTTTCTCAAAAGCAGAGTGTGTTTCTTGTAAGACGAGCTAGTATTTTTTTCCCATTGATAAACAGAGTTGAATCACCTGCAGTTTCTGGTCCTATGAGCAAGAGATGTTTTCTTGTAAGGAAAGTCACTATTGCGCTCCCATTGCCATACACAGTGCAAATAGCACTCGCGTCTGTTGCCAGCAAGTACAGTGTATTGGACTGAAGAGGAGCTTCTGCTCTTGTCAGTCTCCTAAGGAGAGTTGAACTAGATATGGCCTGTGTGTGTTGGGAGCACAGTTCTTTTGTTCTGAGCAAGCTCACTGTTCTAGCTTATAGGAAATACAGTAGAGTAGATGAGTGCTCTTTTCTCAAAAGCAGGGTGTGTTTCTTATAAGGCGAGCTAGAGTTTGTTTCCCATTCATAAACGGAGCTGAATCACATGCAGATTCTGGACCTACAAGCAAGAGTTTTTTTTCTGGTAAGGAAAGTCACTATTGCACTCCCATTGCAATACACAGTGCAAATAGCATTTGAGTCTGTTCCCAGCACGTACAGTATATTGGACTGAAGAGAAGCTACTGTTCTTGTAAGTTTCCTAAGCATAGTTGAACTAGATATGGCCCATGTGTGTAGAAAGCACATTTCTTTTGTTCTGAGCAAGCTCACTGTTCTGGCCATATAGGAAACAGAGTAGAGTAGAAGAGTGCTCTTTTCTCAAAAGCAGAGTGTGTTTCTTGTAAGGCAAGATAATGCTGTTTTCCATTCACAAATGGAGTTGAATCACATGCAGTTTCTGGTCCTATGAGAAAGGTTTTTTTTTCTGGTAAGGAAAGTCAATATTGCGCTCCCATTGCCATTCACATTGCAAATAGCACTCGAGTAAGTCCCAGCAAGTACAGGGTATTTGATGAAGAGAAGCTGCTGTTCTTCTCAGTTCCTTAGCAGAGATAAACTAGATATTGCCCGTGTGTGTAGGAAGCACAGTTTTTTTCTGAGCAATTTCACTCTTCTGGCCCAATAGGAAACACAGTAGAGTAGAAGAGTGAGCTTTTCTCAGTAGTTGAGTGTGTTGCTTGTAAGGAGAACTAGTGTTTGTTTCCCATTCATAAACGGAGTTGAATCACATGCAGTTTCTGGTCCTACGTGCAAGAGTTGTTTTCTGGTAAGGAAAGTCACTATTTCGCTCCAATTTCCATTGCACTGGAATCTGTTCCCAGCAAGTACAGTGTATTGGACTGAAGAGAAGCTACTCTTCTTGTCAGTTACCTAAGCAGACTTGAACTAGGTATGGCTTGTGTGTTTAGGAAGCACATTTCTTTAGTTCTGAGCAAGCTCACTGTTCTGACCATCTAGGCAACACAGTTTTGTGAAAGAGTGCTCTTCTTTCAAAAGGAGAGTGTGTCTTGTAAGACGAGCTACTGTTTGTTTCACATTCTTAAATGGTGTTGAATCACATGCAGTTGCTGGTCCTACGAGTAAGATTTGTTTTCTGGTAAGGAAAGTCATTATTGCACTCCCATTGCCATACACAATGCAAATAGCACGCGCGTCTGTTCCAAGCAAGTACAGTATATTGGTCTGAAGATAAGCTACTGTTCTTGTCAGTTTACTAAGCAGAGTTGAACTAGATAGGGCCCTTGTGTGGAGGAAGCACAGTTCTTTTGTTCTAGGCAATCTCACTGTTCTGTCCCTATAGGAAACAGAGTAGAATAGAAGAGTGTTTTTTTCGCTAAAGCAGATTGTGTTTCTTGTACGGCAATGTAGTGTTGGATATCACCACAGAAACGGAGCTGAATCACATGCAGTTTCTGTACTTAAGTTCAAGAGTATTTTTCTGGTAAGGATAGTCATTATTGTGCTCCCATTGCCATTCAAAGAACAAATAGCACTCATGTCTGTTCCCAGCAAGTACAGAGTATTGGGCTGAAGAGTAGCTAATGTTCTTGTCAGTTTCCATAGCAGAGTTGAACTAGGTATGGTCTGATTTTTTAGTAAGCACAGTTCTTTTGTTCTGAGCAAGATCACTGTTTGGCCCTGTAGGAAACAGAGTAAAGAGGAGTGCTCTTTTTTCAAAAACAGAGTGTGTTTCTTGTAAGGCTAGCGAGTTTTGGTTTCACATTCAAAATCCGAGTTCAATCACATGCAGTTTCTGGTCCTATGAACAAGAGTTGTTCTCTGGTAAGGAAATTCACTAATGCACTCCCTTTGCCATACACAGTGCAAATAGCACTCAGGTCTGTTTAAAGCAAGTACAGTGTTTCAGACTGAAGAGAAGCTACTGTTCTTCTCAGTTTCCTAAGTAGACTTGAACTAGGTATGGCCTTTGTTTGTAGGAAGCACAGTTCTTTTGTTTTGAGCAAGCTCACTGTTCTGGCCATATAGGAAACAGAGTAGAGTAGAAGAGTGCTCTTTTTTCAAAAACAGAGTGTGTTTTTTGTAAGGCAAGCTAGTGTTTGTTTCCCATTCATTAACGGAGTAGAATCACATGCAGTTTCTGCTCCTACTACCAAGAATATTTTTCTGGTAAGAAAAGTCACTATTGTGCTCCCAATGGCATACACAGTAAAAAGAGCACTCTCGTCTGTTCCCAGCAAGTACAGTGTATTGCGCTGAAGAGAAACTACTGTTCTTGTCAGTTTCCAAAGCAGAGTTGACCTAGATAATTCCCGTGTGTGTAGGAAGCACAGTTCTTTTGTTTTGAGCAAGCACTCTGTTCTGCACCTATAGGAAACAGAGTAGAATAAAGAGTGCTCTTTTCTCAAAAGCAGAGTGTGTTTCTTGTAAGGCGAGCTAGTGTTTTTTTCTCATTGAAAAAACAGAGTTGAATCACATGCAGTTTCTGGTCCTTCGACAAAGAGTTGTTTTCTGGTTAGGAAAGTCAGTATTGCGCTCCCATTGCCTTACACAGTGCAAATAGCACAAGAGTCTGTTTTCAACAAGGACAGTGTATTGTACTGAAGAGAAGGTAATGTTCTTGTCAGTTTCCTAAGCAGAGTTGAATTAGATATGGCCCATGTGTGGAGGATGCACAGTTCTTTTGTTATGAGCAATCTCACTGTTCTGACACTTTAGGAAACACAGTAGAGTAGAAGTGTGCTCTTTTCTCAAAAGCCGAATGTGCTTCATGTTATGCGAGATTGTGTTGGTTTCCCATTCATAAACAGAGTCGAATCACATGCAGTTTCTGGTGCTACAGGTTAGAATTTTTTTCTAGTAAGGAATGTCACTATTGTGCTCCCTTTGCCATACACAGTACAAATAGCCCTCACATTTGTTCCCAGCAAGTACAGTGTATTGGACTGAAGAGAAGCTAATGTTCTTGCCAATTTCGTAAGAAGAGTTGAACTAGGAGTGGCCGGTCTGAGTAGGAAGCACAGATTTTTGTTTAGAGCAAGCTCACTGTTCTGGCCCTGTAATAAACAGAGTAGAGAAGAAGAGTGGTCTTTTCTCAAAAGCACAGTGTGTTTTTAGTAAGGCATGCTAGTGTTGTTTCACAATAATAAATGGTGTAGAATCACATGCAGTTTCTGGTGCCACGAGCAAGAGTTGTTTTCTGGTAAAGAAAGTCACTCTTTGCTCCCAATGACATACACAGTGCAAATAACCCTCACGTCTTTTCCCAGCAAGTACAGTGTATTGAAAGGAAGATAAGCTACTGCTCTTGTCAGTTTCCTTAGCAGAGTTGAACTAGATATGGCCCATGTGTTTTGAAACACAGTTCTTTTGTGCTGAGCAAGCTCACTGTTCTGGCCATATGAGAAACAGAGTAGAGTAGAAGAGTGCTCTTTTCTCAAAAGCAGAGTGTGTTCCTTGTAAGGAAAGGTAGGATTGGTTTCTACTACATAAACAGAGTTGAATCACATGCCGTTTCTTGTCTTAAGAGCAAGAGCTGTTTCCTTGTATGGAAAGTCACTATTGCGCTCATATTGCCATACACAATGCAAATAGCACTCGCGTCTTTTCCCAGCAATTATAGTGTATTGGACAGAAGAGAACCTACTGTTCTTGTCAGTTTCCTAGGCAGATTTGAACCCGTGTGTGTAGGAAGCACTGTAATTTTGTTCAGAGCAACCTCACTGCTCTGGCCCTTTGGAAACACAGTAGAGTAGAAGTGTGTTCCTTTCTCAAAAGCAGAGTGTGTTTTTTGTAAGGCGAGCTAGAGTTGGTTTTGCATTTATAAATGGAGTTGAATCACATGCAGTTTCTGGTCCTATGAGCAGAATTTGTTTTCTTCTAAGGAAAGTCACTATTGCACTCCCATTGCCATACTTAGTACAAATTGCACTCGCGTATGTTCCTAGCCATGACAGTGTATTGGGCTGAAGTGAAGCTACTGTTCTTGTCAGTTTCCTAATCAGAGTTGAACTAGATATGGCCCGTGTGTGTAGGAAGCACAGTTATTTTGTTCTGAGCAAGCTCCCTGTTCTGGCACTGCAGGAAACAGAGTACAGTAGAAGAGTGCTCTTCTCTAAAGCAGAGGGTGTTTCTTGTAAGATGAGCTAGTGTTTGTTTCCCAATCATAAAGGGAGTGGAATCACATGCTGTTTCTGGTCATATGAGCAAGAGTTGTTTTCTGGTAAGGAATGTCACTATTGCATTCCCATTGTCATACACAGTGCAAAAAGCTCTCGCGTCTGTACCTAGCAAGTACAGTGTATTGGGGTGAAGAGATGCTTCTGTTCTTGTCAGTTTCCTAAGCATAGTAGAAGTAGATATGGCCCGTGTGTGTAGGACACACAGTTCTATTGTTATGAGCCAGCTCACTGTTCTGGCCGAATAGGAAACAGAGTAGAGTATAAGAGTGCTCTTTTCTCAAAAGCGTAGTGTGTTTCTTGTAAGACGCCCTAGTGTTTGTTTCCCATTCATAAACGGTGTTGAATCACATGCAGTAACCGGTCTTTTAGAGCAAGAGTTGTATTCTGGTAAGGAAAGTCACTACTGCGGTCCCAATGCCGTACACAATGCAAATAGCACTTGCGTCTGTTCCCACGAAGTACAGTGTACTGGGATAAAGAGAAGCTAAAGTTCTTGTCAGTTTCCTATGCAGAGTTGAATTAGATAGGGCTTTTGTGTGTAGTAAGCACAGTTCTTTTTTCTGCGCAAGCTCACTGTTCAAGCCCTATAGAAAACACAGTAGAGTAGAAGTGTGGTCTTTTCTCAAAAGCAGAGTGTGTTTTTGTCAGGCGAGCTAAAGTTTGTTTCCCATTCATAAACAGAGTTGAATCACATTCAGTTTCAGGTCCTATGTGCAAGAGTTGTTTTCAGGTAATGAAAGTCACTATTGTGCTCCCAATGACATACACAGTGCAAATAGCACTCGCATCTGTTCCCAGCAAGTACATTGTATTGGCCTGAAGAGAAGATCCTGTTTTTTTCAGTTTCCTATGCAGAGTTGACTTAGATAGGGCCCGTGTGTGTAGGAAGCACAGTTCTTTTGTTCTGAGCAAGCACACTGTTCTGACCCTATAGGAAACACATTAGAGTAGATGTGTGCTCTTTTCTTAAAAGCAGAATTTGTTTCTTATAAGGCGAGATAGTGTTCGTTTCCCATTCGAAACGGAGTGGAATCACATGCAGTTTCTGGTCCTACCGATAAGAGTTGTTTTCTGGTAAAGAAAGTCACTATTGTGCTCCCACTGCCATACACAGTACAAATAGCCCTCACTTCTGTTCCCAGCAAGCACAGCATATTGGGCTGAGGAGAAGCTAATGTTCTTGTCAGTTTCCTAAGCAGAGTTGAACTAGATATGGCCAATGTGTGTTAGAAGCACAGATTTTTGTTTAGAGAAATCTCACTTTTCTGGCCCTGTAGGAAACAGAGTAGAGTAGAAGAGTGCTCTTTTCTCAAAAGCAGAGTGTGTTTCTAGTAAGGCGTGCTAGTGTTGTTTCACAATTATAAATGGTGTAGAATCACGTGCAGTTTATTGTCCTACTAGCAAGATTTTTTTTTCTGGTAAAGAAAGTCACTATTGTGCTCCCAATGTCGTACACGGTGCAAATAGCACTTGCATTTGTTCCCAGCAATTACAGTGTATTGGACTGAAGAGATGGTAATATTCTTCCCTTTTTCCTAAGCAGAGTTGAACTAGATATGTCCTGTGTGTGTAGGAAGCACAGTTCTTTTGTAATGAGCAAGCTCACTGTTCTGGCCATATAAAACAGAGTAGAGTAGAAGAGTGTTCTTTTTTCAAAAGTATAGTGTGTTTCTTGTAAGGAGAGCTAGTTTTGGTTTCTTATTCATAAACGGAGTTCAATCACATGCAGGTTCTGGTCTTACGAGTCAGAGTTGTTTTCTCGTAAGGAAAGTCTCTGTTGCGCTTCCAATGCCATACACAGAGCAAATAGCAGTCGGATCTTTTCCCAGCAAATACAGTGTATTGGACTGAAGAGAACTAACAGTTCTTGTCAGTATCCTAAGCAGAGTTGAAGTAGATATGGTCCATCTGTGTAGGAAGCAATGTTGTTGTTTTTTTTTTTCTGAGTAAGCACTCTGTTCAGGCCCGATAGCAAATACAGTATAGTAGAAGTGTGCTCTTTTATCAAAAGCAGAGTGTGTTTCTTGTAAGTGAGCTAGTGTTTGTTTCACATTCATAAACAGAGTTGGATCACATGTAATTTCTGGTCCTATGAGCAAAAGATGTTTTCTAATAAGGAAAGTCAATATTGCGCTCCCTTTGACATGCACAGTGCAAATAGCACTCACGTCTGTTATCAGCAAGTACAGTGTATTGGACTGAGGAGAAGCTACTGTTCATGTCAGCTACCTAAGTAGAGTTGAACTAGATACGACCCGTGTGTAGGAAGCACAGTCTTTTTGTTCTGAGCAAGCTCACTGTTCTGGCCCTTTAGGAAACAGAGTACATTATAGCAGTGCTCTCTTCTCACAGCAGAGTGGGTTGCTTGTAAGGCAAGCTAGTCCTTGTTCTTATTCTTAAACAGAGTTTAATCATGTGTAGTTTCTGGTCTTACAAGCAAGAGTTGTTTTCTGGTAAGGAAAGTCACTATTGTGCTCCCATTGCCATAAACAGTGCTAAAGAGCTGGCATCTCTTCCCAGCAAGTACAGTGTACTGGATCGAAGAGAACCTACTGTTCTTGTCAGTTTCCTAATGAGAGTTGAACATGTATATATCCCATGTGTGTAGAAAGCACAGTTCTTTTGTTGTGAGCAAGCTCACTGTTCTGGCCCTATAGGAAACACAGTAGAGTAGAAGTGTGCCTTTTCTCAAAAGTAGAGTGGGTTTCTTGTAAGGAGAGTTAGTGTTTGTTTCCCATTAATAAACGGAGTTTAATAACATGCAGTTTCTGGTCCTACGAGCAAGTGTTGTTTTCTGGTAAGGAAAGTCACTACTGACTTCCAAATACCATAATAATTGCAAATAGCAATCACGTCTGTTCCCAGCAATACAGAATATTGCACAGAAGAGAAGCTACTGTTCTTGTCAGTTTCCTAAGCAGAGTTGAAATAGATATGGGCCGTGTGTGTAGGAAGCACAGTTCTTTTGTTATGAGTAAGCTCAGTGTTCTATCCCTATTTGAAACACAGTATTGTAGAAAAGTGCTTTTTTCTCAAAAGCAGAGTGTGTTTACTGTAAGGCTAGCCACTCTTTGTTTTCCAATAAGAAACAGAGTTGAATCACATGCAGTTTTTGGTCGTATGAGCAAGAGATGTTTTCTGGTAAGGAAAGTCAGTATTGGGCTCCCATTGCCATACACAGTGCAAATAGCGCTCGTGCCTATTACCAGCAAGTACAGTTTATTGGACTGAAGAGAAGCTACTGTTCTTGTCAGTTTCCTAAGCAGAGTTGAAATAGATAAGGCCCATGTGTATAGGAAGCACAGTTCTTTTATTCTTAGCAAGATCACTGTTCTGGCCCTATAGGTAACAGTGTAGAGTAGATGAGTGTTCTTTTCTCAAAAGCAGAGTGTGTTTCTTGTAAGGCGAGCTAGTGTTTGTTTCCCATTCATAAATGGAGTTGAATCATATGCAGTTACTGGTCCTACGAGCAAGAGTTGTTTTCTGGTAAGGAAGTTCACTATTGTCCTCCCATTGACATACACAGTACAAATAGCACTTGCGTTGTTCCCATTAAGTACAGTGTATTTGACTGAAGAGAATCTACTATTCTTGTCAGTTTCCAAGGCAGAGTTGAACTGTATAGGGCCCGTGTGTGTAGAAAGCTCAGTTCTTTTGTTGTGAGAGAGCTCATAGTTCGGGCCCTATAAAGAAACACAGTAGAGAAGAAGAGTGCTCTTTTCTTAAAAGCAGAGTGGGTTTCATATAAGGCGAGGTAGTGTTTGTTTCCCATTCATAAATGGAGTTGAATCACATGCAGTTTCTGGTCCTACGAGCAAGAGTTATTTTCTGGTAATGAAAGTCACTATTGTGCTCCCATTGCCATACACAGTGCCAATAGCACTCCCCTCTGTTCCCTGGAAGGACAGTGTATGGGACTGAAAAGAAGCTACTGTTTTTGTCAGTTTTCTATGCAGAGTTGAACTAGATATAGACCGTGTGTGTAGGAAGCACAGTTCTTTTGTTCTGAGCAAGCTCACTCTTCTGGACCGTTAGAAAACACAGTACAGTAGAAGAGTGCTCTTTTCACAAAAACAGATTGTGTTTCTTGTAAGTTGAGCTAGTGTTTGTTTCCCATTCATAAACGTAGTTGAATCACATGTAGTTTCTGGTCCTTCGAGCAAGAGTTTCCTAAGCAGAGTGGAACTAGATATGGCCCTTGTGTGTAAGCAGCACATTTCTTTTGTTCTGAGCTATGTCATTCTTCTGGCACTATTGGAAACACAGTAGAGTCGAAGAGTACTCTTTTTACTCAAGAACAGAGTGTGTTTCTTGTAAGGCGAGCCAGTTTTGTTTCCCATTCATAAGCGTAGTTGAATCACATGCAGTTTCTGGTCCCACGAGCAAGAGTTGTTTTCTGGTAAAGAAAATCACTATTGTGCTCCCATTGCCAAGCAAAGTGCAAATATCACTCGTGTATGTTCCCACAAAGCACAGTTTCTAGGACTGAAGCGAAGCTACAGTTCTTGTCAGTTTTATAAGGAAAGATGAAATAGATATGGCCTGTGTGTGTAAAAAGCACAGTTCTTTTGTTCTGAGCAAGCTCACTCTTCTGGCCCTATAGGAAACACAGTAGAGTAGAAGAGAACACTTTTTTCAAAAGTAGAGTGTGTTTCTTGTAAGGCAAGCTAGCGTTTGTTTCGCATTTGTAAACCAAATTGAATCACATGCAATTTCTGGTCCAATGAGCAAGAGTTATTTTCTGTTAAGGAAAGTTACTATTCAGCTCACAGTGCCAAACACAGTGCAAATAGCACTTGGGTCTGTTCCCAATTATACAGTGTATTGGACTGAAGAGAAGATGCTGATCTTGTCAGTTTCCTAAGCAGAGTTGAACTAGATATGACCGTGTGTGTAGGAATCCCAGTTCTTTTTTTATGCTCAAGCTCACTCTTCTGGCCCTATAGGGAACACAATAGAGTTAAAGAGTGCTCTTTTCTCAAAATCAGTGTTTCTTGTAAGGTGAGCTAGTTTTTGTTTACCATTCATAAACGGAGTTGAATCACAAGCAGTTTCTGGTCCTACGAGCAAGAGTTGTTTTCTGGTAAGGAAAGTCACTATTGCGCTCCCATTGCCATACACAGTGGAAATAGCACTCGGGTCTATACCATCATGTACAGTTTATTAGACTGAAGAGAAGCTAATGTTATTGTCAGTTGCCTAAGTAGAGTTGAACTAGATAAGTCCCGTGTGTGTAGGAAGCACAGTTCTTTTGTTCTGAGCAAGCTTACTTTTCTGGCCCTATAAGAAACACATTAGAGTAGACAAGTGCTCTTCTCTCAAAAGCAGAGTGTGTTTATTGTAAGGCGAGCTAGTGATTTTTTCCCATTCATAAACGGAGTTGAATCATATGCAGTTTCTGGTCCCACGAGCAACAGTTGTTTTCTGTTAAGGAAAATCACTATTGTGCTCCCATTGCCATGCACAGTGCAAATAGCACTTGAGTATGTTCCCAGCAGTTTCTTTGACTGAAGAGAAGCTACTGTTCATGTCAGTTTCCTAAGGAAACATGAAATAGATATGTCCCGTGTGTAGGAAGCACAGTTCTTTTTTTCTGAGCAAGTACACTCTACTGGCCCTATAGGAAACACAGTAGAGTAGAAGAATGCTCTTTTTTCAAAAACAGAGTGTGTTTCTTGTAAGGCAAGCTAGCTTTCGTTCCCATTCATGAACCGAGTCGAATCACTTGCAGTTTCTGGTCCAATGAGCAAGAGTTATTTTCTGGTAATGAAAGTCACTATTCAGCTACCAGTACCATACACAGTGCAAATAACCCTCGTGTCTGTTCCCAGCTAGTACAGTATATTGGACTGAAGAGAAGCTGCTATTCTTGACAGTTTCCTAAGTAGAGTTGAACTAGATATGACCGTGTGTGTAGGAAGCCCAGTTCTTTTGTTCTGCTAAAGCTCACTCTTCTGGCTCTATAGGAAACACAGTAGAGTAGAAGAGTGCTCTTTTCTCAAAATCAATGTTTCTTGTAAGGAGAGCTAGTTTTTGTTTTCCATTCATAAACGGATTGAATCACATGCAGTTTCTGGTCCTAAGAGGAAGAGTTGTTTTCTGGTAAGGAAAGTCACTATTGCACTTTCATTGCCATACACAGTGCAAATAGCACTCGCATCTGTCCCAGCAAGGACAGTGTATTGGACTGAAGAGACTTGTGTTCTTGTTAGTTTCCTAAGCAGTGTTGAACTAGATATGGCCCGTGTGTGTTGGAAGCACAGTTCTTTTGTTCTGAGCAAGGTCACTCTTCTCTCCCTATAGGAAACTCAGTAGAGTAAATGAGTGCTCTTTTCTCAAAACCAGAGTGTGTTTCTTGTTAGGCGAGATAGTGTTTGTTTCCCATTCATAAACAGAGTTGAATCACATGCAGTTTCTGGTCCTATGAGCTAGACTTGTTTTCTGGTAAGGAAAGTCACTATTGCTCTCCCATTGCCATACACAGTGCGAATAGCACACCCATCTGTTCTAATATAGTACAGTGTATTGGACTGAAGAGAAGCTGTTGTTCTTGTCAGTTTCCTAAGCAGAGTTAAACTAGATATGTCCCGTGTGTATAGGAAGCACAGTTCTTTTTTTTTATTTTTATTTTGCAATACAATTCAATTCTACATTTCAGCCAAAGATTCCCTTGTTTTCCCCCCTCCCGCCCCCTCACCTTCCCCCCCCAACCTGCACCCCATTCACCTCTCCTCCAGGGCAAAGCCTTGCCCGCAGGCAGAGATCAACCTGGTAGACTCAGTCCAGGTAGGTCCAGTACCCCCTCCCATGCCGAGCCAAGGAACCCTGCATAGGCCCAAGGTTTCAAACAGCCGACTAATGTAATGAGCACACGACCCGGTCCCACTGCCTACTTGCCTCCCAAACAGATCAGGCCAATCAACTGTTTCACCCACTCAGAGGGCCTGATCCAGTTGGTGACCCCTCAGTCATTGGTTCATATTTTATATGTTTCCTTTCATTTGGCTATTTGTCCCTGTGCTTTATCCAACCTTGGTCTCAACAATTCTCTCTCATATAAACCCTCCTCATTCTCACTAATTGGAATCCCAGAGATCCACCTGGGGCCTAGTCATGGATCTCTGCATCCAGATTCCTCAGTAGTTGGATGAGGTTTCTGGCACGACAATTAGGGTGTTTGGCCATCCCATCACCAGAGTAGGTCAATTCGGGCTGTCTCTCGACCATTGCCAGCAGTCTGTTGTGGGGGTATCTTTGTGGGTTTCTGTGGGCCTCTCTAGCACGTTGCTTCTTCCTATTCTCATGTGGTCTTCATTTACCATGGTCTCCTATTCCTTGTTCTCCCTCTCTGTTGTTGATCCAGCTGGGATCTTCCGCTCCCTCAAACTCTCTTTTCCTCCACCCTTGCCCTTCACTACCTCCACTCATGTCCAGGCTGTTCATGTAGATCTCATTCCATTTCTCTGTCATTGGGCGATCCCCGTGTCTTTCTTGGGGTCCTGTTTTCCAGGTAGCCTCCCTGGTGATGTGAGTAGCAGTCCAGTCATCCTTGTTCCACATCTAGTATCCTCCTATGAGTGAGTACATACCATGTTTGTCTTTCTGAGTCTGGGTTACCTCACTCAGGATGATTTTTTCTAGATCCATCCATTTGTCTGCAAACCTCATGATGTCATTGTTTTTCTCTGCTGAGTAGTATTCCATTGTGTATATGTACCACATTTTGTTTATCCATTCTTCAGTTGAAGGGCATCTAGGTTGTCTCCATGTTCTGGCTATTACAAACAATGCTGATATGAACATGGCTGCACCAGTGCTTTTGTGGTGTGGTTGAGCATTCCTTGGGTATATACCCAAGAGTGGTATAGCTGGATCTTGGGGGAGATGGATTCCCAATTTTCTAAGAAAGCACCATATTGATTTCCAAAGTCGTTGTACAAGCTTGCATTCCCACCAGCAGTGGAGGAGAGTTCCCCTAGCTCCACATCCTATCCAGCATAAGGTGTCTTCAGTGTTTTTGATCTTAGCCATTCTGACAGGCATTAGGTGGTATCTCAGAGTTGTTTTGATTTGCATTTTGCTGATGACTAGGGATGTTGAGCAATTCCTTAAATGACTTTCAGCCATTTGAGTTTCCTCTGTTGAGAATTCTCTGCTTAGTTCTATAGCCCATTTCTTAATTGGACTGTTGGGCATTTTGATGTCAAATTTCTTGAGTTCCTTATATATTCTGGATATCAGTCCTCTGTCAGATGTGGGGTTGGTGAAGATCTTTTCCCATTCTGTAGGCTGTCGCTTTGCCTTGTTGACCGTATCATTTGCTCTACAAAAGCTTCTCAGTTTCAAGAGGTCCCATTGATTGTTTCTCTCAGAAGCGCAGTTCTTTTGTTCTGAACAGGCTCACTCTTCTGGCCCTATAGGAAATACAGAAGAGTAGAAGAGTGCTCTTTTTTCCAAAGCAGATTGGGTTTCTTGTAAGGCAAGCTAGCGTTTGTGTCCCATTCATAAACCGAGTTGAATCACATGCTGTTTCTGGTCCAACAAGCAAGAGATATTTTCTGGTAAGGAAATTCACTATTCAGCTCCCAGTGCCAAACACAGTGCAAATAGCACTTGCTTCTGTTCTCAGCTAGTACAGTGTATTGGACTGAAGAGAAGCTGCTGTTCTTTACAGTTTCCTAAGCAGAGTTGAACTAGATATGACTGTTTGTGTAGGAAGACCAGTTCTTTTGATCTGCTCAAGCTTACTCTTCTGGCCCTATAGGAAACACAGTAGATTAGAAGAGTGCTCTTTTCTCAAAATCAGTGTTTAGTGTAAGGCGAGCTAGTTTTTGTTCACCATTCATAAACAGAGTTGAATCACATGCAGTTTCTGGTCCTATGAGATAGAGTTGTTTTCTGGTAAGGAAAGTCACTATTGTATTCCCATTGCCTTACACAGTGCAAATAGCACTCGCATCTGTTCCCAGCAAGTACAGTGTATTGGACTGAAGAGACTTGTGTTCTTGTCACTTTCCTAAGCAGTGTTGAACTAGATATGTCCCGTGTGTGTAGGAAGCACATTTCTTTTTTTCTGAGCAAGCTCACTCTTCTCTCCCCATAGGAAACACAGTAGAGTGGAAGAGTGCTCTTTTCTCAAAAGCATAGTGTGTTTCTTGTTAGGCGAGCTAGTGATTGTTTGCCATTCATAAACGGTGTTGAATCACATGCAGTTTCTCGTCCTATGAGCTAGACTTGTTTTCTGGTAAGGAAAGTCACTATTGCGTTCCCATTGCCATACACAGTGCAAATAGCACACGCATCTGTTCCAAGCTAGTACAGTGTATTGGAATGAAGAGATGCTGCTGTTCTTCTCTGTTTCCTAAGCAGAGATAAACTAGATATAGCCCATGTGTAGAAATCACAGTTCTTTGGTTCTGAACAAGCACACACTTCTGGCCCTATAGGAAACACAGTGGAGTAGAAGAGTGCTCTTTTCTCAAAGGCCGTGTTTCTTGTAAGGTAACCTAGTTTTTGTTTCCCATTCGTAACTGGAGTTGAATCACATTTCTTGTCCTAATATCAAGACTTGTTTTCTGGTAACGAAAGTCACTATTGCACACCCATTGCAATACACAGTGCAAATAGCACTGATGTCCGATCCCAGCAAGCACAGATTCTTGGACTGAAGAGAAGCTACTCTTCTTGTCAGTTTCCTAAGAAGAGTTGAACTAGATATGCCCCCTGTGTGTAGGAAGCACAGTTCATGTATTCTGAGCAATCTCACTCTTCTGGCCCTACAGGAAACACAGAAGTGTAGAAGAGGTACTTTTTCTCAAGAGCAGAGTGTGTTTCTTGTAATGTGAGGCATTGTTTGTTTCCTATTCATAAACGGTGTTTAAGCACATGCAGTTTTTGTACCTACGAGGAAGAGGCATATTCTGGTAAGAAAAGTCACTATTGCTCTCCCAATGCCACACACAGTGCAAATAGCACTCGTGTCTGTTCCCAGCAAGTACAGTGTATTGGACTGAAGAGAAGCTACTGTTCTTGTCAGTTTCCTATGCAGAGTGGAACTAGATATGGCCGTATGTGTAGGAAGTACAGTTCTTTTGTTCTGAGCAATCTCATTCTTCTGACCCTATAGGAAACACAGTAGAGTAGAAAGGTGCTCTTTTCTCAAGAGCAGAGTGTGTTTCTTCTAAGGCGAGCCATGTTTGTTTTCCATTCATAAACGTAGTTTAATCACATTCAGTTTCTGTTTTTACGAGCTAGAGTTGTTTTCCGGTAAGCTAAGTCACTATTGCGTTCCCATTGCCATACACAGTGCAAATAGCACTCGCGTCTGTGCCCAGGAAGCACAGTTTATTGGACTGAAGAGAAGCTACTGTTCTAGTCAGTTTCCTAAAAAGAGTTGAATTAGATATCGCCCATGTCTAGGAAGCACAGTTCTTTTGTTCTGAGCAAGTTCACTGTCCTGGCACTCTAGGAAAAACAGTAGAGTATAAGAGTGCTCTTTTCTCAAAAGCAGAGCATGTTCTTGGAAGGGGAGCTAGTGTTTGTTTCCCATTCATAAATGGAGTTGAATCACATGCAGTTCCTGGTCCTACGAACAAGAGTTGTTTTCTGGTAAGGAAAGTCACTATTGCGCTCCCAGTGCCACAGCTGCTGCAGTTTAATCCAATAGATTCACAATAAGACAGATCTAGATGTAATAGTTTACAATGTGTGTAAAATATACGTAGGCTTGAAAGAGACAGAAAAAGGTGATATATACAGTTATATAAACAAATACATAGTTTTAAGAAATAAAGTCTTTAAAGAGACAGTAAAACTAATATAAAAAATAAGCCATGTGAAATGAATATTATGTAGAGAATCTGGATTGTGTTGTCTTTGGGATTTTTAACTGCAGAAAACATTTGATTGTAAAAGCTTTTGAGGTATGCTAAAATGTATATTTTAAAGGTACCTTGATTTCAAAATTTGGATGTAAGTATATGTTGCTTTGGAAAGGAGGCTCTGCTTTTGTTTCCACAGAAATCCAGAGGCTATGGATTTGTTCCAGATTAAGATACATCAGGTTTGACCAGCCAAGACCCCCTGAAAGGTCTCCGATGACACCATGGCCCAGATGATCCAACATCCAGAATGTTTTGAAGGCATCTGGTTCAGATGATACAGCCTAATGGACTATTCCATAATTCTAAAATTTTGTTTCCCCATAAGATACAGCGCCCCCGTCCAGCAGGAAGTAGTAAGAGAAGCTACGCCCAACTTCCCAAATTATATGTAATTTTACTTTGTTAAGGTTAAAACCTTCCTTTTTGAAAAAAAAGAAAAAGGGGAAGTGCTGTGGGATGTTCTGTATGGCAAATGTGTTGCTAATTAGTCAATAAATAAAACACTGATTGGTCATTGGCTAGGCAGGAAGTGTAGGCGGGACAAGGAGGAGAATAAAGCTGGGAAGTGGAAGGCTGAGTCAGAGAGACACTGCCAGCCACCACGATGAGGAACAGCATGTGAAGATGTTGGTAAGCCACGAGCCATGTGGCAAGGTATAGATTAATGGAGATGGATTAATTTAAGCTGTAAGAACAGTTAGCAAGAAGCCTGCCACAGCCATACAGTTTGTAACCAATATAAGTCTCTGTGTTTATTTGGTACGGTCTGAGCAGCTGTGGGACTGGCAGGTGAGAGAGATTTGTCCTGACTGTGGGCCAGGCAGGAAAACTCTACCTACATTCTGTTCTTGTCATTTTCCTAAGCAGAGTTGTACTAGATATGACCCTATGTGTAGGAATCCCAGTTCTTTTGTTCTGCTCAAGCTCACGCTTCTGGCCCTATAGGAAACACAGTAGAGTAGAACAGTGCTCTTTTCTCAAAATCAGTGTTTCTTGTAAGGCGAGCTACTTTTTGTTTACCATTCATAAACGGAGTTGAATCACATGCAGTTTCTGGTCCTACGAGCAAGAGTTGTTTTCTGGTAAGGAAAGTCACTATTGCGCTCCCATTGCCATACACAGTGCAAATAGCACTCGCATCTGTACCCAGCAAGTACAGTGTATTGGACTGAAGAGACTTGTGTTCTTGTCACTTTCCTAAGCAGTGTTGAACTAGATATGTCCCGTGTGTAGGAGGCACAGTTCTTTTGTTCTGAGCAAGCTCACTGTTCTGGCCCTAAAGGAAACACAGTAGAGTAGAAGAGTGCTCTTTTCTCAAAACCAGAGTGTGTTTCTTGATGAGCAAGCTAGTGTTTGTTTCCTATTCATAAACAGAATTGAATCACATGCAGTTTCTGGTCCTATGAGCTAGACTTGTTTTCTGGTAAGGAAAGTCACTATTGCGTTCCCATTGCCATAGACAGTGCAAATAGCACTCGCGTCTGTTCCCCGCTAGTACAGTGTATTGTATTGAAGAGAAGCTGCTGTTCTTGTCAGTTTCCTAAGCAGAGTTAAACTAGATATGGCCCGTGTGCAGGAAGCACAGTTAATTATTTCTGAGCAAGCACAAACTTCTGGCCCTATAGGGAACACAGTAGAGTAGAAGAGAGATCTTTTCTCAAAAGCAGATTGTGTTTCTTGAAAGACAAGATAGTATTTGTTTACCATTCATAAACGGAGTTGAATCACATGTAGTTTCTGGTACTTCGATCAAGAGTTGTTTTCTGGTAGTGAAAGTCACTATTGTATTCCCATTGCCTTACACAGTGCAAATAGCACTCGCATCTGTTCCCAGCAAGTACAGTGTATTGGACTGAAGAGACTTGTGTTCTTGTCATTTTCCAAAGCAGTGTTTCACTAGATATGGCCTATGTGTGTAGGAAGCACACTTCTTTTGTTCTGAGCAAACTCACTTTTCTGGCCCTTTAGGAAACACAGTAGTGTAGCTTGAGTTTTCCTGCCTGGCCCACGGTCAGGGCAAATCGCTTTCACCCGCCAGTCCCACAGCCACTCAGACCCGATCAAGTAAACACAGAGACTTATATTAGTTACAAACTATATGGCCGTGGCAGGCTTCTTGCTAACTGTTCTTAATTTCTTAAATTAATCCATTTTCATTAATCTATACCTTGCCACATGGCTCGTGGCTTAAGGGGATCTTTCCATGCGGCTTGTCATGATGTCAGCTGGCAGTGTCTCCCCCCCAGCCTTCCACTTCCCAGAATTCTTCTCCTTGTCCCACCTAAACTTCCTGCCTAGCCAATGGCCAATCAGTGATTTATTTACTGAACAATCAGCAACACATTTGACATACAGACCATCCCACAGCACAGTAGAGTAGAAGAGTGCTCTTTTCTCAAAAGTAGAGTACGTTTCTTGTAAGGCGAGGTAGTATTTTTTTGCCATTCATAAACGGAGGTGAATCACATGAAGGTTCTGGTCCTATGATCAAGAGTTGTTTTCTGATAATGAAAGTCACTACTGCGCTCCCATTGCCATACACAGTGCAAATAGCACTCAAATCCGTTCCAAGCAAGCACAGTTTCTTGGACTGAAGAGAAGCCACTGTTCTTGTCAGTTTCCTAAGCAGAGTTGAACTAGATATGGCTCGTGTGTGTAGGAAACACAGTTCTTTTGTTCTGAGCAATCTCACTCTTCTGGCCCTATGGCAATCACAGTAGAGTAGAAGAGTTCCTTTTTCTCAAGAGCAGAGTGTGTTTCTTGTAAGGCAAGCTAGGGTTTGTTTCTCATTCATAAACAAAGTTGAATCTCATGCAGTTTCTGGTCCTACGAGCAAGAGTTGTTTTCTGGTAAGGAAAGTCACTATTGTGCTCCATTGCCATACACAGTGCAAATAGCAATCGATTCTGTTTCCAGCAAGTACAGTGTATATAACTGAAGGAACTTGTGTTCTTGTCACATTCCTAAGCAGTGTTGAACTAGATATGGCCTGTGTGTAGGAAGCACAGTTCTTTTGTTCTGAGCAAGATCACTTTTCTGGCCCTATAGGAAACACAGTAGAGTAGAAGAGTGCTCTTTTGGTTGTGAGCCTAGCTTTTTAACAGCTAAGCTATCCCTCCAGCGCCGGGCGGTGGTGGCACACGCCTTTAATCCCAGCACTCGTGAGGCAGAGCCAGGTGGATCTCTGTGAGTTCGAGGCCAGCCTGGGCTACCAAGTGAGATCCAGGAAAAGGCGCAAAGCTGCACAGAGAAATCCTGTCTCGAAAAACCAAAAAAAAAAAAAAAAAAGAAGAAGAGTGCTCTTTTTTCAAATCCAGAGTGTGTTTCTTAATAGGCTCGCTAGTGTTTGTTTCCCATTCATAAACGGAGTTGAATCACATGCATTTTCTGGTCCTATGAGCTAGACTTGTCTTCTGGTAAGGAAAGTCACTATTGTGTTCCCATTTACATACACAGTGCAAATAGCACTCGCGTCTGTTCCCAGCTAGTACAGTGTATTGGACTGAAGAGAAGCTGCTGTTCTTTTCAGTTTCCTAAGCTGAGTTGAACTAGATATGACCATGTGTGTAGGAAGCCCAGTTCTTTTGTTCTGCTCAAGATCACTCTTCTGGCCGTAGAGGAAACACAATAGAGTAGAATAGTGCTCTTTTCTTGAAATCAGTGTTTCTTGTAAGGCGAGCAAGTTTTTGTTTACCATTCACAAATGGAGTTGAATCACATGCAGTTTCTGTTATAGGAGCAAGAGTTCTTTTCTGGTAAGGAAAGTCACTATTGCGCTCCCATTGACATACACATTGCAAATAGCACTGGCATCTGTTCTCAGCAAATACAATGTATTGGACTAAAGAAAAGCTACTGTTCTTGTCAGTTTCCTAAGCAGAGTAGAACTAGATATGTCTCGTGTGTGTAGGAAGCACAGTTTTTTGTTCTGAGCAAGTTTACTTTTCTGGCCCTAAGAGAAACACAGTAGAATAGAAGAGTGCTCTTTTCTCAAAAGCAGAGTGTGTTTCTTGTAAGGGGAGCTAGTGATTGTATCCCATTCATAAACGCAGTTGAATCACATGCAATTTCTGGCCCCACGTGCAAGAGTTGTTTTCTGGTAAGGAAAGTCACTATTGCGCACCCATTGCCATGCACAGTGCAAATAGCACTTGTTTCAGTTCCCATAAAGCACAGTTTCTTGGACTGAAGATAAGCTACTCTTCTTGTCAGTTTCCTAAGCAGAGTGGAACTAGATATGGTCCCTGTGTGTAGGAAGCACAGTTCTTTTATTCTGTGCAAGCTCACTCTTCTGGCCCTATAGATAACACAGTAGAGTAGAAGAGTGCTCTTTTTTCAAAAGCAGAGTGTGTTTCTTGTAAGGCAAGCTACCGTTTGCTTCCCATTCATAAACCGAGTTGAATCACAAGCAGTTTCTGTTCCATCGAGCAAGAGTTATTTTCTGTTAAGGAAAGTCACTATTCAGCTCCCAGTGCCATACACAATGCAATCAGCATTTACGTCTGTTCCCAGCTAGTACAGTGTATTGGACTGAAGAGATGCTGGTGCTCTTGTCAGTTTCCTAAGCAGAGTTGAACTAGATATGACCGTGTGTGTAGGAAGCCCAGTTCTTTTGTTCTGCTCAAGCTCACTCTTCTGGCTCTATAGGAAACACAGTAGATGAGAAGAATGCTCTTTTCTCAAAATCAACGTTTCTTGTAAGGAGAGCTAGTTTTTGTTTTCCATTCATAAACGGAGTTGAATCACATACAGTTTCTGGTCCTATGAGCAAGAGTTTTTTTCTGGTAAGGAAAGTCACTATTGAGCCCCCATTGCCATACACAGTGCAAATAGCACTCGCATTTGTTCCCAGCAAATACAGTGTATTGGACTGAAGATACTTGTGTTCTTGTCACTTTCCTAAGCAGTGTTGAACTAGATATGGCCCGTGTGTTTAGAAATCACAGTTCTTTTGCTCTGAACAAGCTCACTCTTCTCTCCCTATAGGAAAAACCTTAGAGTAGAAGCGTGCTCTTTTTTCAAAACCAGAGTGTGTTTCTTGTTAGGCGAGCTACTGTTTGTTTGACATTTATAAACTGAGTTGAATCACATGCAATTTCTGGTCCTATGAGCTAGACTTGTTTTCTGGTAAGGAAAGTCACTATTGCACTCCCATTTTCATACACAGTGCAAAAAGCACTCGAGTCTGTTCCCAGCAAGTAGAGTGTATTGGACTGAAGAGAAGCTACTGTTCTTGTCAGTTTCCTAAGCAGAGTTGAACTAGATGTGGCCGTGTGTACGAAATACAGTTCTTATGTTCTGAGCAAGCTAACTGTTCTGGCCCTTTGGAAACACATTACAGTAGAAGAGTGTTCTTTTCTCAAAAGCAGAGTGTGTTTCTTGTGCCAAGCTAGCATCTGTTTTCCATTCATTAACGGAGTTTAAGCACACGCAGTTTCTGGTCACACCCAAGAGTTGTTTTCTGGTAGTGAAAGTCACTATTGTATTCCCATTGCCGTACACAGTGCAAATAGCACTGGCGTCCATTCTCAGCAAGTACAGTGTATTGGACTGAAGAAAAGCTACTGTTCTTGTCAGTTTCCTAAGCAGGGTTGAACTAGAAATGTCCCGTGTGTGTAGGAAGCACAGTTCCTTTGTTCTGAGCTAGCTTACTTTTCTGGCCCTATAAGAAACAAAGTAGAGTAGAAGAGTGCTCTTTTCTCAAAATCAGTGTTTCTTGTTAGGTGAACTAGTGTTTGTTTCCCATTCATAAACGGAGTTGAATCACATGCAATTTCTGGTCCTATGAGCTAGACTTGTTTTCTGGTAAGGAAAGTCACTATTGCGCTCCCATTGCCATACACAGTGCGAATAGCACACCCATCTGTTCTAATATAGTACAGTGTATTGGACTGAAGAGAAGCTGCTGCTGTTCTTGTCAGTTTCCTAATCAGAGTTGAACTAGATATGTCCCGTGTGTGTAGGAAGCACAGTTCTTTTTTTTTATTTTGCAATACAATTCAATTCTACGTTTAAGCCAAAGATTCCCTTGTTTTCCCCCCTTTGCCCCCCTCACCTTCCCCCCCCCGCCCTCCCCCATTCTCTCCTCCAGGGCAAAGCCTTTTCCGCAAGCTGAGTTCAAACTTGTAGACTCAGTCCAGGTAGGTCCAGTCCCCCCTCCCATGCCGAGCCAAGGGACCCTGCATAGGCCCAAGGTTTCAAACAGCCGACTCATGCAAAGATCACAGGACTTGGTCCCATGGCCTGCTTGCCTCCCATTCAGATCAGGGCAATCAACTCTTTCACCCACTCAGAGGGCCTAATGCAGTTGGTGACCCTCAGCCATTGGTTCATATTTCATATGTTTCCGTTCGTTTGGCTATTTGTCCCTGTGCTTTATCCAACCTTGGTCTCAACAATTCTCACTCATATAAACCCTCTTCATTCTCGCTAATTGGACTCCCAGAGATCCACCTGGGGCCTAGTCATGAATCTCTGCATCCAGATCCCTCAGTAGTTGGATGAGGTTTCTGGCATGACAATTAAGGTGTTTGGCCATCCCATCACCAGAGTAGGTCAGTTTGGGCTGTCTCTCGACCATTGCCAGCAGTCTGTTGTGGGGGTATCTTTGTGGGTTTCTGTGGGCCTCTCTAGCACTTTGCTTCTTCCTATTCTCATGTGGTCTTCATTTACCATGGTCTCCTATTCCTTGTTCTCCCTCTCTGTTGTTGATCCAGCTGGGATCTTCCGCTCCCTCAAACTCTCTTTTCCTCCACCCTTGCCCTTCACTACCTCCACTCATGTCCAGGCTGTTCATGTAGATCTCATTCCATTTCTCTGTCATTGGGCGATCCCCGTGTCTTTCTTGGGGTCCTGTTTTCCAGGTAGCCTCCCTGGTGATGTGAGTAGCAGTCCAGTCATCCTTGTTCCACATCTAGTATCCTCCGATGAGTGAGTACATACCATGTTTGTCTTTCTGAGTCTGGGTTACCTCACTCAGGATGATTTTTTCTAGATCCATCCATTTGTCTGCAAACCTCATGATGTCACTGTTTTTCTCTGCTGAGTAGTATTCCATTGTGTATATGTACCACATTTTGTTTATCCATTCTTCAGTTGAAGGGCATCTAGGTTGTCTCCATGTTCTGGCTATTACAAACAATGCTGATATGAACATGGCTGCACCAGTGCTTTTGTGGTGTGGTTGAGCATTCCTTGGGTATATACCCAAGAGTGGTATAGCTGGATCTTGGGGGAGATGGATTCCCAATTTTCTAAGAAAGCGCCATATTGATTTCCAAAGTGGTTGTACAAGCTTGCATTCCCACCAGCAGTGGAGGAGAGTTCCCCTAGCTCCACATCCTATCCAGCATAAGGTGTCTTCAGTGTTTTTGATCTTAGCCATTCTGACAGGCATTAGGTGGTATCTCAGAGTTGTTTTGATTTGCATTTTGCTGATGACTAGGGATGTTGAGCAATTCCTTAAATGACTTTCAGCCATTTGAGTTTCCTCTGTTGAGAATTCTCTGCTTAGTTCTATAGCCCATTTCTTAATTGGACTGTTGGGCATTTTGATGTCAAATTTCTTGAGTTCCTTATATATTCTGGATATCAGTCCTCTGTCAGATGTGGGGTTGGTGAAGATCTTTTCCTATTCTGTAGGCTGTCGCTTTGCCTTGTTGACCGTATCATTTGCTCTACAAAAGCTTCTCAGTTTCAAGAGGTCCCATTGATTGTTTCTCTCAGAAGCGCAGTTCTTTTGTTCTGAACAGGCTCACTCTTCTGGCCCTATAGGAAATACAGAAGAGTAGAAGAGTGCTCTTTTTTCCAAAGCAGATTGGGTTTCTTGTAAGGCAAGCTAGCGTTTGTGTCCCATTCATAAACCGAGTTGAATCACATGCTGTTTCTGGTCCAACAAGCAAGAGATATTTTCTGGTAAGGAAATTCACTATTCAGCTCCCAGTGCCAAACACAGTGCAAATAGCACTTGCTTCTGTTCTCAGCTAGTACAGTGTATTGGACTGAAGAGAAGCTGCTGTTCTTTACAGTTTCCTAAGCAGAGTTGAACTAGATATGACTGTTTGTGTAGGAAGACCAGTTCTTTTGATCTGCTCAAGCTTACTCTTCTGGCCCTATAGGAAACACAGTAGATTAGAAGAGTGCTCTTTTCTCAAAATCAGTGTTTAGTGTAAGGCGAGCTAGTTTTTGTTCACCATTCATAAACAGAGTTGAATCACATGCAGTTTCTGGTCCTATGAGATAGAGTTGTTTTCTGGTAAGGAAAGTCACTATTGTATTCCCATTGCCTTACACAGTGCAAATAGCACTCGCATCTGTTCCCAGCAAGTACAGTGTATTGGACTGAAGAGACTTGTGTTCTTGTCACTTTCCTAAGCAGTGTTGAACTAGATATGTCCCGTGTGTGTAGGAAGCACATTTCTTTTTTTCTGAGCAAGCTCACTCTTCTCTCCCCATAGGAAATACAGTAGAGTGGAAGAGTGCTCTTTTCTCAAAAGCATAGTGTGTTTCTTGTTAGGCGAGCTAGTGATTGTTTGCCATTCATAAATGGTGTTGAATCACATGCAGTTTCTCGTCCTATGAGCTAGACTTGTTTTCTGGTAAGGAAAGTCACTATTGCGTTCCCATTGCCATACACAGTGCAAATAGCACACGCATCTGTTCCAAGCTAGTACAGTGTATTGGAATGAAGAGATGCTGCTGTTCTTCTCTGTTTCCTAAGCAGAGATAAACTAGATATAGCCCATGTGTAGAAATCACAGTTCTTTGGTTCTGAACAAGCACACACTTCTGGCCCTATAGGAAACACAGTGGAGTAGAAGAGTGCTCTTTTCTCAAAGGCCGTGTTTCTTGTAAGGTAACCTAGTTTTTGTTTCCCATTCGTAACTGGAGTTGAATCACATTTCTTGTCCTAATATCAAGACTTGTTTTCTGGTAACGAAAGTCACTATTGCACACCCATTGCAATACACAGTGCAAATAGCACTGATGTCCGATCCCAGCAAGCACAGATTCTTGGACTGAAGAGAAGCTACTCTTCTTGTCAGTTTCCTAAGAAGAGTTGAACTAGATATGCCCCCTGTGTGTAGGAAGCACAGTTCATGTATTCTGAGCAATCTCACTCTTCTGGCCCTACAGGAAACACAGAAGTGTAGAAGAGGTACTTTTTCTCAAGAGCAGAGTGTGTTTCTTGTAATGTGAGGCATTGTTTGTTTCCTATTCATAAACGGTGTTTAAGCACATGCAGTTTTTGTACCTACGAGGAAGAGGCATATTCTGGTAAGAAAAGTCACTATTGCTCTCCCAATGCCACACACAGTGCAAATAGCACTCGTGTCTGTTCCCAGCAAGTACAGTGTATTGGACTGAAGAGAAGCTACTGTTCTTGTCAGTTTCCTATGCAGAGTGGAACTAGATATGGCCGTATGTGTAGGAAGTACAGTTCTTTTGTTCTGAGCAATCTCATTCTTCTGACCCTATAGGAAACACAGTAGAGTAGAAAGGTGCTCTTTTCTCAAGAGCAGAGTGTGTTTCTTCTAAGGCGAGCCATGTTTGTTTTCCATTCATAAACGTAGTTTAATCACATTCAGTTTCTGTTTTTACGAGCTAGAGTTGTTTTCCGGTAAGCTAAGTCACTATTGCGTTCCCATTGCCATACACAGTGCAAATAGCACTCGCGTCTGTGCCCAGGAAGCACAGTTTATTGGACTGAAGAGAAGCTACTGTTCTAGTCAGTTTCCTAAAAAGAGTTGAATTAGATATCGCCCATGTCTAGGAAGCACAGTTCTTTTGTTCTGAGCAAGTTCACTGTCCTGGCACTCTAGGAAAAACAGTAGAGTATAAGAGTGCTCTTTTCTCAAAAGCAGAGCATGTTCTTGGAAGGGGAGCTAGTGTTTGTTTCCCATTCATAAATGGAGTTGAATCACATGCAGTTCCTGGTCCTACGAACAAGAGTTGTTTTCTGGTAAGGAAAGTCACTATTGCGCTCCCAGTGCCACAGCTGCTGCAGTTTAATCCAATAGATTCACAATAAGACAGATCTAGATGTAATAGTTTACAATGTGTGTAAAATATACGTAGGCTTGAAAGAGACAGAAAAAGGTGATATATACAGTTATATAAACAAATACATAGTTTTAAGAAATAAAGTCTTTAAAGAGACAGTAAAACTAATATAAAAAATAAGCCATGTGAAATGAATATTATGTAGAGAATCTGGATTGTGTTGTCTTTGGGATTTTTAACTGCAGAAAACATTTGATTGTAAAAGCTTTTGAGGTATGCTAAAATGTATATTTTAAAGGTACCTTGATTTCAAAATTTGGATGTAAGTATATGTTGCTTTGGAAAGGAGGCTCTGCTTTTGTTTCCACAGAAATCCAGAGGCTATGGATTTGTTCCAGATTAAGATACATCAGGTTTGACCAGCCAAGACCCCCTGAAAGGTCTCCGATGACACCATGGCCCAGATGATCCAACATCCAGAATGTTTTGAAGGCATCTGGTTCAGATGATACAGCCTAATGGACTATTCCATAATTCTAAAATTTTGTTTCCCCATAAGATACAGCGCCCCCGTCCAGCAGGAAGTAGTAAGAGAAGCTACGCCCAACTTCCCAAATTATATGTAATTTTACTTTGTTAAGGTTAAAACCTTCCTTTTTGAAAAAAAAGAAAAAGGGGAAGTGCTGTGGGATGTTCTGTATGGCAAATGTGTTGCTAATTAGTCAATAAATAAAACACTGATTGGTCATTGGCTAGGCAGGAAGTGTAGGCGGGACAAGGAGGAGAATAAAGCTGGGAAGTGGAAGGCTGAGTCAGAGAGACACTGCCAGCCACCACGATGAGGAACAGCATGTGAAGATGTTGGTAAGCCACGAGCCATGTGGCAAGGTATAGATTAATGGAGATGGATTAATTTAAGCTGTAAGAACAGTTAGCAAGAAGCCTGCCACAGCCATACAGTTTGTAACCAATATAAGTCTCTGTGTTTATTTGGTACGGTCTGAGCAGCTGTGGGACTGGCAGGTGAGAGAGATTTGTCCTGACTGTGGGCCAGGCAGGAAAACTCTACCTACATTCTGTTCTTGTCATTTTCCTAAGCAGAGTTGTACTAGATATGACCCTATGTGTAGGAATCCCAGTTCTTTTGTTCTGCTCAAGCTCACGCTTCTGGCCCTATAGGAAACACAGTAGAGTAGAACAGTGCTCTTTTCTCAAAATCAGTGTTTCTTGTAAGGCGAGCTACTTTTTGTTTACCATTCATAAACGGAGTTGAATCACATGCAGTTTCTGGTCCTACGAGCAAGAGTTGTTTTCTGGTAAGGAAAGTCACTATTGCGCTCCCATTGCCATACACAGTGCAAATAGCACTCGCATCTGTACCCAGCAAGTACAGTGTATTGGACTGAAGAGACTTGTGTTCTTGTCACTTTCCTAAGCAGTGTTGAACTAGATATGTCCCGTGTGTAGGAGGCACAGTTCTTTTGTTCTGAGCAAGCTCACTGTTCTGGCCCTAAAGGAAACACAGTAGAGTAGAAGAGTGCTCTTTTCTCAAAACCAGAGTGTGTTTCTTGATGAGCAAGCTAGTGTTTGTTTCCTATTCATAAACAGAATTGAATCACATGCAGTTTCTGGTCCTATGAGCTAGACTTGTTTTCTGGTAAGGAAAGTCACTATTGCGTTCCCATTGCCATAGACAGTGCAAATAGCACTCGCGTCTGTTCCCCGCTAGTACAGTGTATTGTATTGAAGAGAAGCTGCTGTTCTTGTCAGTTTCCTAAGCAGAGTTAAACTAGATATGGCCCGTGTGCAGGAAGCACAGTTAATTATTTCTGAGCAAGCACAAACTTCTGGCCCTATAGGGAACACAGTAGAGTAGAAGAGAGATCTTTTCTCAAAAGCAGATTGTGTTTCTTGAAAGACAAGATAGTATTTGTTTACCATTCATAAACGGAGTTGAATCACATGTAGTTTCTGGTACTTCGATCAAGAGTTGTTTTCTGGTAGTGAAAGTCACTATTGTATTCCCATTGCCTTACACAGTGCAAATAGCACTCGCATCTGTTCCCAGCAAGTACAGTGTATTGGACTGAAGAGACTTGTGTTCTTGTCATTTTCCAAAGCAGTGTTTCACTAGATATGGCCTATGTGTGTAGGAAGCACACTTCTTTTGTTCTGAGCAAACTCACTTTTCTGGCCCTTTAGGAAACACAGTAGTGTAGCTTGAGTTTTCTTGCCTGGCCCACGGTCAGGGCAAATCGCTTTCACCCGCCAGTCCCACAGCCACTCAGACCCGATCAAGTAAACACAGAGACTTACATTAGTTACAAACTATATGGCCGTGGCAGGCTTCTTGCTAACTGTTCTTAATTTCTTAAATTAATCCATTTCCATTAATCTATACCTTGCCACATGGCTCGTGGCTTAAGGGGATCTTTCCATGCGGCTTGTCATGATGTCGGCTGGCAGTGTCTCCCCCCCAGCCTTCCACTTCCCAGAATTCTTCTCCTTGTCCCACCTAAACTTCCTGCCTAGCCAATGGCCAATCAGTGATTTATTTACTGAACAATCAGCAACACATTTGACATACAGACCATCCCACAGCACAGTAGAGTAGAAGAGTGCTCTTTTCTCAAAAGTAGAGTATGTTTCTTGTAAGGCGAGGTAGTATTTTTTTGCCATTCATAAACGGAGATGAATCACATGAAGGTTCTGGTCCTATGATCAAGAGTTGTTTTCTGATAATGAAAGTCACTACTGCGCTCCCATTGCCATACACAGTGCAAATAGCACTCAAATCCGTTCCAAGCAAGCACAGTTTCTTGGACTGAAGAGAAGCCACTGTTCTTGTCAGTTTCCTAAGCAGAGTTGAACTAGATATGGCTCGTGTGTGTAGGAAACACAGTTCTTTTGTTCTGAGCAATCTCACTCTTCTGGCCCTATGGCAATCACAGTAGAGTAGAAGAGTTCCTTTTTCTCAAGAGCAGAGTGTGTTTCTTGTAAGGCAAGCTAGGGTTTGTTTCTCATTCATAAACAAAGTTGAATCTCATGCAGTTTCTGGTCCTACGAGCAAGAGTTGTTTTCTGGTAAGGAAAGTCACTATTGTGCTCCATTGCCATACACAGTGCAAATAGCAATCGATTCTGTTTCCAGCAAGTACAGTGTATATAACTGAAGGAACTTGTGTTCTTGTCACATTCCTAAGCAGTGTTGAACTAGATATGGCCTGTGTGTAGGAAGCACAGTTCTTTTGTTCTGAGCAAGATCACTTTTCTGGCCCTATAGGAAACACAGTAGAGTAGAAGAGTGCTCTTTTGGTTGTGAGCCTAGCTTTTTAACAGCTAAGCTATCCCTCCAGCGCCGGGCGGTGGTGGCACACGCCTTTAATCCCAGCACTCGTGAGGCAGAGCCAGGTGGATCTCTGTGAGTTCGAGGCCAGCCTGGGCTACCAAGTGAGATCCAGGAAAAGGCGCAAAGCTGCACAGAGAAATCCTGTCTCGAAAAACCAAAAAAAAAAAAAAAAAAGAAGAAGAGTGCTCTTTTTTCAAATCCAGAGTGTGTTTCTTAATAGGCTCGCTAGTGTTTGTTTCCCATTCATAAACGGAGTTGAATCACATGCATTTTCTGGTCCTATGAGTTAGACTTGTCTTCTGGTAAGGAAAGTCACTATTGTGTTCCCATTTACATACACAGTGCAAATAGCACTCGCGTCTGTTCCCAGCTAGTACAGTGTATTGGACTGAAGAGAAGCTGCTGTTCTTTTCAGTTTCCTAAGCTGAGTTGAACTAGATATGACCGTGTGTGTAGGAAGCCCAGTTCTTTTGTTCTGCTCAAGATCACTCTTCTGGCCCTAAAGGAAACACAATAGAGTAGAATAGTGCTCTTTTCTTGAAATCAGTGTTTCTTGTAAGGCGAGCAAGTTTTTGTTTACCATTCACAAATGGAGTTGAATCACATGCAGTTTCTGTTATAGGAGCAAGAGTTCTTTTCTGGTAAGGAAAGTCACTATTGCGCTCCCATTGACATACACATTGCAAATAGCACTGGCATCTGTTCTCAGCAAATACAATGTATTGGACTAAAGAAAAGCTACTGTTCTTGTCAGTTTCCTAAGCAGAGTAGAACTAGATATGTCTCGTGTGTGTAGGAAGCACAGTTTTTTGTTCTGAGCAAGTTTACTTTTCTGGCCCTAAGAGAAACACAGTAGAATAGAAGAGTGCTCTTTTCTCAAAAGCAGAGTGTGTTTCTTGTAAGGGGAGCTAGTGATTGTATCCCATTCATAAACGCAGTTGAATCACATGCAATTTCTGGCCCCACGTGCAAGAGTTGTTTTCTGGTAAGGAAAGTCACTATTGCGCACCCATTGCCATGCACAGTGCAAATAGCACTTGTTTCAGTTCCCATAAAGCACAGTTTCTTGGACTGAAGATAAGCTACTCTTCTTGTCAGTTTCCTAAGCAGAGTGGAACTAGATATGGTCCCTGTGTGTAGGAAGCACAGTTCTTTTATTCTGTGCAAGCTCACTCTTCTGGCCCTATAGATAACACAGTAGAGTAGAAGAGTGCTCTTTTTTCAAAAGCAGAGTGTGTTTCTTGTAAGGCAAGCTACCGTTTGCTTCCCATTCATAAACCGAGTTGAATCACAAGCAGTTTCTGTTCCATCGAGCAAGAGTTATTTTCTGTTAAGGAAAGTCACTATTCAGCTCCCAGTGCCATACACAATGCAATCAGCATTTACGTCTGTTCCCAGCTAGTACAGTGTATTGGACTGAAGAGATGCTGGTGCTCTTGTCAGTTTCCTAAGCAGAGTTGAACTAGATATGACCGTGTGTGTAGGAAGCCCAGTTCTTTTGTTCTGCTCAAGCTCACTCTTCTGGCTCTATAGGAAACACAGTAGATGAGAAGAATGCTCTTTTCTCAAAATCAACGTTTCTTGTAAGGAGAGCTAGTTTTTGTTTTCCATTCATAAACGGAGTTGAATCACATACAGTTTCTGGTCCTATGAGCAAGAGTTTTTTTCTGGTAAGGAAAGTCACTATTGAGCCCCCATTGCCATACACAGTGCAAATAGCACTCGCATTTGTTCCCAGCAAATACAGTGTATTGGACTTAAGATACTTGTGTTCTTGTCACTTTCCTAAGCAGTGTTGAACTAGATATGGCCCGTGTGTTTAGAAATCACAGTTCTTTTGCTCTGAACAAGCTCACTCTTCTCTCCCTATAGGAAAAACCTTAGAGTAGAAGCGTGCTCTTTTTTCAAAACCAGAGTGTGTTTCTTGTTAGGCGAGCTACTGTTTGTTTGACATTTATAAACTGAGTTGAATCACATGCAATTTCTGGTCCTATGAGCTAGACTTGTTTTCTGGTAAGGAAAGTCACTATTGCACTCCCATTTTCATACACAGTGCAAAAAGCACTCGAGTCTGTTCCCAGCAAGTAGAGTGTATTGGACTGAAGAGAAGCTACTGTTCTTGTCAGTTTCCTAAGCAGAGTTGAACTAGATGTGGCCGTGTGTACGAAATACAGTTCTTATGTTCTGAGCAAGCTAACTGTTCTGGCCCTTTGGAAACACATTACAGTAGAAGAGTGTTCTTTTCTCAAAAGCAGAGTGTGTTTCTTGTGCCAAGCTAGCATCTGTTTTCCATTCATTAACGGAGTTTAAGCACACGCAGTTTCTGGTCACACCCAAGAGTTGTTTTCTGGTAGTGAAAGTCACTATTGTATTCCCATTGCCGTACACAGTGCAAATAGCACTGGCGTCCATTCTCAGCAAGTACAGTGTATTGGACTGAAGAAAAGCTACTGTTCTTGTCAGTTTCCTAAGCAGGGTTGAACTAGAAATGTCCCGTGTGTGTAGGAAGCACAGTTCCTTTGTTCTGAGCTAGCTTACTTTTCTGGCCCTATAAGAAACAAAGTAGAGTAGAAGAGTGCTCTTTTCTCAAAATCAGTGTTTCTTGTTAGGTGAACTAGTGTTTGTTTCCCATTCATAAACGGAGTTGAATCACATGCAATTTCTGGTCCTATGAGCTAGACTTGTTTTCTGGTAAGGAAAGTCACTATTGCGCTCCCATTGCCATACACAGTGCGAATAGCACACCCATCTGTTCTAATATAGTACAGTGTATTGGACTGAAGAGAAGCTGCTGCTGTTCTTGTCAGTTTCCTAATCAGAGTTGAACTAGATATGTCCCGTGTGTGTAGGAAGCACAGTTCTTTTTTTTTATTTTGCAATACAATTCAATTCTACATTTAAGCCAAAGATTCCCTTGTTTTCCCCCCTTTGCCACCCTCACCTTCCCCCCCCGCCCGCCCCCATTCTCTCCTCCAGGGCAAAGCCTTTTCCGCAAGCTGAGTTCAAACTTGTAGACTCAGTCCAGGTAGGTCCAGTCCTCCCTCCCATGCCGAGCCAAGGGACCCTGCATAGGCCCAAGGTTTCAAACAGCCGACTCATGCAAAGATCACAGGACTTGGTCCCATGGCCTGCTTGCCTCCCATTCAGATCTGCTTGCCTCCCATTCAGATCAGGGCAATCAACTCTTTCACCCACTCAGAGGGCCTAATGCAGTTGGTGACCCTCAGCCATTGGTTCATATTTCATATGTTTCCGTTCGTTTGGCTATTTGTCCCTGTGCTTTATCCAACCTTGGTCTCAACAATTCTCACTCATATAAACCCTCTTCATTCTCGCTAATTGGACTCCCAGAGATCCACCTGGGGCCTAGTCATGAATCTCTGCATCCAGATCCCTCAGTAGTTGGATGAGGTTTCTGGCATGACAATTAAGGTGTTTGGCCATCCCATCACCAGAGTAGGTCAGTTTGGGCTGTCTCTCGACCATTGCCAGCAGTCTGTTGTGGGGGTATCTTTGTGGGTTTCTGTGGGCCTCTCTAGCACTTTGCTTCTTCCTATTCTCATGTGGTCTTCATTTACCATGGTCTCCTATTCCTTGTTCTCCCTCTCTGTTGTTGATCCAGCTGGGATCTTCCGCTCCCTCAAACTCTCTTTTCCTCCACCCTTGCCCTTCACTACCTCCACTCATGTCCAGGCTGTTCATGTAGATCTCATTCCATTTCTCTGTCATTGGGCGATCCCCGTGTCTTTCTTGGGGTCCTGTTTTCCAGGTAGCCTCCCTGGTGATGTGAGTAGCAGTCCAGTCATCCTTGTTCCACATCTAGTATCCTCCGATGAGTGAGTACATACCATGTTTGTCTTTCTGAGTCTGGGTTACCTCACTCAGGATGATTTTTTCTAGATCCATCCATTTGTCTGCAAACCTCATGATGTCACTGTTTTTCTCTGCTGAGTAGTATTCCATTGTGTATATGTACCACATTTTGTTTATCCATTCTTCAGTTGAAGGGCATCTAGGTTGTCTCCATGTTCTGGCTATTACAAACAATGCTGATATGAACATGGCTGCACCAGTGCTTTTGTGGTGTGGTTGAGCATTCCTTGGGTATATACCCAAGAGTGGTATAGCTGGATCTTGGGGGAGATGGATTCCCAATTTTCTAAGAAAGCGCCATATTGATTTCCAAAGTGGTTGTACAAGCTTGCATTCCCACCAGCAGTGGAGGAGAGTTCCCCTAGCTCCACATCCTATCCAGCATAAGGTGTCTTCAGTGTTTTTGATCTTAGCCATTCTGACAGGCATTAGGTGGTATCTCAGAGTTGTTTTGATTTGCATTTTGCTGATGACTAGGGATGTTGAGCAATTCCTTAAATGACTTTCAGCCATTTGAGTTTCCTCTGTTGAGAATTCTCTGCTTAGTTCTATAGCCCATTTCTTAATTGGACTGTTGGGCATTTTGATGTCAAATTTCTTGAGTTCCTTATATATTCTGGATATCAGTCCTCTGTCAGATGTGGGGTTGGTGAAGATCTTTTCCTATTCTGTAGGCTGTCGCTTTGCCTTGTTGACCGTATCATTTGCTCTACAAAAGCTTCTCAGTTTCAAGAGGTCCCATTGATTGTTTCTCTCAGAAGCGCAGTTCTTTTGTTCTGAACAGGCTCACTCTTCTGGCCCTATAGGAAATACAGAAGAGTAGAAGAGTGCTCTTTTTTCCAAAGCAGATTGGGTTTCTTGTAAGGCAAGCTAGCGTTTGTGTCCCATTCATAAACCGAGTTGAATCACATGCTGTTTCTGGTCCAACAAGCAAGAGATAATTTCTGGTAAGGAAATTCACTATTCAGCTCCCAGTGCCAAACACAGTGCAAATAGCACTTGCTTCTGTTCTCAGCTAGTACAGTGTATTGGACTGAAGAGAAGCTGCTGTTCTTTACAGTTTCCTAAGCAGAGTTGAACTAGATATGACTGTTTGTGTAGGAAGACCAGTTCTTTTGATCTGCTCAAGCTTACTCTTCTGGCCCTATAGGAAACACAGTAGATTAGAAGAGTGCTCTTTTCTCAAAATCAGTGTTTAGTGTAAGGCAAGCTAGTTTTTGTTCACCATTCATAAACAGAGTTGAATCACATGCAGTTTCTGGTCCTATGAGATAGAGTTGTTTTCTGGTAAGGAAAGTCACTATTGTATTCCCATTGCCTTACACAGTGCAAATAGCACTCGCATCTGTTCCCAGCAAGTACAGTGTATTGGACTGAAGAGACTTGTGTTCTTGTCACTTTCCTAAGCAGTGTTGAACTAGATATGTCCCGTGTGTGTAGGAAGCACATTTCTTTTTTTCTGAGCAAGCTCACTCTTCTCTCCCCATAGGAAATACAGTAGAGTGGAAGAGTGCTCTTTTCTCAAAAGCATAGTGTGTTTCTTGTTAGGCGAGCTAGTGATTGTTTGCCATTCATAAACGGTGTTGAATCACATGCAGTTTCTCGTCCTATGAGCTAGACTTGTTTTCTGGTAAGGAAAGTCACTATTGCGTTCCCATTGCCATACACAGTGCAAATAGCACACGCATCTGTTCCAAGCTAGTACAGTGTATTGGAATGAAGAGATGCTGCTGTTCTTCTCTGTTTCCTAAGCAGAGATAAACTAGATATAGCCCATGTGTAGAAATCACAGTTCTTTGGTTCTGAACAAGCACACACTTCTGGCCCTATAGGAAACACAGTGGAGTAGAAGAGTGCTCTTTTCTCAAAGGCCGTGTTTCTTGTAAGGTAACCTAGTTTTTGTTTCCCATTCGTAACTGGAGTTGAATCACATTTCTTGTCCTAATATCAAGACTTGTTTTCTGGTAACGAAAGTCACTATTGCACACCCATTGCAATACACAGTGCAAATAGCACTGATGTCCGATCCCAGCAAGCACAGATTCTTGGACTGAAGAGAAGCTACTCTTCTTGTCAGTTTCCTAAGAAGAGTTGAACTAGATATGCCCCCTGTGTGTAGGAAGCACAGTTCATGTATTCTGAGCAATCTCACTCTTCTGGCCCTACAGGAAACACAGAAGTGTAGAAGAGGTACTTTTTCTCAAGAGCAGAGTGTGTTTCTTGTAATGTGAGGCATTGTTTGTTTCCTATTCATAAACGGTGTTTAAGCACATGCAGTTTTTGTACCTACGAGGAAGAGGCATATTCTGGTAAGAAAAGTCACTATTGCTCTCCCAATGCCACACACAGTGCAAATAGCACTCGTGTCTGTTCCCAGCAAGTACAGTGTATTGGACTGAAGAGAAGCTACTGTTCTTGTCAGTTTCCTATGCAGAGTGGAACTAGATATGGCCGTATGTGTAGGAAGTACAGTTCTTTTGTTCTGAGCAATCTCATTCTTCTGACCCTATAGGAAACACAGTAGAGTAGAAAGGTGCTCTTTTCTCAAGAGCAGAGTGTGTTTCTTCTAAGGCGAGCCATGTTTGTTTTCCATTCATAAACGTAGTTTAATCACATTCAGTTTCTGTTTTTACGAGCTAGAGTTGTTTTCCGGTAAGCTAAGTCACTATTGCGTTCCCATTGCCATACACAGTGCAAATAGCACTCGCGTCTGTGCCCAGGAAGCACAGTTTATTGGACTGAAGAGAAGCTACTGTTCTAGTCAGTTTCCTAAAAAGAGTTGAATTAGATATCGCCCATGTCTAGGAAGCACAGTTCTTTTGTTCTGAGCAAGTTCACTGTCCTGGCACTCTAGGAAAAACAGTAGAGTATAAGAGTGCTCTTTTCTCAAAAGCAGAGCATGTTCTTGGAAGGGGAGCTAGTGTTTGTTTCCCATTCATAAATGGAGTTGAATCACATGCAGTTCCTGGTCCTACGAACAAGAGTTGTTTTCTGGTAAGGAAAGTCACTATTGCGCTCCCAGTGCCACAGCTGCTGCAGTTTAATCCAATAGATTCACAATAAGACAGATCTAGATGTAATAGTTTACAATGTGTGTAAAATATACGTAGGCTTGAAAGAGACAGAAAAAGGTGATATATACAGTTATATAAACAAATACATAGTTTTAAGAAATAAAGTCTTTAAAGAGACAGTAAAACTAATATAAAAAATAAGCCATGTGAAATGAATATTATGTAGAGAATCTGGATTGTGTTGTCTTTGGGATTTTTAACTGCAGAAAACATTTGATTGTAAAAGCTTTTGAGGTATGCTAAAATGTATATTTTAAAGGTACCTTGATTTCAAAATTTGGATGTAAGTATATGTTGCTTTGGAAAGGAGGCTCTGCTTTTGTTTCCACAGAAATCCAGAGGCTATGGATTTGTTCCAGATTAAGATACATCAGGTTTGACCAGCCAAGACCCCCTAAAAGGTCTCCGATGACACCATGGCCCAGATGATCCAACATCCAGAATGTTTTGAAGGCATCTGGTTCAGATGATACAGCCTAATGGACTATTCCATAATTCTAAAATTTTGTTTCCCCATAAGATACAGCGCCCCCGTCCAGCAGGAAGTAGTAAGAGAAGCTACGCCCAACTTCCCAAATTATATGTAATTTTACTTTGTTAAGGTTAAAACCTTCCTTTTTGAAAAAAAAGAAAAAGGGGAAGTGCTGTGGGATGTTCTGTATGGCAAATGTGTTGCTAATTAGTCAATAAATAAAACACTGATTGGTCATTGGCTAGGCAGGAAGTGTAGGCGGGACAAGGAGGAGAATAAAGCTGGGAAGTGGAAGGCTGAGTCAGAGAGACACTGCCAGCCACCACGATGAGGAACAGCATGTGAAGATGTTGGTAAGCCACGAGCCATGTGGCAAGGTATAGATTAATGGAGATGGATTAATTTAAGCTGTAAGAACAGTTAGCAAGAAGCCTGCCACAGCCATACAGTTTGTAACCAATATAAGTCTCTGTGTTTATTTGGTACGGTCTGAGCGGCTGTGGGACTGGCAGGTGAGAGAGATTTGTCCTGACTGTGGGCCAGGCAGGAAAACTCTACCTACATTCTGTTCTTGTCATTTTCCTAAGCAGAGTTGTACTAGATATGACCCTATGTGTAGGAATCCCAGTTCTTTTGTTCTGCTCAAGCTCACGCTTCTGGCCCTATAGGAAACACAGTAGAGTAGAACAGTGCTCTTTTCTCAAAATCAGTGTTTCTTGTAAGGCGAGCTACTTTTTGTTTACCATTCATAAACGGAGTTGAATCACATGCAGTTTCTGGTCCTACGAGCAAGAGTTGTTTTCTGGTAAGGAAAGTCACTATTGCGCTCCCATTGCCATACACAGTGCAAATAGCACTCGCATCTGTACCCAGCAAGTACAGTGTATTGGACTGAAGAGACTTGTGTTCTTGTCACTTTCCTAAGCAGTGTTGAACTAGATATGTCCCGTGTGTAGGAGGCACAGTTCTTTTGTTCTGAGCAAGCTCACTGTTCTGGCCCTAAAGGAAACACAGTAGAGTAGAAGAGTGCTCTTTTCTCAAAACCAGAGTGTGTTTCTTGATGAGCAAGCTAGTGTTTGTTTCCTATTCATAAACAGAATTGAATCACATGCAGTTTCTGGTCCTATGAGCTAGACTTGTTTTCTGGTAAGGAAAGTCACTATTGCGTTCCCATTGCCATAGACAGTGCAAATAGCACTCGCGTCTGTTCCCCGCTAGTACAGTGTATTGTATTGAAGAGAAGCTGCTGTTCTTGTCAGTTTCCTAAGCAGAGTTAAACTAGATATGGCCCGTGTGCAGGAAGCACAGTTAATTATTTCTGAGCAAGCACAAACTTCTGGCCCTATAGGGAACACAGTAGAGTAGAAGAGAGATCTTTTCTCAAAAGCAGATTGTGTTTCTTGAAAGACAAGATAGTATTTGTTTACCATTCATAAACGGAGTTGAATCACATGTAGTTTCTGGTACTTCGATCAAGAGTTGTTTTCTGGTAGTGAAAGTCACTATTGTATTCCCATTGCCTTACACAGTGCAAATAGCACTCGCATCTGTTCCCAGCAAGTACAGTGTATTGGACTGAAGAGACTTGTGTTCTTGTCATTTTCCAAAGCAGTGTTTCACTAGATATGGCCTATGTGTGTAGGAAGCACACTTCTTTTGTTCTGAGCAAACTCACTTTTCTGGCCCTTTAGGAAACACAGTAGTGTAGCTTGAGTTTTCCTGCCTGGCCCACGGTCAGGGCAAATCGCTTTCACCCGCCAGTCCCACAGCCACTCAGACCCGATCAAGTAAACACAGAGACTTATATTAGTTACAAACTATATGGCCGTGGCAGGCTTCTTGCTAACTGTTCTTAATTTCTTAAATTAATCCATTTTCATTAATCTATACCTTGCCACATGGCTCGTGGCTTAAGGGGATCTTTCCATGCGGCTTGTCATGATGTCAGCTGGCAGTGTCTCCCCCCCAGCCTTCCACTTCCCAGAATTCTTCTCCTTGTCCCACCTAAACTTCCTGCCTAGCCAATGGCCAATCAGTGATTTATTTACTGAACAATCAGCAACACATTTGACATACAGACCATCCCACAGCACAGTAGAGTAGAAGAGTGCTCTTTTCTCAAAAGTAGAGTACGTTTCTTGTAAGGCGAGGTAGTATTTTTTTGCCATTCATAAACGGAGGTGAATCACATGAAGGTTCTGGTCCTATGATCAAGAGTTGTTTTCTGATAATGAAAGTCACTACTGCGCTCCCATTGCCATACACAGTGCAAATAGCACTCAAATCCGTTCCAAGCAAGCACAGTTTCTTGGACTGAAGAGAAGCCACTGTTCTTGTCAGTTTCCTAAGCAGAGTTGAACTAGATATGGCTCGTGTGTGTAGGAAACACAGTTCTTTTGTTCTGAGCAATCTCACTCTTCTGGCCCTATGGCAATCACAGTAGAGTAGAAGAGTTCCTTTTTCTCAAGAGCAGAGTGTGTTTCTTGTAAGGCAAGCTAGGGTTTGTTTCTCATTCATAAACAAAGTTGAATCTCATGCAGTTTCTGGTCCTACGAGCAAGAGTTGTTTTCTGGTAAGGAAAGTCACTATTGTGCTCCATTGCCATACACAGTGCAAATAGCAATCGATTCTGTTTCCAGCAAGTACAGTGTATATAACTGAAGGAACTTGTGTTCTTGTCACATTCCTAAGCAGTGTTGAACTAGATATGGCCTGTGTGTAGGAAGCACAGTTCTTTTGTTCTGAGCAAGATCACTTTTCTGGCCCTATAGGAAACACAGCAGAGTAGAAGAGTGCTCTTTTGGTTGTGAGCCTAGCTTTTTAACAGCTAAGCTATCCCTCCAGCGCCGGGCGGTGGTGGCACCACGCCTTTAATCCCAGCACTCGTGAGGCAGAGCCAGGTGGATCTCTGTGAGTTCGAGGCCAGCCTGGGCTACCAAGTGAGATCCAGGAAAAGGCGCAAAGCTGCACAGAGAAATCCTGTCTCGAAAAACCAAAAAAAAAAAAAAAAAAAAGAAGAAGAGTGCTCTTTTTTCAAATCCAGAGTGTGTTTCTTAATAGGCTCGCTAGTGTTTGTTTCCCATTCATAAACGGAGTTGAATCACATGCATTTTCTGGTCCTATGAGCTAGACTTGTCTTCTGGTAAGGAAAGTCACTATTGTGTTCCCATTTACATACACAGTGCAAATAGCACTCGCGTCTGTTCCCAGCTAGTACAGTGTATTGGACTGAAGAGAAGCTGCTGTTCTTTTCAGTTTCCTAAGCTGAGTTGAACTAGATATGACCATGTGTGTAGGAAGCCAGTTCTTTTGTTCTGCTCAAGATCACTCTTCTGGCCGTAGAGGAAACACAATAGAGTAGAATAGTGCTCTTTTCTTGAAATCAGTGTTTCTTGTAAGGCGAGCAAGTTTTTGTTTACCATTCACAAATGGAGTTGAATCACATGCAGTTTCTGTTATAGGAGCAAGAGTTCTTTTTCTGGTAAGGAAAGTCACTATTGCGCTCCCATTGACATACACATTGCAAATAGCACTGGCATCTGTTCTCAGCAAATACAATGTATTGGACTAAAGAAAGCTACTGTTCTTGTCAGTTTCCTAAGCAGAGTAGAACTAGATATGTCTCGTGTGTGTAGGAAGCACAGTTTTTTGTTCTGAGCAAGTTTACTTTTCTGGCCCTAAGAGAAACACAGTAAAATAGAAGAGTGCTCTTTTCTCAAAAGCAGAGTGTGTTTCTTGTAAGGGGAGCTAGTGATTGTATCCCATTCATAAACGCAGTTGAATCACATGCAATTTCTGGCCCCACGTGCAAGAGTTGTTTTCTGGTAAGGAAAGTCACTATTGCGCACCCATTGCCATGCACAGTGCAAATAGCACTTGTTTCAGTTCCCATAAAGCACAGTTTCTTGGACTGAAGATAAGCTACTCTTCTTGTCAGTTTCCTAAGCAGAGTGGAACTAGATATGGTCCCTGTGTGTAGGAAGCACAGTTCTTTTATTCTGTGCAAGCTCACTCTTCTGGCCCTATAGATAACACAGTAGAGTAGAAGAGTGCTCTTTTTTCAAAAGCAGAGTGTGTTTCTTGTAAGGCAAGCTACCGTTTGCTTCCCATTCATAACCGAGTTGAATCACAAGCAGTTTCTGTTCCATCGAGCAAGAGTTATTTTCTGTTAAGGAAAGTCACTATTCAGCTCCCAGTGCCATACACAATGCAATCAGCATTTACGTCTGTTTCCCAGCTAGTACAGTGTATTGGACTGAAAGAGATGCTGGTGCTCTTGTCAGTTCCTAGCAGAGTTGAACTAGATATGACCGTGTGTGTAGGAAGCCCAGTTCTTTTGTTCTGCTCAAGCTCACTCTTCTGGCTCTATAGGAAACACAGTAGATGAGAAGAATGCTCTTTTCTCAAATCAACGTTTCTTGTAAGGAGAGCTAGTTTTGTTTTCCATTCATAAACGGAGTTGAATCACATACCAGTTTCTGGTCCTATGAGCAAGAGTTTTTTTCTGGTAAGGAAAGTCACTATTGAGCCCCCATTGCCATACACAGTGCAAATAGCACTCGCATTTGTTCCCAGCAAATACAGTGTATTGGACTGAAGATACTTGTGTTCTTGTCACTTTCCTAAGCAGTGTTGAACTAGATATGGCCCGTGTGTTTAGAAATCACAGTTCTTTTGCTCTGAACAAGCTCACTCTTCTCTCCCTATAGGAAAAACCTTAGAGTAGAAGAGTGCTCTTTTTTCAAAACCAGAGTGTGTTTCTTGTTAGGCGAGCTACTGTTTGTTTGACATTTATAAACTGAGTTGAATCACATGCAATTTCTGTTCCTATGAGCTAGACTTGTTTTCTGGTAAGGAAAGTCACTATTGCACTCCCATTTTCATACACAGTGCAAAAAGCACTCGAGTCTGTTCCCAGCAAGTAGAGTGTATTGGACTGAAGAGAAGCTACTGTTCTTGTCAGTTTCCTAAGCAGAGTTGAACTAGATGTGGCCGTGTGTACGAAATACAGTTCTTATGTTCTGAGCAAGCTAACTGTTCTGGCCCTTTGGAAACACATTACAGTAGAAGAGTGTTCTTTTCTCAAAAGCAGAGTGTGTTTCTTGTGCCAAGCTAGCATCTGTTTTCCATTCATTAACGGAGTTTAAGCACACGCAGTTTCTGGTCACACCCAAGAGTTGTTTTCTGGTAGTGAAAGTCACTATTGTATTCCCATTGCCGTACACAGTGCAAATAGCACTGGCGTCCATTCTCAGCAAGTACAGTGTATTGGACTGAAGAAAAGCTACTGTTCTTGTCAGTTTCCTAAGCAGGGTTGAACTAGAAATGTCCCGTGTGTGTAGGAAGCACAGTTCCTTTGTTCTGAGCTAGCTTACTTTTCTGGCCCTATAAGAAACAAAGTAGAGTAGAAGAGTGCTCTTTTCTCAAAATCAGTGTTTCTTGTTAGGTGAACTAGTGTTTGTTTCCCATTCATAAACGGAGTTGAATCACATGCAATTTCTGGTCCTATGAGCTAGACTTGTTTTCTGGTAAGGAAAGTCACTATTGCGCTCCCATTGCCATACACAGTGTGAATAGCACACCCATCTGTTCTAATATAGTACAATGTATTGGACTGAAGAGAAGCTGCTGCTGTTCTTGTCAGTTTCCTAATCAGAGTTGAACTAGATATGTCCCGTGTGTGTAGGAAGCACAGTTCTTTTTTTTTATTTTGCAATACAATTCAATTCTACATTTAAGCCAAAGATTCCCTTGTTTTCCCCCCTTTGCCACCCTCACCTTCCCCCCCCCCCCGCCCTCCCCCATTCTCTCCTCCAGGGCAAAGCCTTTTCCGCAAGCTGAGTTCAAACTTGTAGACTCAGTCCAGGTAGGTCCAGTCCCCCCTCCCATGCCGAGCCAAGGGACCCTGCATAGGCCCAAGGTTTCAAACAGCCGACTCATGCAAAGATCACAGGACTTGGTCCCATGGCCTGCTTGCCTCCCATTCAGATCAGGGCAATCAACTCTTTCACCCACTCAGAGGAACTAATGCAGTTGGTGACCCTCAGCCATTGGTTCATATTTCATATGTTTCCGTTCGTTTGGCTATTTGTCCCTGTGCTTTATCCAACCTTGGTCTCAACAATTCTCACTCATATAAACCCTCTTCATTCTCGCTAATTGGACTCCCAGAGATCCACCTGGGGCCTAGTCATGAATCTCTGCATCCAGATCCCTCAGTAGTTGGATGAGGTTTCTGGCATGACAATTAAGGTGTTTGGCCATCCCATCACCAGAGTAGGTCAGTTTGGGCTGTCTCTCGACCATTGCCAGCAGTCTGTTGTGGGGGTATCTTTGTGGGTTTCTGTGGGCCTCTCTAGCACTTTGCTTCTTCCTATTCTCATGTGGTCTTCATTTACCATGGTCTCCTATTCCTTGTTCTCCCTCTCTGTTGTTGATCCAGCTGGGATCTTCCGCTCCCTCAAACTCTCTTTTCCTCCACCCTTGCCCTTCACTACCTCCACTCATGTCCAGGCTGTTCATGTAGATCTCATTCCATTTCTCTGTCATTGGGCGATCCCCGTGTCTTTCTTGGGGTCCTGTTTTCCAGGTAGCCTCCCTGGTGATGTGAGTAGCAGTCCAGTCATCCTTGTTCCACATCTAGTATCCTCCGATGAGTGAGTACATACCATGTTTGTCTTTCTGAGTCTGGGTTACCTCACTCAGGATGATTTTTTCTAGATCCATCCATTTGTCTGCAAACCTCATGATGTCACTGTTTTTCTCTGCTGAGTAGTATTCCATTGTGTATATGTACCACATTTTGTTTATCCATTCTTCAGTTGAAGGGCATCTAGGTTGTTTCCATGTTCTGGCTATTACAAACAATGCTGATATGAACGTAGCTGCACAAGTGCTTTTGTGGTGGGTTGAGCATTCCTTGGGTATATGCCCAAGAGTGGTATAGCTGGATCTTGGGGGAGATGGATTCTCAATTTTCTAAGAAAGCACCATATTGATTTCCAAAGTGGTTGTACAAGCTTGCATTCCCACCAGCAGTGGAGGAGAGTTCCCCTAGCTCCACATCCTATCCAGCATAAGGTGTCTTCAGTGTTTTTGATCTTAGCCATTCTGACAGGCATTAGGTGGTATCTCAGAGTTGTTTTGATTTGCATTTTGCTGATGATTAGGGATGTTGAGCAATTCCTTAAATGTCTTTCAGCCATTTGAGTTTCCTCTGTTGAGAATTCTCTGCTTCGTTCTATACCCCATTTCTTAATTGGACTGTTGGGCATTTTGATGTCAAATTTCTCGAGTTCTTTACATATTCTGGATATCAGTCCTCTGTCAGATGTGGGGGTGGTGAAGACCTTTTCCCATTCTGTAGGCTGTCGCTTTGCCTTGTTGACCATATCATTTGCTCTACAAAAGCTTCTCAGTTTCAAGAGGTCCCATTGATTGATTGTTTCTCTCAGAAGCACAGTTCTTTTGTTCTGAGCAAGCTCACTCTTCTGGCCCTATAGGAAACACAGAAGAGTAGAAGAGTGCTCTTTTTTCAAAAGTAGATTGTGTTTCTTGTAAGGCAAGCTAGCGTTTGTATCTCATTCATAAACCGAGTTGAATCGCATGCTGTTTCTGGTCCAACGAGCAAGAGTTATTTTCTGGTAAGTAAAGTCACTATTCAGCTCCCAGTGCCATACACAGTGCAAATAGCACATGCGTCTGTTCCCATTATTACAGTGTATTGGACTGAGGAGAAGCTGCTATTCTTTTCAGTTTCCTAAACAGAGTTGAACTAGACATGACCGTGTTTGTAGGAAGCCCAGTTCTTTTGCTCTGCTCAAGCTCACTCTTCTGGCCCTATAGGAAACACAGAAGAGTAGAAGAGTGCTCTTTTCTCGAAATCAGTGTTTCGTGTAAGGCAAGCTAGTTTTTGTTTACCATTCATAAACGGAGTTGAATCACATGCAGTTTCTGTTATAGGAGCAAGAGTTCTTTTCTGGTAAGGAAAGTCACTATTGTGCTCCCATTGACATAGACATTGCAAATAGCACTGGCATCTGTTCTCAGCAAGTACAGTGTATTGGACTGAAGAAAAGCTACTGTTCTTGTCAGTTTCCTAAGCAGTGTTGAACTAGATATGGCCTGTGTGTGTAGGAAGCACAGTTTTTTGTTCTGAGCAAGCTTTCTTTTCTGGCCCTAAAAGAAACACAGTAGAATAGAAGAGTGCTCTTTTCTCAAAAGCAGAGTGTGTTTCTTGTAAGGGGAGCTAGTGATTGTATCCCATTCATAAACGGAGTTGAATCACATGCAATTTCTAGTCCCACATGCAAGAGTTGTTTTCTGGTAAGGAAAGTCACTATTGTGCTCCCATTGCCATGCACAGTGCAAATAGCACTTGTTTCAGTTCCCATAAAGCACAGTTTCTTGGACTGAAGATAAGCTACTCTTCTTGTCAGTTTCCTAATCAGAGTGGAAATAGATATGGTCCCTGTATGTAGGAAGCACAGTTCTTTTATTCTGTGCAAGCTCACTCTTCTGGCCCTATAGGAAAGACAGTAGAGAAGAAGAGTGCTCTTTTTTCAAAAGCAGAGTGTGTTTCTTGTAAGGCAAGCTAGCGTTTGCTTCCCATTCATAAACCGAGTTGAATCTCATGCAGTTTCTTGTCCAACGAGAAAGAGTTATTTTCTGGTACGGAAAGTCACTATTCAGCTTCCAGTGCCATACACAGTGCAAATAGCGCTCGCTCCTATACACAGCAACTACAGTGTATTGGACTGAAGAGAAGCTACTGTTCTTGTCAGTTTCATAAGCACAGATGAAATAGATATGGCTCGTGCATGCAGGAAGCACAGTTCTGTTATTCTGAGCAAGCTTACTGTTCTGCCCCTATAGGAAACAGAGTGGAGTAGAAGAATACTCTCTTCTCAAAAGCCGAGTGTGTTTCTTGTAAGGCGAGCTACTGTTAGTTTCGCATTCCTAAATGGAGTAAATCCCTTGCAGTTTCTGGTCCTATGAGCAAGAGTTCTTTTCTCGTAAGAAAAGTCAATATTGTGCTTCGCTTGACATATACAGTGAAAGTAGCACTCGCGACTGTTCCCAAAAAATAAAGTGTATTGGACTCAAGAGAAGCTACTGTTCTTGACCATTTCCTAAGCAGAGTTGAACTAGATATGGCCCTTGTGTGTAGGAAGCACAGTTCTTTGTTCTGAGCAATGTCACTATTCTGGCCCAATAGGGAAAACATTAGAATAGAAGAGTACTCTCTTATCAAAAGCAGAGTATGTTTCTTTTAAAGTGAGCTATTGTTTGTTTCCCATAAATAAACATTGTTGAATCACATCCAGTTTCTGGTCCTTCTTGCAAGAGTTGTTTTCTGGTAAGGAAAGTCACAATTGCACTCCTATTGCCAAGCACAGTGCAAAAATACTTCCGTGTGTTCCCAGCAAGTACAGTGTATTGGACTGAAGAGAAGCTATTTTTCTTGTCTATTTCCTAAGCAGAGATGAACTAGATATGTTCTGTGTGTGTAGGAAGCACAATTCTTTTGTTCTGAGCAAGCTCATTGTTCTTGCCTATTGAAAACACAGTTGAGAAGAAGAGTGTCTTCTCTCAAAAGCAGAGTGTGTTTCTTGTATGGCGAGCTAGTGTTTGTTTCCCATTCCTAAATGGAGTTGAATCACGTGCAGTTTCTGGTCCAACAAGCAAGAGTTGTTTTCTGGTTAGGAAAGACACTATTGTGCTCCCATTGCCATACACAATGCAAATAGCACTTGCATCTGTTCCCAGCAAGTACAGTGTATTGGACTGAAGAGAAGCTACTGTTCTTGACAGTTTCTTAAGCAGAGTTGAACTAGATATGGCCCGTGTGTTTAGGAAGCACAGTTCTTTTGTTCTGAGCAAGCTCACTGTTCTATCAGTATAGGAATCACTGTAGAGTAGATGAGTATTCTTTTCTCAAAAGCAGATTGTTTTTCTTGTAAGGCGAGGTAGTGTTTGTTTCCCATCATAAACGGAGTTGAATCAAATGCAGTTTCTGATCCTACGAGCAAGAGTTGTTTTCTGGAAGGAAAGACACTATTGCTTTCCCATTGTCATACACAGTGCTAACTGCACTCTCATCTGTTCCCAACAAGAACAGCGTATTGGAATGAAGAGTAGCTAGTTTTCTTGTCAGTTTCCTAAGCAGAGTTGAACTGCATATGGCAAGTGTGTGTAGGAAGCACAGTTCTTTTGTTCTGAGCAAGCTCACTGTACTGGCCCTATAGGAAACATTGTAGAGTAGAAGAGTGCACTTTTCTCAAAAGCAGTGTGTGTTTCTAGTAAGGTGAGCAAGTGTTTGTTTCCCATTCATAAACGGAGTTGAATCACATGCAGTTTCTGGTCCTATGAGCAAGAGTTGTTTTCTGGTAAGGAAAGTCATTATTAGGCTCCCATTGCCATACAGAGTGCAAATAGCACTCGCGTCCGTTCCCATCAAATGCAGTGTATTGGACTGAAGAGAAGCTACTGTTTTTGTCAGTTTCATAAGCAGAGTGGAACTATATATGGCCCGTGGGTGTAGCAAGTACAGTTCTTTTGTTCTGAGCAAGCTCACTGTTCTTGCCCTATGGAAACACAATAGAGTAGAAGAGTGTTCTTTTTTCAAAAGCAGAGTGTGTTTCTTGTAAGGCGAGCTAGCGTTTTTTTCAAATTCATAAACGGAATTGAATCAAATGCAGTTTCTGGTCCTATGAGCAAGAGTTGTTGTCTGGTAAGGAAAGTCGCTATTGAGCTCCGATTGACTTACACAGTCCAAGTAGCACTCGCGTCTGTTCCAAGAAAGTACAATGTATTGGACTGAAGAGAAGCTACTGTCCTTGTCAGTTTCCTATGCAGAGTTGAACTAGATATGGCTTGTGTTTGTGTATAATGCACAGTTCTTTAGTTCTGATCAAGCTCACTGTTCTGGCCCTATAGGAAAAACAATAGAGTAGAAGAATGCTCTTTTCTCAAAAGCATAGTGTGTTTCTTGTAAGACAAGTTAGGTTTGTTTCCCATTCATAAACGGAGTTGAATCATATGCAGTTTCAGTTCCTATGAACAAGAGTTGCTTTCTGGTAAGGTAGTCGCTATTGAGCTCCCATTGCCATACACAATCCAAATAGCTCTCGCGTCTGTTCCAAGAATGTACAGTGTATTGGACTGAAGAGAAGCTATTGTTCTTGTCAGTTTCCTAAGCAGAGTTGAACTAGATATGGCCCGTGTGTGTCTGAAGAACAGTTAATTTTTTTTTGTGAAAGCTTACTCTTCAGACACCTTGGAATCACAGTAGAGTGGAAGAGTGATCTTTTCTCAAAAGCAGAGTGTGTTTCTTGCAAGGCAAGTTAGGGTTTGTTTCCCATTGATAAACGGAGTTGTATCACATGCAGTTTCTGGTCATCTGAGCAAGAGTTTCTTTTGGTAAGAAAAGTCACTATTGTGTTCCCATTGCCAAACACACTTGCGTCGGTTCCCAGCAAGTACAGTGTATTGGACAGAAGAGGAGCTATAGTTCTTGTCAGTTTTCTAAACAGATATGAACTAGATATGGCCCGTGTGTGTAGGATGCACAGTTCTTTGTTCTGAGCAAGCTCACTGTTCTGGCCCTTTAGGAAACATAGTAGAGTAGAAGAGTGCTCTTTTCTCAAAAGCAGAGTGTGTTTCTTGCATGGATAGCTAGAGTTTGTTTCCCATTCATAAACGGAGTTTAATTACATACAGTTTCTGGTCTTATGAGCAAGAGTTGTTTTCTGGAAAGAAAAGTCACTATTGCACTCCCATTGCCTTGCACAGGGCAAATAGCACTCTCGTCTTTTTTCAGCAAGTACAGTTCTTTGGACTGAAGAGAAACTACTGTTCTTGTTAGTTTCCTAAGCAGAGTTGAATTAGATATGGCCCGTGTGTGTAGGAAGCACAGTTCTTTTATTCTGAGCAAGCTCACTCTTCTGGCCCTACAGGAAGTACAGTAGAGTAGAAGAGTGCTCTTTTCTCAAGAGCTTAGTGTGTTTCTTTTAAGGCAAGCTAGTGTTTGTTTAACATCATAAACAGAGTTGAATCACATGCAGTTACTTGTCCTACGAGCAAGAGTTGTTTAATGGTAAGAAAGTTCACTGTTGCACTCCCACTGCCATACACAGTACAAATAGCAATCGCGTCTGTTGCAAGAAAGTACCCTGTAATGGAATGAAGAGAACCTACTGTTCTTGTCAATTTCCTAAGCAGAATTGTACTAGATATGGCTTGTGTGTGTAGGAAGCACAGTTCCTTTTTTCTGAGCAAGCTCACTCTGGCCTTATAAGAAACACAGTAGAGTAGAAGAGTGCTCTTTTCTCAAAAGCAGAGTGTGTTTCTTGTAAGGCAAGCTGGTGTTTGTTTCCCATTCATAAACGGAGTTGAATCACGTGAGGCTTCTCTTCCTAGGAACAAGAGTTTTTTTTTTTTCTGGTAAGGAAAGTCACTATTGCTCTCCCATTGCCATACACAGTGCAAATAGCACTCGCGTCTGTTCCCAGCAAGTACAGTGTATTGGACTGAAGAGAAGCTACTGTTCTTGTCAGTTTTTTAAACAGAGTTGAACAAGATATGGCCCGTTTGTGTCGGAAGCACAGTTCTTTTTTTCTGAGCAAGCTCATTGTTCTGGCCCTATAGGAAACACAGTAGAGTAGAAGAGTGCTCTTTTCTCAAAAGCAGAGTGTGTTTCTTTTAAGGCGAGCTACTGTTTGTTTCCCATTCATAAACGGAGTTGAATCACATGCATTTTCTGGTCCTAGGAGCAAGAGTTGTTTTCTGGTAAGGAAAGTCACTATTGCACTCCCATTGCCATACACTCTGCAATTAGCATTTGCGTCTGTTCCCAGCAAGTACAGTGTTTTGGACTGAAGAGAATCTACTGTTCTTTTCACTTTCATAAGCATAGCTGAACTAGATATGGCCAGTGTGTATGGGAAGCACAGTTTTTTTTCTGAGCTAGCCCACTCTTCAGGCCCTAGAGTAAACACAGTAGAGTAGAAGAGTGCTCTCTTCTCAAAGCAGAGTGTGTTTCCTGTAAGGCGAACTAGTGTTTGTTTCCCAATTATAAAAGGAGTTGAATGATATTCAGTTTCTGGTGCTACGAGCAAGAGTTGTTTCTGGTAAGGAAAGTTAGTATTGTGTTCCCATTGCCATACACTGTGCAAATAGCAATAGCGTCTGTTCTCAGCATGTACAGTTTATTGGACTGAAGAGAAGCTACAGTTCTTGTCAGTTTTCTAAGCAAAGATGAACTAGGTATGTCCCGTGTTTGTAGGAAGAACAATTCTTTTCTTCTGAGCAAGCTCACTGTTCTGGCACTATTGGAATCACAGTAGAGTAGAATAGTGCTATTTTCCCAAAAGCAGAGTATCATTCTCGTAAGGCAAGCTAGTGTTTGTTTCAAATTCATAAACAAAGTTGAATCACATGCAGTTCTGGTCCTACGAGCAAGAGTTGTTTTTTGGTAATTAAAGTCACTATTGCGCTCCTCTTGCCATACACAGTGTAAATAGCACCTGCGACAGTTCCCAGCAAGTACAGTGTATTAGACTGAAGAGAAGCTACTGTTCTTGTCAGAATCCTAAGCAAAATTGAACTAGATATGTCCCGTGTTTGTAGGAAACACAGTTCTTTTTTTTTCTGAGCAAACTCACAGTTCTGGACCTATAGAAAATACAATAGATTAGAAGAGTGCTCTTTTCTAAAAAGCAGAGTGTGTTTCTTGTAAGGCAAGCTAGTGTTTGTTTCCCATTCATAAACGCAGTTGCATCACATGCAGTTTCTGTTCCTACGAGCACGAGTTGCTTTCTGGTAAAAAAAAGTCACTAGTGCACTCTCATTGCCATACACACTGCAATTAGTACTCATGTTTGTTCCCAGCAAGTACAGTATTGTACTGAAGAGAAGCTACACTTCTTTTCAGTTTCCTAAGCACATTTGAACTAAATATGGCCCATATTAGTAGGAAGCACAGTTCTTTGTTCTGAGCAATCTCACTGTTCTTGCCCTACAGGAAACACAGCAGAGTAGAAGTGTGCTCTTTACTCAAAAGCAGAGTGTGTTTCTTTTAAGGCAAGCCACTGTTTGTTTCCCATTCATAAACGGATTTGAATCTCATGCATTTTCTGGTCCTAAGAGCAAGAGTTGTTTTCTGGTAGGGAAAGTCACTATTGTGCTCCTATTGCCATATTCAGTGTAAATAGAACTCGCAATTGTTCCCAGCAAGAACAGTGTATTGGACTGAAGAGAAGGTACTGTTCTTGTCAGAATCCTAAACAAAGTTGAACTAGATATGGACCGGGTGTGTAGGAAGCACAGTTCTTTTGTTCTGAGCAAGCTCACTGTTCTGGCCCTATAGGAAACACAGTAGAGTAGAAGAGTGCTCTTTTCTCAAAATCAGTGTTTCTTGTAAGGCGAGATAGTTTGTGTTTACCGTTCATAAACGGGGTTGAATAACATGCAGTTTCTGGTCTTATGAGCAAGAGTTGCTTTCTGGTAAGGAAAGTCACTATTGCAATCCCATTGCCATAGACAGTGCAAATAGCACTCGCATCTGTTCCCAACAAGTACAGTGTATTTGACTGAAGAGACTTGTGTTCTTGTTACTTTCCTAAGCAGGGTTGAACTAGATATTGCCCATGTGTGTAGGAAGCACAGTTCTTTTGTTCTGAGCAACCTCACCCTTCTCTCCCTATATGAAACACAGTAGAATAGAGGAGTGCTCTTTTCTCAAAACCAGAGTGTGTTTCTTGTTTGGCAAGGTAGCATCTGTTTCCCATTCATAAATGAAATTTAAGCACATGCAGTTTCTGGTCCTACGAGCAAGAGGACGTTTTCTGGTAAGGAAAGTCACTGTTGTGCTTCCATTGCCATACACACTGCAAATAGCACTCGTGTCTGTTCCCAGCATGTACAGTGTATTGGACTGAAGAGAAGCTACTGTTCCTTTCAGTTTCTAAAGCAGAGCTGAACTTGTTATTGCCCCTGTGTGTATGAAACACAGTTCTTTTATTCTGTGCAAGCTCACTCTTCTGGCCAAATAGGAAACACAGTAGCGTACAAGAGTGCTCTTTTCTCAAAAGCAGAGTGTGTTTCTTGAAAGGCGAGCTAGTGTTTGTTTCCTATTCACAAACGGGGTTGAATCACATGCAGTTTCTGTTCCTACGAGATAGAGTTGTTTTCTGGTAAGCTAAGTCACTATTGCATTCCCATTGACATACACAGTGGTGATTGTTTACCATTCATAAACGGAGTTGAATCACATGCAGTTTATGGGCCCATGAGCAAGAGTTGTTTTCTGGTAAGGAAAATCACTATTGTGCTCCTATTGCCATGCACAGTTCAAACAACACTCGCATCTGTTCCCAGCTAGTACAGTGTTGGACTGAAGAGAAGCTGCTGTTCTTTTCAGTTTCCTAAGTAGAGTTGAACTAGATATGATCGTGTGTTTAGGAAGGCCAGTTCTTTTGTTCTTCTCAAGCTCACTCTTCTGGCTCTATAGGAAACACAGTAGAGTAGAAGAGTGCTCTATTCTCAAAATCAGTGTTTCTTGTAAGGAGAGCTAGATTTGTTTCCCACTGATAAACGGAGTTGAATCACATGCAGTTTCTGGTTCTACGAGCAAGAGTTGTTTTCTGGTAAGGAAAGTCACTATTGCACTCCCAATGCCATACACAGTGCAAATAGCACTGATGTCCAATCCCAGCAAGCACAGATTCTTGGACTGAAGAGAAGCTACTTTTCTTGTCAGTTTCCTAAGAAGAGTTGAACAAGATATGCTTCCTGTGTAAGAATCACAGTTCTTGTGTTCTGAGCAATCTCACTCTTCTGGCCCTACAGGAACACAGAAGAGTAGAAAAGTTCCTTTTTCTCAAGAGCAGATTGTGTTTCTTGTAAGGCAAGGTATTGTTTGTTTCCTATTCATAAACGGAGTTTAAGCACATGCAGTTTCTGGACCTACGAGCAAGAGGCGTTTTCTGGTAAGGAAAGTCACTATTGCTCTCCCAATGCCATACACAGTGCAAATAGCACTCTTGTCTGTTCCCAGCAAGTACAGTTTATTGGACCGAAGAGAAGCTACTGTTCTTGTCCGTTTCCTAATTAGAATTGATATGGCCCGAGTGTAGGAAGCACAGGTCTTTTGTGCTGAGCAAGCTAACTGTTCTGGCCATTTGGAAACAAAGTAGAGTAGAAGAGTACTCTTTCTCAAAAGCAGAGAGTGTTTCTTGTAAGGCGAGCTAATGTTTGTTTCCCATTCATAAACAGAGTTGAATCACATGCAGTTTCTGGTCCTATGAGCAAGAGTTTTTTTCTGGTAAGGAAAGTCACTATTGTGCTCCCATTGACATACACCGTGCAAATAGCACTGGCGTCTGTTCACAGTAAGTACAGTGTATTGGACTGAAGAGAAGTACTGTTCTTGTCATTTTCCTAAGAAGAGTTGAACTAGATATGGCCCCTGTGTGTAGGAATCACAGTTCTTTTGTTCTGAAAAAGCTCACTGTTCTGGCCCTGTAGGAAACACAGTAGAGTAGAAGAGTGCTCTTTTCTCAAAAGCAGAGTGTGCTTCTTGTAAGGCGAGCTACTGTTTGTTTCCCATTCATAGACAGAGTTGAATCACATGCAGTTCTGGTCTTACAAGCAAGAGTTGTTTTCTGGTAACGAAAGTCACTATTATGCCCCCATTGCCATATACAGTGCAAATGGCAACTCACATCTGTTCCCAGCAAGTACAGTGTATTGGACTGAAGAGAATCTATTGTTCTTTTCACTTTCTTAAGGAGGGTTGAACTGGATATGGTCCATGTGTATAGGAACACAGGTCTTTTGTTCTAAGCAAGCTCACTATTCTGGCCCTGTGGAAACACAGTAGAGTAGAAGAGTGTTCTTTTCTCAAAAGCAGAGTGTGTTTCTTGTAAGGCGAGCTAGTGTTTGTTTCCCATTGATAAACGGAGTTGAATAACATGCAGGTTCTGGTCCTACCAGCAAGACTTGTTTTCTGGTAAAGAAAGTCACCGTTGTGCTCCCATTGCCATACACAGTGCAAATAGCACTCGCGTCTTCCCAGCAAGTACAGTGTGTTGGAATGTAGAGAACTACAGTTCTTGTCAGTTTCCTAAGCAGAGTTGAACTAGATATGGCTCGTGTGTGTAGGAAGCACAGTTTTTTTTTTCTGAGCAAGCTCATTCTACTAGCCCTGTAGCAAACACAGTAGAGTAGAAGAGTGCTCTTTTCTCAAAAGCAGAGTGTGTTCTAGTAAGGCGAGCTAATGTTTGTTTCCCATTCATAAACGGAGTTGAATCACATGCAGTTTCTGGTCCTACGAACAAGACATTTTCTTCTGGTAAGGAAAGTCACTATTATGCTCAAATTGCCATAAAAAGTGCAAATAGCACTCGCGTATGTTCCAGCAAATAAAGTGTATTGGACTGAAGAGAAGCTACTGTTCTCCTCAGTTTCCTAAGCAGAGTTGAACTAGATATGGCCCGTGTATGTAGGAAGCACAGTTCTTTTGTTCTGAGCAAGCTCACTGTTCTTGCCCTTTAGGAAACAAAGTAGAGTAGAAGAGTGCTCTTTTCTCAAAAGCAGAGTGTGTATCTTGTAAGGCGAGCTAGTTTTACTTTCCCATTCATAAATGGAGTTGAATCATATGCAGTTTCTGGTCCTAAAAGCAAGAGTTGTTTTCTGGTAAGAAGAGTCAGTATTGTGCTCCCATTGCCATACACAGGGCAAATAGCACTGGCGTTTGTTCCCAGGAAGTGCAATGTATTGCACTGAAGAGAAGCTACTGCTCTTGTCAATTTTTTAAGCAGAGTTGAACTAGATATGGCTTGTGTGTGTAGGAAGCACATTTCGTTTGTTTTGAGTAAGCTCACTCTTCTGGCTCTACAGGAAACTGAGTACAGTAGAAGAGTGCTCTTTTCCCAAAAAGAGATTGTGTTTCTTGTAAGGCGAGCTAGTGTTTGTTTCCCATAAATAATCGGAGTTAAATCACATGCATTTTCTGGTCCTATGAGAAAAAGTTGTTTTCTGGTAAGAGGAGTCACTATTGTGCTCCCATTGACATACACAGTGCAAATAGCACTCACGTCTGTTCCCAGCAAGTGCAGAGTATGGGACTGAAGAGAAGCTACTGTTCCTGTCAGTTTCTTAAGCAGAGTTGAACTAGATATGGCCTGTGTGTTTAAGAAGCACAGTTCTTTTTTTTGAGCAAGTACACTGTTCTGGCTCTATAGGAAATGGAGTACAGTAAAAGATGGCTCTTTTCTCAAAAACAGAGTGTGTTTCTTGTAAGGCAAGCTAGTGTTTGTTTCCTATTAATAAATGGAGTTGAATCACATGCAGTTTCTAGTTCTACAAGCAAGAGTTGTTTTCTGGTAACGAAAGTCACTATTGAGCTCCCATTGACATACACAGTGCAAATAGCGCTCGCGTCTGTTCCCAGCAAATACAGTGTATTGGACTGAACAGAAGTTACTGTTCTTGACAATTTCCTAAGCAGAGTTGAACTAGATATGGCCCGTGTGTGTAGGAAGCACAGTTCTTTTGTTCTGAGCAAGCTCACTGTTCTTGCCCTATATGAAACACAGTAGAGTAGAAGAGTGCTCTTTTCTCAAAAGCAGAGTGTGTTTTTTTAAGGCGAAATAGTGCTTGTTTCCAATTCATATACAAAGTTGAATCTCATAGAGATTCTGGTCCGATGAGTAAGATTTTGTTCTGGTAAGGAAAGTCCCTACTGCGCTCCCATTGGCATACACAGTGTAAATAACACTCACGTCTGTTCCCAGCAAGCACAGTGTGTGGGACTGAAGAGAAACTACTTTGCTCGTCAGTTTCCTAAGCAGAGTTGAAATAGATATGGCCCTTGTGTGTAGGAACCATTGTTCTTTTGTTCTGAGCAAGCTCATTCTTCTTGCCCTATAGGAAACACATGAAAGTACAAGAGTGCTCTTTTCTCAAAGCACAGTGTGTTTTTTATAAGGAGATCTAGTGTTTGTTTCTCATTCATAAACGGAGTTGAATCACATGGAGTTTTTAGTCCTTTGAACAAGATTTATGTTCTTGTAAGGAAAGTCACTATTGCGCACCCATTTCCAAACACAGTGCAAGTAGTACTCGCGTCTGTTCCCAGCAAGTACAGTGTGATGGACTGAAGAGAAAGCACTGTTCCTGTCAGTTTCCTAAGCAGAGTTGAAGTATATATGGCTCATGTGTGTGTATAAGAAGCACAGTTCTTTGTTATGAGCAATCTCACTGTTCTGGCCCTATAGGAAACACAGAAGAGTAGAGGAGTGCTTTTTTCTCAAAAGCAGAGTGTGTTTCTTGTAAAGTGTGCTAGCGTATATTTCCCATTTATAAACTGAGTTGAATCACATGCAGTATCTGGGTTTATGATCAAGAGTTGATTTCTGGTAAGGAAAGTCACTATTGCTCTCCCATTCCCAAACACAGTGCTAATAGATCTCCCGTCTGTTCCCAGCAAGTGCAGTGTATTGGACTGAAGAGAAGCTACTGTTTTTGTCAGTTTCCTAAGCAGAGTTGAACTAGATATGGCCCTTGTGTGTAAGAAGCAAGTTCTTTTGTTCTGAGCAAGCTCACTGATCTGGCCCTACAGGAAACACAGTAGAGTGGAAGAGTCCTCTTTTCTCAAAAGCAGAGTGTGTTTTTTGTAAGGCAAGCGATTGTTTGTTTCCCATTCATAAATGGAGTTGAATCACATGCAGTTTCTCATCCTATGTGCAAGAGTTGTTTTCTGGTAAGGAAAGTCACTATTTCGCTCCTATTGCCATACACAGTGCAAATAACACTCGTGTCTGTTCCCAGCAAGTACAGTGAATTGGACTTAAGAGAAGCTACTGTTCTTGTGAGATTCCTATGCAGAGTTGAAGTAGATATGGCCCGTGTGTAGGAAGCACAGTTCTTTGTTCTGAGCAAGCTCACTCTTCTGGCCATATTGGAAACACAGTAGAGCAGAAGAGTTTTTTTTTTCTCAAAAGCAGGGTGTATTTCTTGGAAGGCGAGGTAGTGTTGGTTTCCCATTCATAAATGGAATTGAATCACATGCAGTTTCTGGTCCTATGCCCCAGTTGTTTTCTGATAAGTAAAGTTGCTATTGTACTACCATTGCCAAACACAGTGCAAATAGCACTCGCGTCTGTTCCCAGCAAATACAGTGTATTAGGCTGAAGAGAAGCTACTGGTCTTGTCAGTTTCCTAAGCAGAGTTGAACTAGATATGGCCCGTGTGTTTAGGAAGCACAGTTCTTTTGTTCTGAGCAAGCTCACTGTTCTGGCCCTATTGGAAACACAGGAGAGTAGAAGAGTGCTCCTTTCTCAAAAGCTGAGTGTGTTTCTTGTACGGCGAGCTAGTGTTTTTTTCCCATTCATAAACGGAGTTGAATCACATGCAGTTTCTGGTCGTAGGAACAAGAGTTGTTTTCTGGTAAGGAAAGTCACTACTGTTCTCCTAATGCCATACACAGTGCAAAGAGCATTGGCGTCTGTTCCCAGCAAGTACAGTGTATTGGCCTGAAGAAATGCTACTGTTCTTGTCAGTTTCCTAAGGAGAGTTGAACTAGATATGCCCTCTGTGTAGGAAGCACAGTTCTTTTGTTCTCAGCAAGCTCACTCTTCTGGCTCTTTAGAAAAAAAAGTAGAGTAGAAGGGTGCTCTTTTCTCAAAAGCAGATTCTGTTCCTTTTAAGGCGATATAGTGTTTGTTTCCCATTCATAAAAGGAGCTGAGTCACATGCAGTGTTTGGTCCAATGAGCAAGAGTTTTTTTCAGGTAAGGAAAGTCACTATTGTGCTCACATTGCCTTACATAGTGCAAATAGCACTTGCGTCTCTTCCCAGCAAGTACAGATTAGTGGACTGAAGAGAAGGCACTGTTCTTGTCAGTTTCCTAAGAAGAGTTGAACTATGTATGGCCCGTGTGTAGGAAGCAAAGTTCTTTGTTACGAGCAATCTCACTGTTCTGATCAAATAAAAAACACAGAAGAATAAAGGAGTGCTCTTTTCTCAAAAGCAGAGTGTGTTTCATGTAAGGTGAGCTAGCGTATGTTTCCCATTCATAAATGGAGATGAATCACATGCAGTATCTGAGTTTACGTGCAAGAGTTGTTTTCTGGTAAGGAAAGTCACTATTTCGATCCCATTGCCATACACAGTGCAAATAGCACTCGCGTCTGTTCCCAGCAAGTACAATGAATTGGACTTAAGAGAAGCTACTGTTCTTGTGAGTTTCCTATGCAGAGTTGAAGTAGATATGGCCCGTGTGTAGGAAGCACATTTCTTTGTTCTGAGCAAGCTCAATCTTCTGGCCCTATAGGAAACACTGTAGAGCAGAAGAGTGCTCTTTTCTCAAAAACAGAGTGTGTTTCTTGGAAGGCAAGGTAGTGTTGGTTTCCCATTCATAAACGGAATTGAATCACATACAGTTTCTGGTCCTATGCCCGAGTTGTTTTCTGGTAAGGAAATTCACTATTGCACTACCATTGCCAAACACAGTGCAAATAGCACTCGCATCTGTTCCCAGCAAGTACAGTGTATCAGACTGAAGAGAAGCTACTGGTCTTGTCATTTTCCTAAGCAGAGTTGAACTAGATATGTCCCGTTTGTGTAGGATGCACAGTTCTTTTCTTCTGAGCTAGCTCACTGGTCTGGATCCATGGGAAACACAGTAGAGTAGAATAGTGCTCTTTTCTCAAAAGCAGAGTATGTTTCTTGTAAGGAGAGCTAGTGTTTGTTTCCCATTCATAATCGGAGTTGAATCACATGCAGTTACTGGTCCTACAAGCAAGAGTTGTTTTCTGGTAAGCAAAGTCACTATTGCACTCCCATTGCCATACACCTTGCAAATAGCACTCATGTCTATTCCCAGCAATTACAGAGTACTGGATTGAAGAGAAGCTACTGTTCTTGTTTTCTAGTAAGGAAAATCACTATTGTGCTCCCTTTGCCATAAACAGTAGAAAGAGCACTCTCGTCTGTATGCAGCAAGTACAGTGTATTGGATTGAAGAGAAGCTAATGCTCTTGTCAGTATCCTAAGAAGAGTTGAACTAGATATGCCCCGGGAGTGTAGGGAACACAGTTCTTTTGTTTTGTTCAAGCTCACTGTTCTGACGTTATAGGAAACACAGTAGAGTAGGAGTGCTCTTTTTTCAATAGCAGAGTGTGTTTCTTGTAAGGCGAGCTAGTGTTTGATTCCCATTCATAAACGGAGTTGAATCACATGCAATTTCTGGTCCTAAGAGCTAGAGTTGTTTACTGCTAAAGAAAGTCACTATTGCGCTTAAATTGCCATAAACAGTGCAAAAAGCACTCGCGTTTGTTCCCAGCAAGTACAGTGTATTTTACTGAAGAGAATATACTTTTCCTGTCAGTTTCCTAAGCAGAGTTGAACTAGATATGGCCCCTGTGTGTAGAAAGCACAGTTATTTTGTTTCAAGCAAGCTCACTGTTCTGGATTCATGAGAAACACAGTAGAGAAGAAGAGAGCTCTTTTCTCAAAAGCAGAGTGTGTTTGTTGTAAGGCGAGCTAGTGTTTGTTTCCCATTCATAAACGGAGTTGAATCTCATGCAGTTTGTGGTCCTATGAGCAAGAGTTCTTTTCTGGTAAGGAATGTCACTATTACACTCTCTTGCCATACACAGTGGGAAGAGTACTCGCGTCTGTTCCCAGAAAGTACAGTGTATTGGATTGAAGAGAAGTTACTTTTCTTGTCAGTATCCTAAGAAGAGTTGAACTAGATATGTCCGGTGAGTGTAGGAAGCACAGTTCTTTTGTTCAGAGCAAGCTCACTGCTCTGGCCCTATTGGAAAGACATTAGAGTAGAAGAGTACTCCTTACTCCAATGCAGAGTGTGTTTCTTTAAAGCAAGCTAGTGTTTGTTTTTCATTCATAAACGGACTTGAATATCATGCAGTTTCTCTCCGATGAGCAAGACTTGTTTTCTGGTAAGGAAAGTCACTATTGCACTCCCATTGCAAAACACAGTACAAATAGCACTCGTGTCTATTCCCAGGAAGGACAGTTTATTGGACTGAAGAGAAGCTAATGTTCGCGTCAGTTTCTCAAGCAGAGTTAAACTAGATATGGCCCGAGTGTGTGGGAAGCAAAGTTCTTTTGTTCTGAGCAAACTTACTGTTCTGGCCATATAGGAAACACAGAAGAGTAGAAGAGTGCTTTTTTCTCAAAAGCTGAGTGTGTTTCTTTTAAGAAGAGCTAGTGTTTGTTTCACATCCATAAACGGAGTTGAATCACATGCAGTTTCTGGACTTATGAGCAAGAGTAGCTTTCTGGTTAGGAAAGTTATTTTTGTACTCCCATTGACATACAAAGTACAAATAGCCCTCGTCTGTTTCCAGCAAGTACAGTGTATTGGACTGAAGGGAAGATACTGTTCTTGTCAGTTTCCTATGCAGAGTTGAACTAGATATGTCCAGTGTGTGTTTTAAACACAGTTCTTTTGTTGTGAACAAGCTCACTCTTCTGGCCCTATAGGAAACAGTGTATAGTAGAAGAATGCTCTTTTCTCAGAACCAGAGTGTTTTTCTTGTAAGACACGCTGGAGATTGTTTCCCTTTCATGAACAGAGTTGAATCACATGCAGTTTCTGGTCCTACGAGCAAGAGCTGTTTTCTGATAAGGAAAGTCACTAATGTGCTCCCTTTGCCATACACAGTACAAATAGCACTCGTGTCTGTTCCCAGCAAGTACAGTGTACTGGAATGAAATGAAGCTAATATTCTTGTCAGTTTCCTAAGCAGAATTGAACCAGAGATAGCCCGTGTGTGTAGGAAGTACAGTTCATATGTTCTGAGCAAGCTCACACTTCTAACCTTATAGGAAACCGAGTAAGTAGAAGAGAGCTCTTTTCTCAAAAGAAGAGTGGGTTTCTCATAAGGCATGGTAGTTTTTGTTTTCCATTCCTAAACAGAGTTGAATCACATGCAAATTCTGGTCCTATGTGTAAGAGCTGTTTTCTGGTAAGGAAATTCACTATTGTGCTCCCTTTGCCTTACACAGTGAAAATAGCACTCGCGTCTGTTTCCAAGAGTACAATGTTTTGCACTGAAGAGAAGCTGCTGTTCTTGTCAGTTTCCTAAGCCGAGTTGAACTAGATATGGCCCGTGTGTGTAGGAAGCAAAGTTCTTTTGTTCTCAGTAAGCTTTCTGTTCTTGCCCTATAGGTAACACAGTAGAGTAAATGAATGCTGTTTCCCAAAAGCAGAGCGTTTTTCTTGTAAGGCGAGCTAGTGTTTGTTTCTCATTCATAAATGGAGTTGAATCACATGCAGTTTCTGCTCCTACGAGCAAGCATTGTTTTCTGGTAAGGAAAGTCACTATTGTTTTCCCATTGCCATACACAGTGAAAATAGCACTCTATTCTGTTCCCAGCAAGTACAGTGTATTGGACTGAAGAGAAGCTACTTTTCTTGTCAGTTTTCTAAGACTAGTTGAACTAGATATGGACCCTGTGTGTGGGAAGCAAAGTTCTTTTGTTCTGAGCAAGGTCATATTTCTGACACAATAGGAAATGGAGAAGAGTACAAGAATGCTCCTTTCTCAAATGCAGAGTGTTTCTTGTAAAGTGAGCTAGTGTTTGTTTCTCATTCATAAAGCGAAATGAATCACATGCAGTTTCTGGTCCTATGAGCAAGTTTGTTTTCTGGTAAATAAAGTCACTATTGTGCTCCCATTGACATACACAGTACAAATAGCACTCTATTCTGTTCCCAGCAAGTACAGGGTATTTGATGAAGAGAAGCTGCTGTTCTTGCCAGTTCCTAAGCAGAGTTAAACTAGATATGGCCTGTGTGTGTAGGAAGCACAGTTTTTTTTTCTTAGCAAGCTCACTCTTCTGGCCTGATACGAAACACAGTAGAGTAGAAGAGTGTGCTTTTCTCAGTAGTGGAGTGTGTTACTTGTTAGGAGAACTAGTGTTTGTTTCCCATTCATAAACGGAGTTCAATCACATGCAGTTTCTGGTCCTATGAGTAAGAGTTGTTTTCTGGTAAGGAAAGTCACTATTTCACTGCAATTGCCATTGCTCTGGAATCTCTTCCTAGCAAGTACAGTGTATTGGACTGAAGAGAAGCTACTGTTCTTGTCAGTTTCCTAAGCAGACTTGAACTAGATATGGCTTGTGTGTTTAGGAAGCACAGTTCTTTTGTTCTGAGCAAACTCACTGTTCTGGCCATCTAGAAAACACAGTATTGTTAAAGAGTGCTCTTCTCTCAAAAGGAGAGTGTGTTTCTTGTAAGACGAGCTACTGTTTGTTTCACATTCATAAATGGTGTTGAATCACATGCAGTTTCTGGTTCTACGACAAAAATTGTTTTCTGGTAAGGAAAGTCGCTATTGTGCTCCCATTGCCATACACAATGAAAATAGCAAGCGCGCCTGTTCCAAACAAGTACAGTATATTGGTCTGAGCATAAGCTACTGTTCTTGTCAGTTTTCAAGCAGAGTTGAACTAGATAGGACCCGTGTGTGGATGAAGCACAGTTCTCTTATTCTAGGCAATCTCACTGTTCTGGTCCTATAGGAAACAGAGTAGAATAGAAGAGTGCTTTTTTCTCTAAAGTGGATTGTTTTTCTTGTAGGGCAATGTAGTGTTGGTTATCACTACATAAACGGAGTTGAATTAGATGCAGTTTCTGGACTTAAGTTCAAGAGTTGTTTTCCGGTAAGGATAGTCTTTATTGCACTCCCATTGTCATTCAAAGTACAAATAGCACTCATGTCTGTTCCCAGCAAGTACAGTGTATGGGCTGAAGAGTAGCTAATTTCAGTTTCCTTAGCAGAGTTCAACTAGGTATACCCCGATTTTTTAGTAAGCACAGTTCTTTTGTTCTGAGCAAGCTCACTGTTTTGGCTGTGTAGGAAACAGAATAGAAAGGAGTGCTCTTTTTTCAAAAGCAGAGTGTGTTTCTTGTAAGGCTAGGGAGTGTTGGTTTCCCATTCATAAACTGAGTTCAATCACATGCAGTTTCTGGTCCTATGAACAAGAGTTGTTTTCCGGTAAGGAAAGTCACTAATGCACTCCCATTGCCATACACAGTGCAAATAGCACTCAGGTCTGTTTAAAGCAAGTACAGTGTTTCAGACTGAAAAGAAGCTACTGTTCTTGTCAGTTTCCTAAGCAGTGTTGAACTAGATATGGCCTTTGTTTACAGGAAGCACATTTCTTTTTTTTTTGAGGAAGCTCACTGTTCTGGCCATATAGGAAACAGAGTAGAGTAGAAGAGTGCTCTTTTTACAAAAACAGAGTGTGTTTTTTGTAAGGCTAGCTCGTGTTTGTTTCCCATTAATAAATGGAGTTGAATCACATGCAGTTTCTGCTCCTACAAGCGAGAATAGTTTTCTGGTAAGAAAAGTCACTATTGTGCCTCCAATGCCATACACAGTGAAAATAGCACTCTCGTCTGCTCCCAGCAAGTACAGTGTATTGCGCTGAAGAAAGCTACTCTTCTTGTCAGTTTCCAAAGTAGAGTTGACCTAGATAAGTCCCGTGTGTGTAGGAAGCACAGTTCTTTTGTTTTGAGCAAGCACTCTGTTCTGCACATATAGGAAACAGAGTAGAGTAAAGAGTACTCATTTCTCAAAAGCAGAGTGTATTTCTTCTAAGGCCAGCTAGTGTTTTTTTCTTATTCAAGAAACGGAGTTGAATCACATGCAGTTTCTGGTCCTTTGACAAAGAGTTGTTTTCTGGTAAGAAGAGTCACTATTGCGCTCCCATTTCCATACACAGTACAAATAGCACTCGCTTCTGTTTCCAGCAAGTACAGTGTGTTGGGCTGAAGAGAAGCTAATGTTCTTGTCAATTTCCTAAGCAGAGTTGAACTAGGTGTAGCCGGTGTGAGTAAGAAGCACAGATTTTTGTTTAGAGCAAGCTCACTGTTCTGGCCCTGTAATAAACAGAGTAGAGAAGAAGAGTGCTCTTTTCTCAAAAGCAGAGTGTGTTTTTAGTAAGGAGTGCTAGTGTTGTTTCACTATAGTAAACGGTGTAGAATCACATGCAGTTTCTTGATCCACGAGCAAGAGTTGTTTTCTGGTAAGGAAAGTCACTATTTGCTCCCAATGACATACACAGTGCAAATAGCCCTCGCGACGTTTCTCAGCAAGTACAGTGTATTGAAAGGAAGATAAGCTACTACTTGTCAGTTTCCTTAGCAGAGTTGAACTAGATATGGCTCGTTTGTTTTGAAACGCAGTTCTTTTGTGCTGAGCAAGCTCACTGTTCTGGCCCTATAAGAAACAGAGCAGAGTAGAAGAGTGCTCTTTTCTCAAAAGTGGAGTATGTTCCTTGTAAGGAGAGATAGGGTTGGTTTCTACTACATAAATGGAGTTGAATCACATGCAGTTTCTTGTCTTAAGAGCAAGAGCTGTTTTCTAGTAAGGAAAGTCACTGTTGCACTCATATTGCCATTCTCAATGCAAATAGCACACGCGTCTTTTCCCAGCAATTACAGTGTATTGGACGGAAGAGAAGCTACTGTTCTTGTCAGTTTCCTAGGCATAGTTGAACTAGATATGGTCCGTGTGTGTAGGAAGCACTGTAATTTTGTTCTGAGAAACCTCACTGCTCTGGCCCTTTGGAAACACAGTAGAGTAGAAGTGTGTTCCTTTCTCAAAAGCAGAGTGTGTTTTTTGTAAGGCGAGCTAGTGTTGGTTTTGCATTTATGAACGGAGTTGAAACACATGCAGTTTCTGGTCCTATGAGCAGAAATTATTTTCTTCTAAGGAAAGTCACTATTGCACACCCATTGTCATACTCAATACAAATAGCACTCACGATTGTTCGCAGCAAGTACAGTGTATTGGACTGAAGAGAAGCTACTGTTCTTGTCAGTTTCCTAAGCAGAGTTAACTAGATATGGCCCGTGTATGTAGGAAGCCCAGTTCTTTTTTATGAGCAAGCTCACTGTTCTGGCCTTATAGGAATCAGACTAGAGTAGAAGAGTGCTCTTTTCTCAAAAGCAGAGTGTGTTTCTTTTAAGGTGAGCTAGTGTTTGTTTCCCATTCATAAAAGGAGTTGAATCACATGCAGTTTCAGGTCCTATGAGCAAGAGTTTTTTTTCATGTAATGAAAGTCATGATTGTGCTCCCATTGCCATACACAGGGCAAACAGCCCTCGTGTCTCTTCCCAGCAAGTACAGTGTTTTAGACTTAAGAGAAGCTACTGTTCTTGTCAGTTTCCTATGCAAAGTGGAAGTAGATATGGCCCATGTATGTAAGAAGCACAGTTCTTTTGTTCTGTGCAAGCTCACTCTTCTGGGCCCATATGAAACAGAGTAGAGTAGAACAGTGCTCTTTTATCAAAAGCAGAGGGTGTTTCTTGAAAGGCGAGCTAGTTTTTGTTTCCCATTCTTAAACGGAGTTGAATCACATATAGTTTCTCGACCTAGGAGCAAGAGTTGTTTTCTGGTAAGGAAAGTCACGATTGAGCTCTCATTGCCAAACACAGTGCAAACAGCACTCGTGTCTGTTGCCAGCAAGTACTGTGTATTGGACTGAAGAGAAGGTACTGTTTTTGTCAGTTTCCTAAGCAGAGTTGAACTTTATATGGCCCTTGTATGCAGGAAGCACAGTTCTTTTGTTCTGAGCAAGCTCACTGTTCTTGCCCTATAAGAAACACAGTAGAGTAGAAGAGTGTTCTTTTATCAAAAGCAGATTGTATTTTTTGTAAGGCGAGCTAGTGTTTGTTTCCCATTCCTAAATGGAGTTGAATCACATGCAGTTTCTGGTCCTACTACCAAGAGTTGTTTTCTGGTAAGGAAAATCACTATTATGTTCCCATTGCCTTACACAGTGCAAAAAGCACTCGCGATTGTTCCCAGCAAGTACAGTGTATTGGACTGAAGAGAAGCTACTTTTCTTGTCAGTTTTCTAAGCAGAGTTGAACTAGATATGGCGCGTGTGTGTAGGAAGCACAGTTCTTTTGTTCTGAGCAAGCCTACTCCTCTGGCCCCATAGTAAACACAGTAGAGTAGATGAGTGTTCTTTTCTCAAAAGTAGATTGTGTTTCTTGTAAGGCGAGCAAGTGTTTGTTTCCCATTCATAAATAGAGTTGAATCCCATGCAGTTTCTGGTCCTACGAGCAAGAGTTGTTTTCTGGTAAGGAATGTCACTATTGTGCTCCCATTGCTGTACACAGAACAAATATCACTCGCATCTGTTCCCTGCAATTACAGTGTATGGGACTGAAGAGAAGGTACTGTTTGTGTTAGTTTACTCAGCAGAGTTGAACTAGATATGGCCCGTGTGTATAAGTAGCACAGTTCTTTTGCTGTGAGCAAACTCACTGTTCTGGCCCTATTGTAAACACAGTAGTGTAGAAGAGTGCTCTTTTCTCAAAAGCAGAGTGTGTTTCTTGTAAGGCAAGCTAGTGTTTGTTTCCCATTCATAAAAGGAGTTGAATTACATGCAGTTTCTGGTCCTAGAAGCAAGAGTTGTTTTCTGGTAAGAAAAGTCACTATTTTGCTCTGATTGCCATACACAGTGCAAATAGCACTCGCATCTGTTCCCAGGAAGTACAGTGTATTGGATTGAAGGAAAGCTACTGTTCCTGTGAGTTTCCTTAGCAGATTTGAACTAGATATGGCCCGTGTTAAGAAGTACAGTTCTTTTGTTCTGATCTAGCTCACTGTTATGGCCCTATAAGAAACACAGTAGAATAGAAGCGTGCTCTTTTTCAAAAGCAATGGTGTTTCTTTTAAGTCGAGCTAGTGTTTGTTTCCCATTCATAAACGCATTTGAATTACATGCAGTTTCATGTCCTATGAGCAAGAGTTGTTTTCTGGTAAGAAAAGTCACTATTGAGCTCCCTTTGCCATACACAGGGCAAATAGCACTCGTGTCTGTTCCCAGCAAGTATAGTGTATTTGACTGAAGAGAAGCTAATGTTCCGGTCAGTTTCTTAGGTGGAGTTGAACTAGATAAGGCCCGTGTGTGTAGGATGCACAGTTCTTTTGTTCTCAGCAAGCTCAATGTTCTGGCCATATGGGAAACACAGTAGAGTAAAAGAGTACTCTTTTCCCAAAAGCAGAGTGTGTTTCTATTAAGGTGAAATAGTGTTTGTTTCCCAATCATAAATCGTTTTGAATCACATGCAGTTTCTGGTCCTACGAGCAAGAGTTTTTTTCTAGAAAGAAAAGTCACTAGTGCACTCACATTGCCATACACAGTGCAAATAGCTTTTGTGTCTGTTCCCAGCAAGTACAGTGTATTGGACTGAAGAGAAGCTACTGTTCTTGTCAGTTTCCTAAGCAGAGCTCAACTAGATATGGCCCGTGTGTGTAGGACGAACAGTTCTTTTGTTCTGAGCAAGCTCACTCTTCTGGCCCTATAGGAAAGACAGTAGAGTAGAGAGAGCTCTTTTCTCAAAAGCAGAGTGTATTTCTTGTAATGAAAACTAGCATTTATTTCCCATTCATAAATGGAGTTTAATCACATGCCGTTTCTGCTCCTATGAGCAAGAGTTGATTTCTGGTAAGGAAAGTCACTATTGTGCTCCCATTTTCATACACAGTGCAAATAGCACTTGCTTCTCTTCCCAGCTAGTACAGTCTATTGTAGTGAAGAGAAGCTACTGTTCTTGTCAGTTTCCTAATAGGAGTTGAACTAGATATGGCCTGTGTGTATAGGAAGCACTGTTCTTTTTTTCTGAGGAAGCTCACTGTTCTGGCCATATGGAAACACAGTAGAGTAGAAGAGTGCTCTTTTCTCAAAAGCAGAGTGTGTTTCTTGTAAGGCGAGCTAGTTTGTTTCCCATTCATAAACGGAGTTCAATCACATGTAGTTTCTGGTTCTTTGAGCAAGAGTTGTTTTATGGTTAGGAAAGTCACTATTGTGTTCCCATTGCCATACACAGTGCGAATAGCACTCACGCCTCTTCCCAGCAAGTACAGTGTATTGGACTGAAGAGAAGCTACTCTTCTTGTCAGTTTCTTAAGCAGAGATTAACTAGTAATGGCCAGTGTGTTTAGAAAGCAGAGTTCTTACATAAATAAATAAATAAATCTTTAAAAAAAAAAAAAAAAAAAAAAGAAAGCAGAGTTCTTTTGTTCTGAGCAAGCTCAGTGTTCTGGCCCTATAGAAAACAGTGTAGAGTAGAAGAGTGCTTTTTTCTCAAAAGCAGATTGTGTTTCTTGTAAGGTGAACTAGTGTTTGTTTCCCATTCCTAAACGGAGTTGAATCACGTGCAGTTTCTGCTCCTACGAGCAAGAGTTGTTTTCTGGTAAGGAATGTCACTATTGCGCTCCCATTGACTTAAAAAGTGCAAATAGCACTGGCATCTGTTCCCAGCAAGTACAGTGTATTTGACAGAGGGGAAGCTATTGTTCTTGTCAGTTTCCTAAGCAGAGTTGAACGAAATATGTCCATGTGTGTAGCAAGCACAGTTCTTTTGTTCTGAGTAAGCTCACTGTTCTGGCTCAATTTAAACACTGTAGAGTAGAAGAGTGCTCTTTTCTCAAAAGCAGAGTGTGTTTTTTGTAAGGCAAGCTAGGATTTGTTTCCCATTCATAAACGGAGTTGAATCACATGCAGTTTATGTTCCAATGAGCAAGATTTGTTTTCTGGTAAGGAAAGTCACTATTGTGCTCCCATCGCCTTACACAGTGCAAATAGCTCTCTCTTCTGTTCCCAGCAAGTACAGATTATTGCACTGAAGAGAAGCTACTGTTCTTGTAAGTTTCCTAAGCAGAGTTGAACTATATATGGCCTGAAAGTGTAGAAAGCACAGTTCTTTTGTTTTGAGCAAGCTTACTGTTCTGGCCCTATAGGAAACACAGTAATGTAGAAGTGTGCCTTTTCTCAAAATAGAGTGCATTTCTTATAAGTCTAGCTAGTGTTTGTTTCCCATTCATAATCGGAGTTTACTGAATCACATGCAGTTTCCAATCCTACAATCAAGAGGTGTTTTCTGCTTAGGAAAGTCACTATTGGGCTCCCACTGACAAACACAGTGCAAATAGCACTCACATCTGTTCCTAGCAATTACAGTGTATTGGACTGAAGAGAAGCTACTGTTCTTCTCAGAATCATAAGGAGAGATGAACTAGATAAGGCCCGTGTGTGTAGGAAGCACGGTTCTTTTGTTATGAGCAAGCTCACTGTACGGGCCCTATAGAAAAAACAATAGAGTAGAAGAGTGCTCTTTTCTCAAAGTCAGAGTGTGTTTCTTGTAAGGACAGCTAGTGTTTGTTTCCTATTCAAAAATGGAGTTTAATCTCATGCAGTTTCTAGTCCTACAAGCAAGATTTGTTTTTTTTTAAAGAATGTCTCTATTGCACTCAAAAATCCATACACAGTGCAAATAGCACTCGCGTCTGTTACTAACAAGTACATTGTATTGGACTGAATGGAAGCTACTGTTTTTCTCAGTTTCCAGAGCAGAGATGAACTAGATATGGCCCGTGAATGTAGGAAGCACAGTTCTTTTGTTCTGAGCAAGCTCACTGTTCTGGCCCAATAGGAAACACAGTAGAATAGAAGACTGGTCATTTCTCAAAAGCAGAGTGTGTTTCTTGTAAGGTGAGCTAGTGTTTGTTTCCCATTCATAAACAGAGTTGAATCACATGCACGTCTGGTCTGACCAGCCAGAGTTGTTTTCTGATACAGAGAGTCACTCTTGTGCTTTCATTTCCATACACAGTGCAAGTAGCTCTAGCGTCTGTTCCCAAAAGTAGAGTGTATTGGACTGTAGAGAAGCTACTGTTCTTGCAAGTTTCCTAAGCAGAGTTGTCCTAGATATGGCCTGTGTGTTTAGGAAGCACAGTTCTTTTGTTCTGAGCAAGCTCACTGTTCTGGCCATATAAGAAACAGAGTAGAGCCGGGCGGTGGTGGCGCACGCCTTTAATCCCAGAACTCGGGAGGCAGAGCCAGGCAGATCTCTGTGAGTTCGAGGCCTGCCTGTACTACCAAGTGAGTCCCAGGAAAGGCGCAGAGCTACACAGAGAAACCCTGTCTCGAAAAACAAAAAAATAAAAATAAAAATAAAGAAACAGAGTAGAGGTAGAAGAGTGCACTTTTCTCAAAAGCAGAGTATGTTTCTTGTAAGGCGAGCTAGTATTTGTTTCCCATTCATAAACGGAGTTGAATCACATGCACTTTCAGGTCCTACGATCAAGAGTTATTTCTGGCAAGGAAAGTCACTATTGCGCTCCCATTTCCATAGACAGTGCAAAAAGCACTCAAGTCTGTCCCAGCAAGTACAATGTATTGGAATAAAGAGAAGGTATTGTTCTTGTCAGTTTCATAAGCAGATTTGAACTAGATATGGCCCTTGTGTTTAGGAAGCACAGTTCATTTGTTCTGAGCAAGCTCACTGATCTGGCCCTATTGGAAACACAGTAGAGTAGAAGAGTGCTCTTTTCTCCAAAGCAGGGTGTGTTTTTTGTAAGGCGAGCTTGTGTTCATTTCCACTTCATAAACGCAGTTGAATCACATGCAGTTTCTGGCCATATAAGCAAGATCAGTTTTCTGGTAAGGAAAGTCACTATTGCACTCCCTTTGCCAACATAGTGCAAATAGCACTCACGTCTGTTCCCTGCAAGTAGAGTATTGGACTGAAGAGAAGCTACTGTTCTTGTCAGTTTCCTAAGCAGAGTTTAACTAGATATGGTCCGTGTGTTTAGGAAGCACAGTTCTTTTGTTCTGTGCAAGCCCACTGTTCTGGACGTATAGGAAACACAGTCGAGCAGAAGAGTGCTTTTTTCTCAAAAGCAGAGTGTTTTCCTTGAAAGTTGAGGTAGTGTTTGTTTCCCATTCAAAAACGGAGTTGAATCACATGCAGTTTCTGCTCTTATGAGCAAGAATTGTTTTCTGGTAAGGAAAGTCACTATTGCGCTCCCATTGCCATACACAGTGCAAGTTGCACTTGCCTCTGTTGCCAGCAAGTACAGTGTATTGGAATGAAGAGAAGCTACACTTCTTGTCAGTATCCTAAGCAAAGTTGAACTAGATATGACTCGTGTGTGCAGGAAGCACCTTTATTTGTTCTGAGGAAGCTCATTCTTCTGTCCCAATAAGAAACACAGTAGAGAAGAAGAGTGCTCTTTTTCAAAAGCAGAGTGTGTTTCTTGTAAGGCGAGCTAGTGTTTGTTTCAAATTCATAAACGGAGTTGAATCACATGCAGTTTCTTGTCCTATGAGCAAAAGTTGTTTTTTGATTAGGAAAGTCACTATTGTTCTCACATTGCCATACACATTGTAAATAGCACTCGCGTCTGTTCCCAGCACGTACAGTGTTTTGGACGGAAGAGAAACTACTGTTCTTGTCAGTTTTCTAAGCAAAGTTGAACTAGATATGACACGTGTGTTCAGGAAGCACCTTTATTTGTTCTGAAGAAGCTCACTCTTCTGGCCGTATAGAAACAGAGTAGAGTAGAGAGTGCTCTTTTCTCAAAAGCAGAGTTTGTTTCTTGTAAGGCAAGCTAGTGTTTGTTTCCCATTCATAAACAGAGATGAACCACATGCAGTTTCTGGACCTAAGAGCAAGAGTTGTTTTCTGGTAATGAAAGTCACTATTGTGCTCACATTGCCATACAGTGCAAATTTCACTCGTGTCTGTTCCCAGCGAGTACAGTGTATTGGACTAAAGAGAACCTACTGTTCTTGTCAGTTTCCTAAAAAGAATTGAAGTAAATATGGCCAGTGAGAATTGGAAGCACAGTTCTTTTGTTATGAGCAAGCTCACTCTTCTAGTCCTATTGTAAACACAGAAGAGTAGAAGAGTGCTCTTTTCTCAAAAGCAGAGTGTGTTCCTTGTAAGACGAGCTAGGGTTTGTTTTGCATTCATAAACAGAGTTGAATCACATGCAGTTTCTGTTCCTACGAGCAAGAGTTGTTTTCTGGTAAGAAAACACTATTGCGCTCCCATTGCCATACACAGTGCAAATTGCACTCGCGTCTGTTCCCAGCAAGTAGAGTGTATTGGACTGAAGAGAAGCTGCTGTTCTTTTCACTAGCATGCCTTACAAGAAACAAACTCTGCTCTTGAGAAAAAGGAACTCTTCTACTCTACTGTGATTGCCATAGGGCCAGAAGAGTGAGATTGATCAGAACAAAATAACTGTGCGTCCTACACACACAGGCCATATCTAGTTCAACTCTCCTTAGGAAACTGACAAGAATAGGATCTTCTCTTCAGTCCAATACACTGTACTTGCTAGGAAAAGAGGTTAGAGCTATTTGCACTGTGTATGGCAATGGGAGTGCAATAGTTACCCTTCTTACCAGAAAACAACTCTTGCTTGTAGGACCAGAAACTGCATGTGATTCAACTCCATTTATGAATGGGAAAAAAACACTAGTTTGCCCTACAAAAAACACACTCGGCTTTTGAGAAAAGAGCACACTTATACTCTGTTTCCTATAGTGCAAGAACAGTGAGCTTGCTCAAAACAAAAGAACTGTGCTTCCTACACACACAGGCCATATCTAGTTCAACTCTGCTTAGGAAACTGACAAGAACAGGAAGCTCTCTTCAGTCCAACACACTGTACTTGCTGGGAACAGATGAGAGGGCTATTTGCACTTTTTATGGCAATGGGAGCACAATAGTGACTCTTCTCACCAGAAAAGAACTCTTGCTTGTAGGACCAGAAACTGCATGTGATTCAACTCCAATTCTGATTAGGAAACAAACACTAGCTCGCCTTACAAGGAACACACTCTGCTTTTGAGAAAAGAGCAATCTTCTCTACTGTGATTCCTGTAGAGCCAGAAGAGTGAGCTTGCTCAGAATAAAAGAACTGGGCTTCCTACACACAAGGGCCATATCTAGTTCAACTCTGCTTAGGAAACTGACAAGAACAGTAGCTTTTCTTCATTCCAATACACTGTATTTGCTGGGAACAACACGAGTTCTATTTGCACTGTATATGGCAATGGAGCACAAGAGTGACTCTTCTTACCAGAAAACAACTCTTGCTCATAGGACCAGAACCTGCATGTGATTCTACTCCATTTATGAATGGGAAACAAACACTAGCTCGCCTTACAAGAAACACACTATGATTTTGAGTAAAGAGCACTCTTCTACTCTAGTGTATTTCATATATGGCCACAACAAGGAGCTTCCTCAGAACAAAAGAACTGTGCTTCCTACACACGGGCCATATCTAGTTCAACTCTGCTTAGGAAAATGACAAAAACAGTAGTTTCTCTTCAGTCCAATACACTGTACTTGTTGGGAACAGACGCCAGTGCTATTTGCACTGTGTATGGCAATGGGAGAACAATACTGACTCTTCTTACCAGAAAACAACTCTTGCTTTTAGGACCAGAAACTGCATATGATTCAACTCCATTTATGAATGGGAAAGAAAAACTAGCTCGCCTTATGAGAAACACACTCTGCTTTTGATAAAAGAGCACTCTTCTACTCTACTTTGTTTCCTAAAGGGCAAGAACAGTGAGCTTGCTCAGAACAAAAGAACTGTGCTTCCTACATACACGGGCCATATCTAGTTCAACTCTGCTTAGGAAACTGACAAGAACAGTCACAAAAGTGACTTTCCTTACCAGAACACAACTCTTCCTTGTAGGACCAGAAACTGCATATGATTCCACTCCGCTTATGAATGGGAAAGAAACAGTGATTCCTACCCACACGGGCCATATCCAGTTCAACTCTGCTTAGTAAACTCACAAGAACAGTAGCTTCTATTCAGTCCAATACACTGTACTTGCTGGGAACAGACGCGAGTGCTAATTGCACTGTATATGTCAAAGGGAGCACAATAGTGACTTTCCTTACCAGAAAACATCTCTTGCTGGTAGGACCAGAAACTGTATGTTATTTGACTCTGTTCATGAATGGGAAACAAACACTAGCTCGACTTACAAGAAAAACCCTCCGCTTTTCAAAAAAGGGTACTATTTTACTCTAATCTGTTTCCTAGAGAGCCAGAAAAGTGAGCTTGCTCAGAACAAAAGAACTGTTCTTCGTACACACACGGGCCATATCTAGTTCAATTCTGCTTAGGAAACTGACAAGAACAGTAGCTTCCCTTCAGTGCAATACACTGTACTTGCTGGGAAAAGACACGAGTGCTATTTGCACTGTGTAGGGCAATGGGAGCTCAATAGTGACTTTCCTACCAGAAAACAACTCTTGCTAGTAGGACCAGGAACTGTATGTGATTCAATTTCGTTTATGAATGGGAAAAAAGCAGTAGCTTGCCTTACAAGAAACACACTCTGCTTTTTAGAAAACAGCCCTCTTCTACTCTACTGTGTTTTCTATGGGGCCAGAAGAGTGAGTTTGCTCAGAACAAAAGAACTGTTCTTCCTACACACATGGGCCATATCTAGTTCAACTCTGCTTGGGAAATTGACAAGAACAGTAGCTTCTCTTCAGTCCAATTCACTGTAATTGCTGGAAACAGAGGTGAGTGCTATTTGTACTGTGTATGGCAATGGGTGCACAATAGGGACTTTCCTTACCAGAAAACAACTCTTGCTCTTAGGACCAGAAATTGCATGTGATTCAACACTATTTTTGAATGGGAAACAAACACTACCTCGCAATACAAGAACACACTATGCTTTTGAGAGGGAGCATTCTTCTATTCTACCGTGTTTCCATAGGGCCAGAACAGTTAGCTTTGCTCAGAACAATGAACTGTGCTTCCTACACACACTGGCAATATCTAGTTCAACTCTTCTTAGGAAAATGACAAGAAAAATAGCTTCTCTTCAGTCTAACACACTGTATTGCTGGGAAGAGATGCGAGTGCTATTTGTACTGTGTATGGCAATGGGAGAACAATAGCGACTTTCCTTACCAGAAAACAACTCTTGCTCATAGGACCAAAAACTGTTTGTGATTCAACTTCGTTTAAAATGGGAAACAAACACTAGCTTGCCTTACAAGAAACACACTCTGCTTTTGAGTAAAGAGCACTCTTCTATTCTACTGTGTTTCCTATAGGGCCAGAAGAGGGAACTTGCTCAGAACAAAAGATCTGTGCTTCCTACACACGAACCATATCTAGTTCAACTCTGCTTAGGATACTGACAAGAACGGCAGCTTCTCTTCAGTCCAATACGCTGTATTTTCTGGGAACAAACGCGAGGGCTATTTGTACTGTACATGGTAATGGGAGCGCAATAGTAATAGTGACTTTCCTTACCATTGAACAACTCTTGTCCGAAGAACCAGAAACTGTATGTGATTCAACTCCGTTTATGAGTGGGAAATAAACACTAGCTCGTCTTACAAGAAACACGCTCTGCTTTTGAGAAAACAGCACTCTTCTACTCTATGTGTTTCCTAGAGAGCAAGAAAAGTGAGCTTGCTCAGAAAAATAGAACTGTGCTTCTTACACACACGGGCCATATCTAGTTCAACTCTGCTTAGGAAACTGACAAGAACAGGAAGCTCTCTTCAGTCCAACACACTGTACTTGCTGGGAACAGACGAGAGGGCTATTTGCACTGTTTATGGCAATGGGAGCACAATAGTGACTCTTCTCACCAGAAAAGAACTCTTGCTTGTAGGACCAGAAACTGCATGTGATTCAACTCCATTTCTGACTAGGAAACAAACACTAGCTTGCCTTACAAGGAACACACTCTGCTTTTGAGAAAAGAGCAATCTTCTCTACTGTGATTCCTGTAGAGCCAGAAGAGTGAGCTTGCTCAGAATAAAAGAACTGTGCTTCCTACACACAAGGGCCATATCTAGTTCAACTCTGCTTAGGAAACTGACAAGAACAGTAGCTTCTCTTCATTCCAATACACTGTATTTGCTGGGAACAAAACGAGTTCTATTTGCACTGTATATGGCAATGGAGCACAAGAGTGACTCTTCTTACCAGAAAACAACTCTTGCTCATAGGACCAGAACCTGCATGTGATTCTACTCCATTTATGAATGGGAAACAAACACTAGCTCGCCTTACAAGAAACACACTATGCTTTTGAGTAAAGAGCACTCTTCTACTCTAGTGTATTTCCTATATGGCCACAACAAGGAGCTTCCTCAGAACAAAAGAACTGTGCTTCCTACACACGGGCCATATCTAGTTCAACTCTGCTTAGGAAAATGACAAAAACAGTAGTTTCTCTTCAGTCCAATACACTGTACTTGTTGGGAACAGACGCAAGTGCTATTTGCACTGTGTATGGCAATGAGAGCACAATAGTGACTCTTCTTACCAGAAAACAACTCTTGCTCATAGGACCAGAAACTGCATGTAATTCAACTCCATTTATGAATGGGAAATAAACACAAGCTTGCCTTAAAAGAAACAAACTCTGATTTTGAGAAAAGAGCACTCTTCTACTGTACTCTGTTTCCTATAGAGCCAGAACAGTGAGCTTGCTGAGAACAAAAGAACTGTGCTTCCTACACACGGGCCATAGCAAGTTCGACTCTGCTTAGGAAACTGACAAGAACAGTAGCTTCTCTTCAGTCCAAAACACTGTACTTGCTTGGAACAGACGCGAGTGCTATTTGCACTGTGTATGGCAATGTGAGCACAATAGGGATTCTTCTTACCAGAAAACAAATCTTGCTTGTAGAACTACAAACTGCATGTGATTCAACTCCATTTATTAATAGGAAACAAACACTAGCTTGCCTTACAAGAAACCCACTCTGTTTTTGAGAAAAAATCCATTCTTTACTGTACTCCGTTTCCTATAGAGCCAGAACAGTGTACTTGCTCAAAAAAAGAACTGTGCTTCTTAAATACACAGGCCATATCTAGTTCAACTCTGCTTAAGAAACTGACAGGAACAGTAGCTTCTCTTCAGTCCAATACACTGTTCTTGCTGGGAACAGACGCGAGTGCTATTTGCACTGTGTATGTCAACGGGAGCACAACAGTGACTCCTCTTACCAGAAAACAACTTTTTCTCATAGGACCAGAAACTGCATGTGATTCAACTCCGATTATGAATGGGAAAAAAAACACTAGCTCGCCTTACAAGAAACAAACTCTGCTTTTGAGAAATGCGCACTCTTCTACCCTACTGTGTTACCTACAGGGACAGAACAGTGAGCTTGTTCAGAACAAAAGAACTGTGCTTCCTACACACACGGGCAATATCTAGTTCAAATCTGCTCTCGAGAGTGACAAAAACTGTAGCTTCTCTTCAGTCCAATACACTGTACTTGCTGAGATCAGACAAGAGTACTATTTGCACTTTGTATGGCAATGGTAGCGCAATAGTGACTCTTCTTACGAGAAAACAACTCTAGCTCGTAGGACCAGAAACTGCATATGATACCACTCCATTTATGAATGGGAAACAAACACTAGCTCGCCTTACAAGAAACACACTCTCCGTTTGAGAAATGAGCACTCTTCTATGCTACTGTGTTACTTACAGGGACAGAACAGTGAGCTTGTTCAGAACAAAAAAACCTGTGCTTCTTACACACACGGGCCATATCTAGTTCAACTCTACTTAGGAAACTGACAAGAACAGTAGCTTCTCTTCAGTCCAATACACTGTACTTGCTGAGATCAGACGAGAGTGCTATTTGCACTGTGTATGGCAATGGGAATGCAATAGTGACTCTTCTAACCAGAAAACAACTCTTTCTTGTAGGACCAGAAACTGCATGTGATTCAACTCCATTTATGAGTGGGAAACAAATACTAGCTCAATTTACAAGAAACACACTCTGCTTTTGAGAAAAGAGCACTCTTCTGCTCTACTGTGTTTCTTATAGGGCCAGAACAGTGAGCTTGCTCAGAACAAAAGAACTGTGCTTCCTATACACACGGGCCATATGTAGTTCAAATCTGCTTAGGAAACTGACAGGAACAGTAGCTTCTTTTCAGTCCATACACTGTACTTGCTGGGGACAGACGCGAGGGAAATTTGCACTGAGTAAGACAAGTGGAGCGCAAGAGTGACTTTCCTTACCAGAAAACAACTTTTGCTCATAGGACCAGAAATTGCATGTGATTCAACTTAGTTTATGAATGGGAAAGAAACACTTGCTCGCCTTGTGAGAAACACACTCTGCTTTGGAGAAAAGAGCGCTCATCTACTCTACACTGTTCCTACAGGGCCTAAAAAGTTTCCTTGCTCAGAACAAAAGAACTGTGCTTCCTACACACGGGCCATATCTAGTTCAACTCTGCTTAGGAAACTGACAAGAACAGTAGCTTCTCTTCAGTCAAAACCCTGTACTTGCTTGGAACAGACGCGAGTGCTATTTGCACTGTGTATGGCAATGTGAGCACAATAGGGATTCTTCTTGGCAGAAAACAAATCTTGCTTGTAGAACTAGAACCTGCATGTGATTCAACTCCATTTATTGATAGGAAACAAACACTAGCTTGCCTTACAAGAAACACACTCTGTTTTTGAGAAAAGAGCCATCTTTTACTGTACTCCGTTTCCTATAGAGCCAGAAAAGTGTTCTTGCTCAAAAAAAAAAAGAACTGTGCTTCTTAAACACACAGGCCACATCTAGTTCAACTCTGCTTAAGAAACTGACAGGAACAGTAGCTTCTCTTCAGTCCAATACTCTGTACTTGCTGGGAACAGACGTGAGTGCTATTTGCACTGTGTATGTCAACGGGAGCACAATAGTGACTCCTCATACCAGAAAACAACTTTTTCTCATAGGACCAGAAAATGCATGTGATTTAACTCCGATTATTTATGGGAAACAAACACTATCTCGTCTTACAAGAAACACAATCTCTTTTTGGGAAAAGAGCACACTTCTACTGTACTCAGTCAGTTTCCTGTAGAGCCAGAACAGTGAGCTTACTCAAAACAAACGAAAGGTGATTCCTACACACACAAGCCATATCTGGTTCAACTCTGCTTAGGAAATTGACAAGAACAGTAGCTTCTCTTCAGTGCAATACATTGCACTTCCTGGGAACAAATGCCAGTGCTATTTGCCCTGTGTATGGCAATGGGAGAACAATACTGACTCTTCTTACCAGAAAACAACTCTTGCTTTTAGGACCAGAAACTGCATATGATTCAACTCCATTTATGAATGGGAAAGAAAAACTAGCTCGCCTTACAAGAAACACACTCTGCTTTTGAGAAAAGAGCACTCTTCCACTCTACTTTGTTTCCTAAAGGGCAAGAACAGTGAGCTTGCTCAGAACAAAAGAACTGTGCTTCCTACATACACGGGCCATATCTAGTTCAACTCTGCTTAGGAAACTGACAAGAACAGTCACAATAGTGACTTTCCTTACCAGAACACAACTCTTCCTTGTAGGACCAGAAACTGCATATGATTCCACTCCGCTTATGAATGGGAAAGAATCAGTGATTCCTACCCACACGGGCCATATCCAGTTCAACTCTGCTTAGTAAACTCACAAGAACAGTAGCTTCTATTCAGTCCAATACACTGTACTTGCTGGGAACAGACGCGAGTGCTAATTGCACTGTATATGTCAAAGGGAGCACAATAGTGACTTTCCTTACCAGAAAACATCTCTTGCTGGTAGGACCAGAAACTGTATGTTATTTGACTCTGTTCATGAATGGGAAACAAACACTAGCTCGACTTACAAGAAAAACCCTCCGCTTTTCAAAAAAGGGTACTATTTTACTCTAATCTGTTTCCTAGAGAGCCAGAAAAGTGAGCTTGCTCAGAACAAAAGAACTGTTCTTCGTACACACACGGGCCATATCTAGTTCAATTCTGCTTAGGAAACTGACAAGAACAGTAGCTTCTCTTCAGTGCAATACACTGTACTTGCTGGGAAAAGACACGAGTGCTATTTGCACTGTGTATGGCAATGGGAGCTCAATAGTGACTTTCCTACCAGAAAACAACTCTTGCTAGTAGGACCAGGAACTGTATGTGATTCAATTTCGTTTATGAATGGCAAAAAAGCAGTAGCTTGCCTTACAAGAAACACACTCTGCTTTTTAGAAAACAGCCCTCTTCTACTCTACTGTGTTTTCTATGGGGCCAGAAGAGTGAGTTTGCTCAGAACAAAAGAACTGTTCTTCCTACACACATGGGCCATATCTAGTTCAACTCTGCTTGGGAAACTGACAAGAACAGTAGCTTCTCTTCAGTCCAATTCACTGTAATTGCTGGAAACAGAGGTGAGTGCTATTTGTACTGTGTATGGCAATGGGTGCACAAAAGGGACTTTCCTTACCAGAAAACAACTCTTGCTCTTAGGACCAGAAATTGCATGTGATTCAACACTATTTTTGAATGGGAAACAAACACTACCTCCCATACAAGAACACACTATGCTTTTGAGAGGGAGCATTCTTCTATTCTACCGTGTTTCCATAGGGCCAGAACAGTTAGCTTCGCTCAGAACAATGAACTGTGCTTCCTACACACACTGGCAATATCTAGTTCAACTCTTCTTAGGAAAATGACAAAAATAGCTTCTCTTCAGTCTAACACACTGTATTGCTGGGAAGAGATGCGAGTGCTATTTGTACTGTGTATGGCAATGGGAGAACAATAGCGACTTTCCTTACCAGAAAACAACTCTTGCTCATAGGACCAAAAACTGTTTGTGATTCAACTTCGTTTAAAATGGGAAACAAACACTAGCTTGCCTTACAAGAAACACACTCTGCTTTTGAGTAAAGAGCACTCTTCTATTCTACTGTGTTTCCTATAGGGCCAGAAGAGGGAACTTGCTCAGAACAAAAGATCTGTGCTTCCTACACACGAACCATATCTAGTTCAACTCTGCTTAGGATACTGACAAGAACGGCAGCTTCTCTTCAGTCCAATACGCTGTATTTTCTGGGAACAAACGCGAGGGCTATTTGTACTGTACATGGTAATGGGAGCGCAATAGTAATAGTGACTTTCCTTACCATTGAACAACTCTTGCCCGAAGAACCAGAAACTGTATGTGATTCAACTCCGTTTATGAGTGGGAAATAAACACTAGCTCGTCTTACAAGAAACACGCTCTGCTTTTGAGAAAACAGCACTCTTCTACTCTATGTGTTTCCTAGAGAGCAAGAAAAGTGAGCTTGCTCAGAAAAATAGAACTGTGCTTCTTACACACACGGGCCATATCTAGTTCAACTCTGCTTAGGAAACTGACAAGAACAGGAAGCTCTCTTCAGTCCAACACCCTGTACTTGCTGGGAACAGACGAGAGGGCTATTTGCACTGTTTATGGCAATGGGAGCACAATAGTGACTCTTCTTACCAGAAAAGAACTCTTGCTTGTAGGACCAGAAACTGCATGTGATTCAACTCCATTTCTGACTAGGAAACAAACACTAGCTTGCCTTACAAGGAACACACTCTGCTTTTGAGAAAAGAGCAATCTTCTCTACTGTGATTCCTGTAGAGCCAGAAGAGTGAGCTTGCTCAGAATAAAAGAACTGTGCTTCCTACACACAATGGCCATGTCCAGTTCAACTCTGCTTAGGAAACAGACAAGAACAGTAGCTTCTCTTCATTCCAATACACTGTATTTGCTGGGAACAACAAGAGTTCTATTTGCACTGTATATGGCAAGGGAGCACAAGAGTGACTCTTCTTACCAGAAAACAACTCTTGCTCATAGGACCAGAACCTGCATGTGATTCTACTCCATTTATGAATGGGAAACAAACACTAGCTCGCCTTACAAGAAACACACTATGCTTTTGAGTAAAGAGCACTCTTCTACTCTAGTGTATTTCCTATATGGCCACAACAAGGAACTTCCTCAGAACAAAAGAACTGTGCTTCCTACACACGGGCCATATCTAGTTCAACTCTGCTTAGGAAAATGACAAAAACAGTAGTTTCTCTTCAGTCCAATACACTGTACTTGTTGGGAAGAGACGCAAGTGCTATTTGCACTGTGTATGGCAATGAGAGCGCAATAGTGACTCTTCTTACCAGAAAACAACTCTTGCTCATAGGACCAGAAACTGCATGTAATTCAACTCCATTTATGAATGGGAAATAAACACAAGCTTGCCTTAAAAGAAACACACTCTGATTTTGAGAAAAGAGCACTCTTCTACTGTACTCTGTTTCCTATAGAGCCAGAACAGTGAGCTTGCTGAGAACAAAAGAACTGTGCTTCCTACACACGGGCCATAGCAAGTTCGACTCTGCTTAGGAAACTGACAAGAACAGTAGCTTCTCTTCAGTCCAAAACACTGTACTTGCTTGGAACAGACGCGAGTGCTATTTGCACTGTGTATGGCAATGTGAGCACAATAGGGATTCTTCTTACCAGAAAACAAATCTTGCTTGTAGAACTACAAACTGCATGTGATTCAACTCCATTTATTAATAGGAAACAAACACTAGCTTGCCTTACAAGAAACACACTCTGTTTTTGAGAAAAAATCCATTCTTTACTGTACTCCGTTTCCTATAGAGCCAGAACAGTGTACTTGCTCAAAAAAAGAACTGTGCTTCTTAAATACACAGGCCATATCTAGTTCAACTCTGCTTAAGAAACTGACAGGAACAGTAGCTTCTCTTCAGTCCAATACCCTGTACTTGCTGGGAACAGACGCGAGTGCTATTTGCACTGTGTATGTCAACGGGAGCACAACAGTGACTCCTCTTACCAGAAAACAACTTTTTCTCATAGGACCAGAAACTGCATGTGATTCAACTCCGATTATGAATGGGAAAAAAAACACTAGCTCGCCTTACAAGAAACAAACTCTGCTTTTGAGAAATGCGCACTCTTCTACCCTACTGTGTTACCTACAGGGACAGAACAGTGAGCTTGTTCAGAACAAAAGAACTGTGCTTCCTACACACACGGGCAATATCTAGTTCAAATCTGCTCTCGAGAGTGACAAAAACTGTAGCTTCTCTTCAGTCCAATACACTGTACTTGCTGAGATCAGACAAGAGTACTATTTGCACTTTGTATGGCAATGGTAGCGCAATAGTGACTCTTCTTAAGAGAAAACAACTCTTGCTCGTAGGACCAGAAACTGCATATGATACCACTCCATTTATGAATGGGAAACAAACACTAGCTCGCCTTACAAGAAACACACTCTCCGTTTGAGAAATGAGCACTCTTCTATGCTACTGTGTTACTTACAGGGCCAGAACAGTGAGCTTGCTCAGAACAAAAGAACTGTGCTTCCTACACACACGGGCCATATCTTGTTCACCTCTGCTTAGGAAACTGACAAGAACAGTAGCTTCTCTTCAGTCCAATACACTGTACTTGCTGGGAACAGACGCCAGTGCTATTTGCACTGTGTATGGCAATGGGAGCGCAAGAGTGACTCTTCTTACCAGAAAACAACTCTTGCTCATAGGAACAGAAACTGCATGGGATTCAACTCCGTTTAGGACTGGGAAACAAACACTAGCTCGCCTTACAAGAGACACACTCTGCTTTTGAGAAAAGAGCACTCTTCTATTCTACTGTGTTTCCTATAGGGCCAGAACAGTGAGCTTGCTCAGAACAAAAGAACTGTGCTTCCTACACACACGGCCATATCTAGTTCAACTCTGCTTAGGAAACTGACAAGAACAGTAGCTTCTCTTCAGTCCAATACACTGTACTTGCTGGGAACAGACGCCAGTGCTATTTGCACTGTGTATGGCAATGGGAGCGCAGGAGTGACTCTTCTTACCAGAAAACAACTCTTGCTTGTAGGACAAAAACTGCATGGGATTCAACTCCGTTTAGGACTGGGAAACAAACACTAGCTCGCCTTACAAGAAACACACTCTGCTTTTGGGAAAAGAGCACTCTTCTATTCTACTGTGTTTCCTATAGGGCCAGAACACTGAGCTTGCTCAGAACAAAAGAACTGTGCTTCCTACACACACGGGCCATATCTAATTCAACTCTGCTTAGGAAACTGACAAGAACAGAAGCTTCTCTTCAGTCCAATACACTGTACTTGCTGGGAACAGACGCCAGTTTTATTTGCACTGTGTATGGCAATGGGAGCACAAGAGTGACTCTTCTTACCAGAAAACAACTCTTGCTCGTAGGAACAGAAACTGCATGTGATTCAACTCCGTTTAGGACTGGGAAACAAACACTAGCTCGCCTTACAAGAGACACACTCTGCTTTTGAGAAAAGAGCACTCTTCTATTCTACTGTGTTTCCTACTGTGTCAGAACAGTGAGCTTGCAAAGAACAAAAGAACTGTGCTTTCTACACACACGAGCCATATCTTGTTCAACTCTCCTTAGGAAACTGACAAGAACAGTAGCTTCTCTTCAGTCCAATACACTGTAATTGCTGGGAACAGACGCCAGTGCTATTTGCACTGTGTATGGCAATGGGAGCGCAACAGTGACTCTTCTTACCAGAAAACAACTCTTGCTCATTAGAACAGAAACTGCATGATATTCAACTCGGTTTAGGATTGGGAAATAAACACTGCTCGCCTTACAAGAAACACACTCTGCTTTTGAGAAAAGAGCACTCTTCTATTCTACTGTGTTTCCTACAGTGTCAGAACAGTGAGCTTGCAAAGAACAAAAGAACTGTGCTTTCTACACACACGGGCCATATCTAGTTCAACTCTGCTTAGGAAACTGACAAGAACAGTAGCTTCTCTTCAGTCCAATACACTGTACTTGCTGGGAACAGACGCCAGTGCTATTTGCACTGTGTATGGCAATGGGAGCACAAGAGTGACTCTTCTTACCAGAAAACAACTCTTGCTCATAGGAACAGAAACTGCATGGGATTCAACTCCGTTTAGGACTGGGAAACAAACACTAGCTCGCCTTACAAGAAACACACTCTGCTTTTGAGAAAAGAGCACTCTTCTATTCTACTGTGTTTCCTATAGGGCCAGAACAGTGAGCTTGCTCAGAACAAAAGAACTGTGCTTCCTACACACACGAGCCATATCTAGTTCAACTATGCTTAGGAAACTGACAAGAACAGTAGCTTCTCTTCAGTCCAATACACTGTACTTGCTGGGAACAGATGCCAGTGCTATTTGCACTGTGTATGGCAATGGGAGCGCAAGAGTGACTCTTCTTACCAGAAAACAACTCTTGCTCGTAGGAACAGAAACTACATGTGATTCAACTCCGTTTAGGACTGAGAAACAAACACTAGCTTGCCTTACAAGAAACACACTCTGCTTTTGAGAAAAGAGCACTCTTCTATTCTACTGTGTTTCCTCTAGGGCCAGAACAGTGAGCTTGCTCAGAAAAAAAGAACTGTGCTTCCTACACACACGGGCCATATCTAGTTCAACTATGCTTAGGAAACTGACAAGAACAGTAGCTTCTCTTCAGTCCAATACACTGTACTTGCTGGGAACAGACGCCAGTGCTATTTGCACTGTGAATGGCAATGGGAGCGCAAGAGTGACTCTTCTTACCAGAAAACAACTCTTGCTCATAGGAACAGAAACTGCATGAGATTCAACTCGGTTTAGGATTGGGAAACAAACACTGCTCGCCTTACAAGAAACACACTCTGCTTTTGAGAAAAGAGCACTCTTCTATTCTACTGTGTTTCCTATAGGGTCAGAACAGTGAGCTTGCAAAGAACAAAAGAACTGTGCTTTCTACACACACAGGCCATATCTAGTTCAACTCTGCTTAGGAAACTGACAATAACAGTAGCTTCTCTTCAGTCCAATACACTGTACTTGCTGGGAACAGACGCCAGTGTTATTTGCACTGTGTATGGCAATGGGAGCGCAAGATTGACTCTTCTTACCAGAAAACAACTCTTGCTCGTAGGAACAGAAACTGCATGGGATTCAACTCCGTTTAGGACTGAGAAACAAACACTAGCTTGCCTTACAAGAAACACACTCTGCTTTTGAGAAAAGAGCACTCTTCTATTCTACTGTGTTTCCTATAGGGCCAGAACAGTGAGCTTGCTCAGAACAAAAGAACTGTGCTTCCTACACACACGGGCCATATCTAGTTCAACTCTGTTTAGGAAACTGACAAGAACAGTAGCTTCTCTTCAGTCCAATACACTGTACTTGCTGGGAACAGACGCCAGTGCTATTTGCTCTGTGTATGGCAATGGGAGCGCAAGAGTGACTCTTCTTACCAGAAAACAACTCTTGCTCGTAGGAACAGAAACTGCATGTGATTCAACTCTGTTTAGGACTGGGAAACAAACACTAGCTCGCCTTACAAGAAACACACTCTGCTTTTGAGAAAAGAGCACTCTTCTATTCTACTGTGTTTCCTACAGTGTCAGAACAGTGAGCTTGCAAAGAACAAAAGAACTGTGCTTTCTACACACACGGGCCATATCTAGTTCAACTCTGCTTAGGAAACTGACAAGAACAGTAGCTTCTCTTCAGTCCAATACACTGTACTTGCTGGGAACAGACGCCAGTGCTATTTGCACTGTGTATGGCAATGGGAGCACAAGAGTGACTCTTCTTACCAGAAAACAACTCTTGCTCATAGGAACAGAAACTGCATGGGCTTCAACTCCGTTTAGGACTGGGAAACAAACACTAGCTCGCCTTACAAGAGACACACTCTGCTTTTGAGAAAAGAGCACTCTTCTATTCTACTGTGTTTCCTATAGGGCCAGAACAGTGAGCTTGCTCAGAACAAAAGAACTGTGCTTCCTACACACACGGCCATATCTAGTTCAACTCTGCTTAGGAAACTGACAAGAACAGTAGCTTCTCTTCAGTCCAATACACTGTACTTGCTGGGAACAGACGCCAGTGCTATTTGCACTGTGTATGGCAATGGGAGCGCAGGAGTGACTCTTCTTACCAGAAAACAACTCTTGCTTGTAGGACAAAAACTGCATGGGATTCAACTCCGTTTAGGACTGGGAAACAAACACTAGCTCGCCTTACAAGAAACACACTCTGCTTTTGGGAAAAGAGCACTCTTCTATTCTACTGTGTTTCCTATAGGGCCAGAACACTGAGCTTGCTCAGAACAAAAGAACTGTGCTTCCTACACACACGGGCCATATCTAATTCAACTCTGCTTAGGAAACTGACAAGAACAGAAGCTTCTCTTCAGTCCAATACACTGTACTTGCTGGGAACAGACGCCAGTTTTATTTGCACTGTGTATGGCAATGGGAGCACAAGAGTGACTCTTCTTACCAGAAAACAACTCTTGCTCGTAGGAACAGAAACTGCATGTGATTCAACTCCGTTTAGGACTGGGAAACAAACACTAGCTCGCCTTACAAGAGACACACTCTGCTTTTGAGAAAAGAGCACTCTTCTATTCTACTGTGTTTCCTATAGGGCCAGAACAGTGAGCTTGCTCAGAACAAAAGAACTGTGCTTCCTACACACACGAGCCATATCTTGTTCAACTCTCCTTAGGAAACTGACAAGAACAGTAGCTTCTCTTCAGTCCAATACACTGTACTTGCTGGGAACAGATGCCAGTGCTATTTGCACTGTGTATGGCAATGGGAGCGCAAGAGTGACTCTTCTTACCAGAAAACAACTCTTGCTCGTAGGAACAGAAACTACATGTGATTCCAACTCCGTTTAGGACTGAGAAACAAACACTAGCTTGCCTTACAAGAAACACACTCTGCTTTTGAGAAAAGAGCACTCTTCTATTCTACTGTGTTTCCTCGAGGGCCAGAACAGTGAGCTTGCTCAGAACAAAAGAACTGTGCTTCCTACACACACGGGCCATATCTAGTTCAACTATGCTTAGGAAACTGACAAGAACAGTAGCTTCTCTTCAGTCCAATACACTGTACTTGCTGGGAACAGACGCCAGTGCTATTTGCACTGTGAATGGCAATGGGAGCGCAAGAGTGACTCTTCTTACCAGAAAACAACTCTTGCTCATAGGAACAGAAACTGCATGAGATTCAACTCGGTTTAGGATTGGGAAACACACTGCTCGCCTTACAAGAAACACACTCTGCTTTTGAGAAAAGAGCACTCTTCTATTCTACTGTGTTTCCTATAGGGTCAGAACAGTGAGCTTGCAAAGAACAAAAGAACTGTGCTTTCTACACACACGGACCATATCTAGTTCAACTCTGCTTAGGAAATTGACAAGAACAGTAGCTTCTCTTCAGTCCAATACACTGTACTTGCTGGGAACAGACGCCAGTGTTATTTGCACTGTGTATGGCAATGGGAGCGCAAGATTGACTCTTCTTACGAGGAAAACAACTCTTGCTCGTAGGAACAGAAACTGCATGGGATTCATCTCTGTTTATGAATGGGAAACAAACACTAGCTTGCCTTACAAGAAACACACTCTGCTTTTGAGAAAAGAGCACTCTTCTATTCTACTGTGGTTTCCTATAGGGCCAGAACAGTGAGCTTGCTCAGAACAAAAGAAACTGTGCTTCCTACACACACGGGCCATATCTAGTTCAACTCTGTTTAGGAAACTGACAAGAACAGTAGCTTCTCTTCAGTCCAATACACTGTACTTGCTGGGAACAGACGCCAGTGCTATTTGCTCTGTGTGATGGGCAATGGGAGCACAAGAGTGACTCTTCTTACCAGAAAACAACTCTTGCTCATAGGAACAGAAACTGCATGGGATTCAACTCCGTTTAGGACTGGGAAACAAACACTAGCTCGCCTTACAAGAGACACCACTCTGCTTTTGAGAAAAGAGCACTCTTCTATTCTACTGTGTTTCCTATAGGGCCAGAACAGTGAGCTTGCTCAGAACAAAAGAACTGTGCTTCCTACACACACGGGCCATATCTAGTTCAACTCTGCTTAGGAAACTGACAAGAACAGTAGCTTCTCTTCAGTCCAATACACTGTACTTGCTGGGAACAGACGCCAGTGCTATTTGCACTGTGTATGGCAATGGGAGCGCAGGACTGACTCTTCTTACCAGAAAACAACTCTTGCTTGTAGGACAAAAACTGCATGGGATTCAACTCCGTTTAGGACTGGGAAACAAACACTAGCTCGCCTTACAAGAAACACACTCTGCTTTGGGAAAAGAGCACTCTTCTATTCTACTGTGTTTCCTATAGGGCCAGAACACTGAGCTTGCTCAGAAACAAAAGAACTGTGCTTCCTACACACACGGGCCATATCTAATTCAACTCTGCTTAGGAAACTGACAAGAACAGAAGCTTCTCTTCAGTCCAATACACTGTACTTGCTGGGAACAGACGCCAGTTTTATTTGCACTGTGTATGGCAATGGGAGCACAAGAGTGACTCTTCTTACCAGAAAACAACTCTTGCTCGTAGGAACAGAAACTGCATGTGATTCAACTCCGTTTAGGACTGGGAAACAAACACTAGCTCGCCTTACAAGAGACACACTCTGCTTTTGAGAAAAGAGCACTCTTCTATTCTACTGTGTTTCCTACAGTGTCAGAACAGTGAGCTTGCAAAGAACAAAAGAACTGTGCTTTCTACACACACGAGCCATATCTTGTTCAACTCTCCTTAGGAAACTGACAAGAACAGTAGCTTCTCTTCAGTCCAATACACTGTAATTGCTGGGAACAGACGCCAGTGCTATTTGCACTGTGTATGGCAATGGGAGCGCAACAGTGACTCTTCTTACCAGAAAACAACTCTTGCTCATTAGAACAGAAACTGCATGATATTCAACTCGGTTTAGGATTGGGAAATAAACACTGCTCGCCTTACAAGAAACACACTCTGCTTTTGAGAAAAGAGCACTCTTCTATTCTACTGTGTTTCCTACAGTGTCAGAACAGTGAGCTTGCAAAGAACAAAAGAACTGTGCTTTCTACACACACGGGCCATATCTAGTTCAACTCTGCTTAGGAAACTGACAAGAACAGTAGCTTCTCTTCAGTCCAATACACTGTACTTGCTGGGAACAGACGCCAGTGCTATTTGCACTGTGTATGGCAATGGGAGCACAAGAGTGACTCTTCTTACCAGAAAACAACTCTTGCTCATAGGAACAGAAACTGCATGGGATTCAACTCCGTTTAGGACTGGGAAACAAACACTAGCTCGCCTTACAAGAAACACACTCTGCTTTTGAGAAAAGAGCACTCTTCTATTCTACTGTGTTTCCTATAGGGCCAGAACAGTGAGCTTGCTCAGAACAAAAGAACTGTGCTTCCTACACACACGAGCCATATCTAGTTCAACTATGCTTAGGAAACTGACAAGAACAGTAGCTTCTCTTCAGTCCAATACACTGTACTTGCTGGGAACAGATGCCAGTGCTATTTGCACTGTGTATGGCAATGGGAGCGCAAGAGTGACTCTTCTTACCAGAAAACAACTCTTGCTCGTAGGAACAGAAACTACATGTGATTCAACTCCGTTTAGGACTGAGAAACAAACACTAGCTTGCCTTACAAGAAACACACTCTGCTTTTGAGAAAAGAGCACTCTTCTATTCTACTGTGTTTCCTCTAGGGCCAGAACAGTGAGCTTGCTCAGAAAAAAAGAACTGTGCTTCCTACACACACGGGCCATATCTAGTTCAACTATGCTTAGGAAACTGACAAGAACAGTAGCTTCTCTTCAGTCCAATACACTGTACTTGCTGGGAACAGGCGCCAGTGCTATTTGCACTGTGAATGGCAATGGGAGCGCAAGAGTGACTCTTCTTACCAGAAAACAACTCTTGCTCATAGGAACAGAAACTGCATGAGATTCAACTCGGTTTAGGATTGGGAAACAAACACTGCTCGCCTTACAAGAAACACACTCTGCTTTTGAGAAAAGAGCACTCTTCTATTCTACTGTGTTTCCTATAGGGTCAGAACAGTGAGCTTGCAAAGAACAAAAGAACTGTGCTTTCTACACACACAGGCCATATCTAGTTCAACTCTGCTTAGGAAACTGACAATAACAGTAGCTTCTCTTCAGTCCAATACACTGTACTTGCTGGGAACAGACGCCAGTGTTATTTGCACTGTGTATGGCAATGGGAGCGCAAGATTGACTCTTCTTACCAGAAAACAACTCTTGCTCGTAGGAACAGAAACTGCATGGGATTCAACTCCGTTTAGGACTGAGAAACAAACACTAGCTTGCCTTACAAGAAACACACTCTGCTTTTGAGAAAAGAGCACTCTTCTATTCTACTGTGTTTCCTATAGGGCCAGAACAGTGAGCTTGCTCAGAACAAAAGAACTGTGCTTCCTACACACACGGGCCATATCTAGTTCAACTCTGTTTAGGAAACTGACAAGAACAGTAGCTTCTCTTCAGTCCAATACACTGTACTTGCTGGGAACAGACGCCAGTGCTATTTGCTCTGTGTATGGCAATGGGAGCGCAAGAGTGACTCTTCTTACCAGAAAACAACTCTTGCTCGTAGGAACAGAAACTGCATGTGATTCAACTCTGTTTAGGACTGGGAAACAAACACTAGCTCGCCTTACAAGAAACACACTCTGCTTTTGAGAAAAGAGCACTCTTCTATTCTACTGTGTTTCCTACAGTGTCAGAACAGTGAGCTTGCAAAGAACAAAAGAACTGTGCTTTCTACACACACGGGCCATATCTAGTTCAACTCTGCTTAGGAAACTGACAAGAACAGTAGCTTCTCTTCAGTCCAATACACTGTACTTGCTGGGAACAGACGCCAGTGCTATTTGCACTGTGTATGGCAATGGGAGCACAAGAGTGACTCTTCTTACCAGAAAACAACTCTTGCTCATAGGAACAGAAACTGCATGGGATTCAACTCCGTTTAGGACTGGGAAACAAACACTAGCTCGCCTTACAAGAAACACACTCTGCTTTTGAGAAAAGAGCACTCTTCTATTCTACTGTGTTTCCTATAGGGCCAGAACAGTGAGCTTGCTCAGAACAAAAGAACTGTGCTTCCTACACACACGAGCCATATCTTGTTCAACTCTCCTTAGGAAACTGACAAGAACAGTAGCTTCTCTTCAGTCCAATACACTGTACTTGCTGGGAACAGATGCCAGTGCTATTTGCACTGTGTATGGCAATGGGAGCGCAAGAGTGACTCTTCTTACCAGAAAACAACTCTTGCTCGTAGGAACAGAAACTACATGTGATTCAACTCCATTTATGAATGGGAAAGAAAAACTAGCTCGCCTTACAAGAAACACACTCTGCTTTTGAGAAAAGAGCACTCTTCCACTCTACTTTGTTTCCTAAAGGGCAAGAACAGTGAGCTTGCTCAGAACAAAAGAACTGTGCTTCCTACATACACGGGCCATATCTAGTTCAACTCTGCTTAGGAAACTGACAAGAACAGTCACAATAGTGACTTTCCTTACCAGAACACAACTCTTCCTTGTAGGACCAGAAACTGCATATGATTCCACTCCGCTTATGAATGGGAAAGAATCAGTGATTCCTACCCACACGGGCCATATCCAGTTCAACTCTGCTTAGTAAACTCACAAGAACAGTAGCTTCTATTCAGTCCAATACACTGTACTTGCTGGGAACAGACGCGAGTGCTAATTGCACTGTATATGTCAAAGGGAGCACAATAGTGACTTTCCTTACCAGAAAACATCTCTTGCTGGTAGGATCAGAAACTGTATGTTATTTGACTCTGTTCATGAATGGGAAACAAACACTAGCTCGACTTACAAGAAAAACCCTCCGCTTTTCAAAAAAGGGTACTATTTTACTCTAATCTGTTTCCTAGAGAGCCAGAAAAGTGAGCTTGCTCAGAACAAAAGAACTGTTCTTCGTACACACACGGGCCATATCTAGTTCAATTCTGCTTAGGAAACTGACAAGAACAGTAGCTTCTCTTCAGTGCAATACACTGTACTTGCTGGGAAAAGACACGAGTGCTATTTGCACTGTGTATGGCAATGGGAGCTCAATAGTGACTTTCCTACCAGAAAACAACTCTTGCTAGTAGGACCAGGAACTGTATGTGATTCAATTTCGTTTATGAATGGCAAAAAAGCAGTAGCTTGCCTTACAAGAAACACACTCTGCTTTTTAGAAAACAGCCCTCTTCTACTCTACTGTGTTTTCTATGGGGCCAGAAGAGTGAGTTTGCTCAGAACAAAAGAACTGTTCTTCCTACACACATGGGCCATATCTAGTTCAACTCTGCTTGGGAAACTGACAAGAACAGTAGCTTCTCTTCAGTCCAATTCACTGTAATTGCTGGAAACAGAGGTGAGTGCTATTTGTACTGTGTATGGCAATGGGTGCACAAAAGGGACTTTCCTTACCAGAAAACAACTCTTGCTCTTAGGACCAGAAATTGCATGTGATTCAACACTATTTTTGAATGGGAAACAAACACTACCTCCCATACAAGAACACACTATGCTTTTGAGAGGGAGCATTCTTCTATTCTACCGTGTTTCCATAGGGCCAGAACAGTTAGCTTCGCTCAGAACAATGAACTGTGCTTCCTACACACACTGGCAATATCTAGTTCAACTCTTCTTAGGAAAATGACAAAAATAGCTTCTCTTCAGTCTAACACACTGTATTGCTGGGAAGAGATGCGAGTGCTATTTGTACTGTGTATGGCAATGGGAGAACAATAGCGACTTTCCTTACCAGAAAACAACTCTTGCTCATAGGACCAAAAACTGTTTGTGATTCAACTTCATTTAAAATGGGAAACAAACACTAGCTTGCCTTACAAGAAACACACTCTGCTTTTGAGTAAAGAGCACTCTTCTATTCTACTGTGTTTCCTATAGGGCCAGAAGAGGGAACTTGCTCAGAACAAAAGATCTGTGCTTCCTACACACGAACCATATCTAGTTCAACTCTGCTTAGGATACTGACAAGAACGGCAGCTTCTCTTCAGTCCAATACGCTGTATTTTCTGGGAACAAACGCGAGGGCTATTTGTACTGTACATGGTAATGGGAGCGCAATAGTAATAGTGACTTTCCTTACCATTGAACAACTCTTGCCCGAAGAACCAGAAACTGTATGTGATTCAACTCCGTTTATGAGTGGGAAATAAACACTAGCTCGTCTTACAAGAAACACGCTCTGCTTTTGAGAAAACAGCACTCTTCTACTCTATGTGTTTCCTAGAGAGCAAGAAAAGTGAGCTTGCTCAGAAAAATAGAACTGTGCTTCTTACACACACGGGCCATATCTAGTTCAACTCTGCTTAGGAAACTGACAAGAACAGGAAGCTCTCTTCAGTCCAACACCCTGTACTTGCTGGGAACAGACGAGAGGGCTATTTGCACTGTTTATGGCAATGGGAGCACAATAGTGACTCTTCTTACCAGAAAAGAACTCTTGCTTGTAGGACCAGAAACTGCATGTGATTCAACTCCATTTCTGACTAGGAAACAAACACTAGCTTGCCTTACAAGGAACACACTCTGCTTTTGAGAAAAGAGCAATCTTCTCTACTGTGATTCCTGTAGAGCCAGAAGAGTGAGCTTGCTCAGAATAAAAGAACTGTGCTTCCTACACACAAGGGCCATGTCCAGTTCAACTCTGCTTAGGAAACAGACAAGAACAGTAGCTTCTCTTCATTCCAATACACTGTATTTGCTGGGAACAACAAGAGTTCTATTTGCACTGTATATGGCAAGGGAGCACAAGAGTGACTCTTCTTACCAGAAAACAACTCTTGCTCATAGGACCAGAACCTGCATGTGATTCTACTCCATTTATGAATGGGAAACAAACACTAGCTCGCCTTACAAGAAACACACTATGCTTTTGAGTAAAGAGCACTCTTCTACTCTAGTGTATTTCCTATATGGCCACAACAAGGAACTTCCTCAGAACAAAAGAACTGTGCTTCCTACACACGGGCCATATCTAGTTCAACTCTGCTTAGGAAAATGACAAAAACAGTAGTTTCTCTTCAGTCCAATACACTGTACTTGTTGGGAAGAGACGCAAGTGCTATTTGCACTGTGTATGGCAATGAGAGCGCAATAGTGACTCTTCTTACCAGAAAACAACTCTTGCTCATAGGACCAGAAACTGCATGTAATTCAACTCCATTTATGAATGGGAAATAAACACAAGCTTGCCTTAAAAGAAACACACTCTGATTTTGAGAAAAGAGCACTCTTCTACTGTACTCTCTTTCCTATAGAGCCAGAACAGTGAGCTTGCTGAGAACAAAAGAACTGTGCTTCCTACACACGGGCCATAGCAAGTTCGACTCTGCTTAGGAAACTGACAAGAACAGTAGCTTCTCTTCAGTCCAAAACACTGTACTTGCTTGGAACAGACGCGAGTGCTATTTGCACTGTGTATGGCAATGTGAGCACAATAGGGATTCTTCTTACCAGAAAACAAATCTTGCTTGTAGAACTACAAACTGCATGTGATTCAACTCCATTTATTAATAGGAAACAAACACTAGCTTGCCTTACAAGAAACACACTCTGTTTTTGAGAAAAAATCCATTCTTTACTGTACTCCGTTTCCTATAGAGCCAGAACAGTGTACTTGCTCAAAAAAAGAACTGTGCTTCTTAAATACACAGGCCATATCTAGTTCAACTCTGCTTAAGAAACTGACAGGAACAGTAGCTTCTCTTCAGTCCAATACCCTGTACTTGCTGGGAACAGACGCGAGTGCTATTTGCACTGTGTATGTCAACGGGAGCACAACAGTGACTCCTCTTACCAGAAAACAACTTTTTCTCATAGGACCAGAAACTGCATGTGATTCAACTCCGATTCTGAATGGGAAAAAAAACACTAGCTCGCCTTACAAGAAACAAACTCTGCTTTTGAGAAATGCGCACTCTTCTACCCTACTGTGTTACCTACAGGGACAGAACAGTGAGCTTGTTCAGAACAAAAGAACTGTGCTTCCTACACACACGGGCAATATCTAGTTCAAATCTGCTCTCGAGAGTGACAAAAACTGTAGCTTCTCTTCAGTCCAATACACTGTACTTGCTGAGATCAGACAAGAGTACTATTTGCACTTTGTATGGCAATGGTAGCGCAATAGTGACTCTTCTTAAGAGAAAACAACTCTTGCTCGTAGGACCAGAAACTGCATATGATACCACTCCATTTATGAATGGGAAACAAACACTAGCTCGCCTTACAAGAAACACACTCTCCGTTTGAGAAATGAGCACTCTTCTATGCTACTGTGTTACTTACAGGGCCAGAACAGTGAGCTTGCTCAGAACAAAAGAACTGTGCTTCCTACACACACGGGCCATATCTTGTTCACCTCTGCTTAGGAAACTGACAAGAACAGTAGCTTCTCTTCAGTCCAATACACTGTACTTGCTGGGAACAGACGCCAGTGCTATTTGCACTGTGTATGGCAATGGGAGCGCAAGAGTGACTCTTCTTACCAGAAAACAACTCTTGCTCATAGGAACAGAAACTGCATGGGATTCAACTCCGTTTAGGACTGGGAAACAAACACTAGCTCGCCTTACAAGAGACACACTCTGCTTTTGAGAAAAGAGCACTCTTCTATTCTACTGTGTTTCCTATAGGGCCAGAACAGTGAGCTTGCTCAGAACAAAAGAACTGTGCTTCCTACACACACGGCCATATCTAGTTCAACTCTGCTTAGGAAACTGACAAGAACAGTAGCTTCTCTTCAGTCCAATACACTGTACTTGCTGGGAACAGACGCCAGTGCTATTTGCACTGTGTATGGCAATGGGAGCGCAGGAGTGACTCTTCTTACCAGAAAACAACTCTTGCTTGTAGGACAAAAACTGCATGGGATTCAACTCCGTTTAGGACTGGGAAACAAACACTAGCTCGCCTTACAAGAAACACACTCTGCTTTTGGGAAAAGAGCACTCTTCTATTCTACTGTGTTTCCTATAGGGCCAGAACACTGAGCTTGCTCAGAACAAAAGAACTGTGCTTCCTACACACACGGGCCATATCTAATTCAACTCTGCTTAGGAAACTGACAAGAACAGAAGCTTCTCTTCAGTCCAATACACTGTACTTGCTGGGAACAGACGCCAGTTTTATTTGCACTGTGTATGGCAATGGGAGCACAAGAGTGACTCTTCTTACCAGAAAACAACTCTTGCTCGTAGGAACAGAAACTGCATGTGATTCAACTCCGTTTAGGACTGGGAAACAAACACTAGCTCGCCTTACAAGAGACACACTCTGCTTTTGAGAAAAGAGCACTCTTCTATTCTACTGTGTTTCCTACTGTGTCAGAACAGTGAGCTTGCAAAGAACAAAAGAACTGTGCTTTCTACACACACGAGCCATATCTTGTTCAACTCTCCTTAGGAAACTGACAAGAACAGTAGCTTCTCTTCAGTCCAATACACTGTAATTGCTGGGAACAGACGCCAGTGCTATTTGCACTGTGTATGGCAATGGGAGCGCAACAGTGACTCTTCTTACCAGAAAACAACTCTTGCTCATTAGAACAGAAACTGCATGATATTCAACTCGGTTTAGGATTGGGAAATAAACACTGCTCGCCTTACAAGAAACACACTCTGCTTTTGAGAAAAGAGCACTCTTCTATTCTACTGTGTTTCCTACAGTGTCAGAACAGTGAGCTTGCAAAGAACAAAAGAACTGTGCTTTCTACACACACGGGCCATATCTAGTTCAACTCTGCTTAGGAAACTGACAAGAACAGTAGCTTCTCTTCAGTCCAATACACTGTACTTGCTGGGAACAGACGCCAGTGCTATTTGCACTGTGTATGGCAATGGGAGCACAAGAGTGACTCTTCTTACCAGAAAACAACTCTTGCTCATAGGAACAGAAACTGCATGGGATTCAACTCCGTTTAGGACTGGGAAACAAACACTAGCTCACCTTACAAGAAACACACTCTGCTTTTGAGAAAAGAGCACTCTTCTATTCTACTGTGTTTCCTATAGGGCCAGAACAGTGAGCTTGCTCAGAACAAAAGAACTGTGCTTCCTACACACACGAGCCATATCTAGTTCAACTATGCTTAGGAAACTGACAAGAACAGTAGCTTCTCTTCAGTCCAATACACTGTACTTGCTGGGAACAGATGCCAGTGCTATTTGCACTGTGTATGGCAATGGGAGCGCAAGAGTGACTCTTCTTACCAGAAAACAACTCTTGCTCGTAGGAACAGAAACTACATGTGATTCAACTCCGTTTAGGACTGAGAAACAAACACTAGCTTGCCTTACAAGAAACACACTCTGCTTTTGAGAAAAGAGCACTCTTCTATTCTACTGTGTTTCCTCTAGGGCCAGAACAGTGAGCTTGCTCAGAAAAAAAGAACTGTGCTTCCTACACACACGGGCCATATCTAGTTCAACTATGCTTAGGAAACTGACAAGAACAGTAGCTTCTCTTCAGTCCAATACACTGTACTTGCTGGGAACAGACGCCAGTGCTATTTGCACTGTGAATGGCAATGGGAGCGCAAGAGTGACTCTTCTTACCAGAAAACAACTCTTGCTCATAGGAACAGAAACTGCATGAGATTCAACTCGGTTTAGGATTGGGAAACAAACACTGCTCGCCTTACAAGAAACACACTCTGCTTTTAAGAAAAGAGCACTCTTCTATTCTACTGTGTTTCCTATAGGGTCAGAACAGTGAGCTTGCAAAGAACAAAAGAACTGTGCTTTCTACACACACAGGCCATATCTAGTTCAACTCTGCTTAGGAAACTGACAATAACAGTAGCTTCTCTTCAGTCCAATACACTGTACTTGCTGGGAACAGACGCCAGTGTTATTTGCACTGTGTATGGCAATGGGAGCGCAAGATTGACTCTTCTTACCAGAAAACAACTCTTGCTCGTAGGAACAGAAACTGCATGGGATTCAACTCCGTTTAGGACTGAGAAACAAACACTAGCTTGACTTACAAGAAACACACTCTGCTTTTGAGAAAAGAGCACTCTTCTATTCTACTGTGTTTCCTATAGGGCCAGAACAGTGAGCTTGCTCAGAACAAAAGAACTGTGCTTCCTACACACACGGGCCATATCTAGTTCAACTCTGTTTAGGAAACTGACAAGAACAGTAGCTTCTCTTCAGTCCAATACACTGTACTTGCTGGGAACAGACGCCAGTGCTATTTGCTCTGTGTATGGCAATGGGAGCGCAAGAGTGACTCTTCTTACCAGAAAACAACTCTTGCTCGTAGGAACAGAAACTGCATGTGATTCAACTCTGTTTAGGACTGGGAAACAAACACTAGCTCGCCTTACAAGAAACACACTCTGCTTTTGAGAAAAGAGCACTCTTCTATTCTACTGTGTTTCCTACAGTGTCAGAACAGTGAGCTTGCAAAGAACAAAAGAACTGTGCTTTCTACACACACGGGCCATATCTAGTTCAACTCTGCTTAGGAAACTGACAAGAACAGTAGCTTCTCTTCAGTCCAATACACTGTACTTGCTGGGAACAGACGCCAGTGCTATTTGCACTGTGTATGGCAATGGGAGCACAAGAGTGACTCTTCTTACCAGAAAACAACTCTTGCTCATAGGAACAGAAACTGCATGGGATTCAACTCCGTTTAGGACTGGGAAACAAACACTAGCTCGCCTTACAAGAGACACACTCTGCTTTTGAGAAAAGAGCACTCTTCTATTCTACTGTGTTTCCTATAGGGCCAGAACAGTGAGCTTGCTCAGAACAAAAGAACTGTGCTTCCTACACACACGGCCATATCTAGTTCAACTCTGCTTAGGAAACTGACAAGAACAGTAGCTTCTCTTCAGTCCAATACACTGTACTTGCTGGGAACAGACGCCAGTGCTATTTGCACTGTGTATGGCAATGGGAGCGCAGGAGTGACTCTTCTTACCAGAAAACAACTCTTGCTTGTAGGACAAAAACTGCATGGGATTCAACTCCGTTTAGGACTGGGAAACAAACACTAGCTCGCCTTACAAGAAACACACTCTGCTTTTGGGAAAAGAGCACTCTTCTATTCTACTGTGTTTCCTATAGGGCCAGAACACTGAGCTTGCTCAGAACAAAAGAACTGTGCTTCCTACACACACGGGCCATATCTAATTCAACTCTGCTTAGGAAACTGACAAGAACAGAAGCTTCTCTTCAGTCCAATACACTGTACTTGCTGGGAACAGACGCCAGTTTTATTTGCACTGTGTATGGCAATGGGAGCACAAGAGTGACTCTTCTTACCAGAAAACAACTCTTGCTCGTAGGAACAGAAACTGCATGTGATTCAACTCCGTTTAGGACTGGGAAACAAACACTAGCTCGCCTTACAAGAGACACACTCTGCTTTTGAGAAAAGAGCACTCTTCTATTCTACTGTGTTTCCTATAGGGCCAGAACAGTGAGCTTGCTCAGAACAAAAGAACTGTGCTTCCTACACACACGAGCCATATCTTGTTCAACTCTCCTTAGGAAACTGACAAGAACAGTAGCTTCTCTTCAGTCCAATACACTGTACTTGCTGGGAACAGATGCCAGTGCTATTTGCACTGTGTATGGCAATGGGAGCGCAAGAGTGACTCTTCTTACCAGAAAACAACTCTTGCTCGTAGGAACAGAAACTACATGTGATTCAACTCCGTTTAGGACTGAGAAACAAACACTAGCTTGCCTTACAAGAAACACACTCTGCTTTTGAGAAAAGAGCACTCTTCTATTCTACTGTGTTTCCTCGAGGGCCAGAACAGTGAGCTTGCTCAGAACAAAAGAACTGTGCTTCCTACACACACGGGCCATATCTAGTTCAACTATGCTTAGGAAACTGACAAGAACAGTAGCTTCTCTTCAGTCCAATACACTGTACTTGCTGGGAACAGACGCCAGTGCTATTTGCACTGTGAATGGCAATGGGAGCGCAAGAGTGACTCTTCTTACCAGAAAACAACTCTTGCTCATAGGAACAGAAACTGCATGAGATTCAACTCGGTTTAGGATTGGGAAACAAACACTGCTCGCCTTACAAGAAACACACTCTGCTTTTGAGAAAAGAGCACTCTTCTATTCTACTGTGTTTCCTATAGGGTCAGAACAGTGAGCTTGCAAAGAACAAAAGAACTGTGCTTTCTACACACACGGACCATATCTAGTTCAACTCTGCTTAGGAAACTGACAAGAACAGTAGCTTCTCTTCAGTCCAATACACTGTACTTGCTGGGAACAGACGCCAGTGTTATTTGCACTGTGTATGGCAATGGGAGCGCAAGATTGACTCTTCTTACGAGAAAACAACTCTTGCTCGTAGGAACAGAAACTGCATGGGATTCATCTCTGTTTATGAATGGGAAACAAACACTAGCTTGCCTTACAAGAAACACACTCTGCTTTTGAGAAAAGAGCACTCTTCTATTCTACTGTGTTTCCTATAGGGCCAGAACAGTGAGCTTGCTCAGAACAAAAGAACTGTGCTTCCTACACACACGGGCCATATCTAGTTCAACTCTGTTTAGGAAACTGACAAGAACAGTAGCTTCTCTTCAGTCCAATACACTGTACTTGCTGGGAACAGACGCCAGTGCTATTTGCTCTGTGTATGGCAATGGGAGCGCAAGAGTGACTCTTCTTACCAGAAAACAACTCTTGCTCATAGGAACAGAAACTGCATGGGATTCAACTCCGTTTAGGACTGGGAAACAAACACTAGCTCGCCTTACAAGAGACACACTCTGCTTTTGAGAAAAGAGCACTCTTCTATTCTACTGTGTTTCCTATAGGGCCAGAACAGTGAGCTTGCTCAGAACAAAAGAACTGTGCTTCCTACACACACGGGCCATATCTAGTTAAACTCTGCTTAGGAAACTGACAAGAACAGTAGCTTCTCTTCAGTCCAATACACTGTACTTGCTGGGAACAGACGCCAGTGCTATTTGCACTGTGTATGGCAATGGGAGCGCAGGAGTGACTCTTCTTACCAGAAAACAACTCTTGCTTGTAGGACAAAAACTGCATGGGATTCAACTCCGTTTAGGACTGGGAAACAAACACTAGCTCGCCTTACAAGAAACACACTCTGCTTTTGGGAAAAGAGCACTCTTCTATTCTACTGTGTTTCCTATAGGGCCAGAACACTGAGCTTGCTCAGAACAAAAGAACTGTGCTTCCTACACACACGGGCCATATCTAATTCAACTCTGCTTAGGAAACTGACAAGAACAGAAGCTTCTCTTCAGTCCAATACACTGTACTTGCTGGGAACAGACGCCAGTTTTATTTGCACTGTGTATGGCAATGGGAGCACAAGAGTGACTCTTCTTACCAGAAAACAACTCTTGCTCGTAGGAACAGAAACTGCATGTGATTCAACTCCGTTTAGGACTGGGAAACAAACACTAGCTCGCCTTACAAGAGACACACTCTGCTTTTGAGAAAAGAGCACTCTTCTATTCTACTGTGTTTCCTACAGTGTCAGAACAGTGAGCTTGCAAAGAACAAAAGAACTGTGCTTTCTACACACACGAGCCATATCTTGTTCAACTCTCCTTAGGAAACTGACAAGAACAGTAGCTTCTCTTCAGTCCAATACACTGTAATTGCTGGGAACAGACGCCAGTGCTATTTGCACTGTGTATGGCAATGGGAGCGCAACAGTGACTCTTCTTACCAGAAAACAACTCTTGCTCATTAGAACAGAAACTGCATGATATTCAACTCGGTTTAGGATTGGGAAATAAACACTGCTCGCCTTACAAGAAACACACTCTGCTTTTGAGAAAAGAGCACTCTTCTATTCTACTGTGTTTCCTACAGTGTCAGAACAGTGAGCTTGCAAAGAACAAAAGAACTGTGCTTTCTACACACACGGGCCATATCTAGTTCAACTCTGCTTAGAAAACTGACAAGAACAGTAGCTTCTCTTCAGTCCAATACACTGTACTTGCTGGGAACAGACGCCAGTGCTATTTGCACTGTGTATGGCAATGGGAGCACAAGAGTGACTCTTCTTACCAGAAAACAACTCTTGCTCATAGGAACAGAAACTGCATGGGATTCAACTCCGTTTAGGACTGGGAAACAAACACTAGCTCGCCTTACAAGAAACACACTCTGCTTTTGAGAAAAGAGCACTCTTCTATTCTACTGTGTTTCCTATAGGGCCAGAACAGTGAGCTTGCTCAGAACAAAAGAACTGTGCTTCCTACACACACGAGCCATATCTAGTTCAACTATGCTTAGGAAACTGACAAGAACAGTAGCTTCTCTTCAGTCCAATACACTGTACTTGCTGGGAACAGATGCCAGTGCTATTTGCACTGTGTATGGCAATGGGAGCGCAAGAGTGACTCTTCTTACCAGAAAACAACTCTTGCTCGTAGGAACAGAAACTACATGTGATTCAACTCCGTTTAGGACTGAGAAACAAACACTAGCTTGCCTTACAAGAAACACACTCTGCTTTTGAGAAAAGAGCACTCTTCTATTCTACTGTGTTTCCTCGAGGGCCAGAACAGTGAGCTTGCTCAGAACAAAAGAACTGTGCTTCCTACACACACGGGCCATATCTAGTTCAACTATGCTTAGGAAACTGACAAGAACAGTAGCTTCTCTTCAGTCCAATACACTGTACTTGCTGGGAACAGACGCCAGTGCTATTTGCACTGTGAATGGCAATGGGAGCGCAAGAGTGACTCTTCTTACCAGAAAACAACTCTTGCTCATAGGAACAGAAACTGCATGAGATTCAACTCGGTTTAGGATTGGGAAACAAACACTGCTCGCCTTACAAGAAACACACTCTGCTTTTGAGAAAAGAGCACTCTTCTATTCTACTGTGTTTCCTATAGGGTCAGAACAGTGAGCTTGCAAAGAACAAAAGAACTGTGCTTTCTACACACACAGGCCATATCTAGTTCAACTCTGCTTAGGAAACTGACAATAACAGTAGCTTCTCTTCAGTCCAATACACTGTACTTGCTGGGAACAGACGCCAGTGTTATTTGCACTGTGTATGGCAATGGGAGCGCAAGATTGACTCTTCTTACCAGAAAACAACTCTTGCTCGTAGGAACAGAAACTGCATGGGATTCAACTCCGTTTAGGACTGAGAAACAAACACTAGCTTGCCTTACAAGAAACACACTCTGCTTTTGAGAAAAGAGCACTCTTCTATTCTACTGTGTTTCCTATAGGGCCAGAACAGTGAGCTTGCTCAGAACAAAAGAACTGTGCTTCCTACACACACGGGCCATATCTAGTTCAACTCTGTTTAGGAAACTGACAAGAACAGTAGCTTCTCTTCAGTCCAATACACTGTACTTGCTGGGAACAGACGCCAGTGCTATTTGCTCTGTGTATGGCAATGGGAGCGCAAGAGTGACTCTTCTTACCAGAAAACAACTCTTGCTCGTAGGAACAGAAACTGCATGTGATTCAACTCTGTTTAGGACTGGGAAACAAACACTAGCTCGCCTTACAAGAAACACACTCTGCTTTTGAGAAAAGAGCACTCTTCTATTCTACTGTGTTTCCTACAGTGTCAGAACAGTGAGCTTGCAAAGAACAAAAGAACTGTGCTTTCTACACACACGGGCCATATCTAGTTCAACTCTGCTTAGGAAACTGACAAGAACAGTAGCTTCTCTTCAGTCCAATACACTGTACTTGCTGGGAACAGACGCCAGTGCTATTTGCACTGTGTATGGCAATGGGAGCACAAGAGTGACTCTTCTTACCAGAAAACAACTCTTGCTCATAGGAACAGAAACTGCATGGGATTCAACTCCGTTTAGGACTGGGAAACAAACACTAGCTCGCCTTACAAGAAACACACTCTGCTTTTGAGAAAAGAGCACTCTTCTATTCTACTGTGTTTCCTATAGGGCCAGAACAGTGAGCTTGCTCAGAACAAAAGAACTGTGCTTCCTACACACACGAGCCATATCTTGTTCAACTCTCCTTAGGAAACTGACAAGAACAGTAGCTTCTCTTCAGTCCAATACACTGTACTTGCTGGGAACAGATGCCAGTGCTATTTGCACTGTGTATGGCAATGGGAGCGCAAGAGTGACTCTTCTTACCAGAAAACAACTCTTGCTCGTAGGAACAGAAACTACATGTGATTCAACTCCGTTTAGGACTGAGAAACAAACACTAGCTTGCCTTACAAGAAACACACTCTGCTTTTGAGAAAAGAGCACTCTTCTATTCTACTGTGTTTCCTCGAGGGCCAGAACAGTGAGCTTGCTCAGAACAAAAGAACTGTGCTTCCTACACACACGGGCCATATCTAGTTCAACTATGCTTAGGAAACTGACAAGAACAGTAGCTTCTCTTCAGTCCAATACACTGTACTTGCTGGGAACAGACGCCAGTGCTATTTGCACTGTGAATGGCAATGGGAGCGCAAGAGTGACTCTTCTTACCAGAAAACAACTCTTGCTCATAGGAACAGAAACTGCATGAGATTCAACTCGGTTTAGGATTGGGAAACAAACACTGCTCGCCTTACAAGAAACACACTCTGCTTTTGAGAAAAGAGCACTCTTCTATTCTACTGTGTTTCCTATAGGGTCAGAACAGTGAGCTTGCAAAGAACAAAAGAACTGTGCTTTCTACACACACGGACCATATCTAGTTCAACTCTGCTTAGGAAACTGACAAGAACAGTAGCTTCTCTTCAGTCCAATACACTGTACTTGCTGGGAACAGACTCCAGTGTTATTTGCACTGTGTATGGCAATGGGAGCGCAAGATTGACTCTTCTTACGAGAAAACAACTCTTGCTCGTAGGAACAGAAACTGCATGGGATTCATCTCTGTTTATGAATGGGAAACAAACACTAGCTTGCCTTACAAGAAACACACTCTGCTTTTGAGAAAAGAGCACTCTTCTATTCTACTGTGTTTCCTATAGGGCCAGAACAGTGAGCTTGCTCAGAACAAAAGAACTGTGCTTCCTACACACACGGGCCATATCTAGTTCAACTCTGTTTAGGAAACTGACAAGAACAGTAGCTTCTCTTCAGTCCAATACACTGTACTTGCTGGGAACAGACGCCAGTGCTATTTGCTCTGTGTATGGCAATGGGAGCGCAAGAGTGACTCTTCTTACCAGAAAACAACTCTTGCTCATAGGAACATAAACTGCATGGGATTCAACTCCGTTTAGGACTGGGAAACAAACACTAGCTCGCCTTACAAGAGACACACTCTGCTTTTGAGAAAAGAGCACTCTTCTATTCTACTGTGTTTCCTATAGGGCCAGAACAGTGAGCTTGCTCAGAACAAAAGAACTGTGCTTCCTACACACACGGCCATATCTAGTTCAACTCTGCTTAGGAAACTGACAAGAACAGTAGCTTCTCTTCAGTCCAATACACTGTACTTGCTGGGAACAGACGCCAGTGCTATTTGCACTGTGTATGGCAATGGGAGCGCAGGAGTGACTCTTCTTACCAGAAAACAACTCTTGCTTGTAGGACAAAAACTGCATGGGATTCAACTCCGTTTAGGACTGGGAAACAAACACTAGCTCGCCTTACAAGAAACACACTCTGCTTTTGAGAAAAGAGCACTCTTCTATTCTACTGTGTTTCCTATAGGGCCAGAACACTGAGCTTGCTCAGAACAAAAGAACTGTGCTTCCTACACACACGGGCCATATCTAATTCAACTCTGCTTAGGAAACTGACAAGAACAGAAGCTTCTCTTCAGTCCAATACACTGTACTTGCTGGTAACAGACGCCAGTTTTATTTGCACTGTGTATGGCAATGGGAGCACAAGAGTGACTCTTCTTACCAGAAAACAACTCTTGCTCGTAGGAACAGAAACTGCATGTGATTCAACTCCGTTTAGGACTGGGAAACAAACACTAGCTCGCCTTACAAGAGACACACTCTGCTTTTGAGAAAAGAGCACTCTTCTATTCTACTGTGTTTCCTACAGTGTCAGAACAGTGAGCTTGCAAAGAACAAAAGAACTGTGCTTTCTACACACACGAGCCATATCTTGTTCAACTCTCCTTAGGAAACTGACAAGAACAGTAGCTTCTCTTCAGTCCAATACACTGTAATTGCTGGGAACAGACGCCAGTGCTATTTGCACTGTGTATGGCAATGGGAGCGCAACAGTGACTCTTCTTACCAGAAAACAACTCTTGCTCATTAGAACAGAAACTGCATGATATTCAACTCGGTTTAGGATTGGGAAATAAACACTGCTCGCCTTACAAGAAACACACTCTGCTTTTGAGAAAAGAGCACTCTTCTATTCTACTGTGTTTCCTACAGTGTCAGAACAGTGAGCTTGCAAAGAACAAAAGAACTGTGCTTTCTACACACACGGGCCATATCTAGTTCAACTCTGCTTAGGAAACTGACAAGAACAGTAGCTTCTCTTCAGTCCAATACACTGTACTTGCTGGGAACAGACGCCAGTGCTATTTGCACTGTGTATGGCAATGGGAGCACAAGAGTGACTCTTCTTACCAGAAAACAACTCTTGCTCATAGGAACAGAAACTGCATGGGATTCAACTCCGTTTAGGACTGGGAAACAAACACTAGCTCGCCTTACAAGAAACACACTCTGCTTTTGAGAAAAGAGCACTCTTCTATTCTACTGTGTTTCCTATAGGGCCAGAACAGTGAGCTTGCTCAGAACAAAAGAACTGTGCTTCCTACACACACGAGCCATATCTAGTTCAACTATGCTTAGGAAACTGACAAGAACAGTAGCTTCTCTTCAGTCCAATACACTGTACTTGCTGGGAACAGATGCCAGTGCTATTTGCACTGTGTATGGCAATGGGAGCGCAAGAGTGACTCTTCTTACCAGAAAACAACTCTTGCTCGTAGGAACAGAAACTACATGTGATTCAACTCCGTTTAGGACTGAGAAACAAACACTAGCTTGCCTTACAAGAAACACACTCTGCTTTTGAGAAAAGAGCACTCTTCTATTCTACTGTGTTTCCTCTAGGGCCAGAACAGTGAGCTTGCTCAGAAAAAAAGAACTGTGCTTCCTACACACACGGGCCATATCTAGTTCAACTATGCTTAGGAAACTGACAAGAACAGTAGCTTCTCTTCAGTCCAATACACTGTACTTGCTGGGAACAGACGCCAGTGCTATTTGCACTGTGAATGGCAATGGGAGCGCAAGAGTGACTCTTCTTACCAGAAAACAACTCTTGCTCATAGGAACAGAAACTGCATGAGATTCAACTCGGTTTAGGATTGGGAAACAAACACTGCTCGCCTTACAAGAAACACACTCTGCTTTTGAGAAAAGAGCACTCTTCTATTCTACTGTGTTTCCTATAGGGTCAGAACAGTGAGCTTGCAAAGAACAAAAGAACTGTGCTTTCTACACACACAGGCCATATCTAGTTCAACTCTGCTTAGGAAACTGACAATAACAGTAGCTTCTCTTCAGTCCAATACACTGTACTTGCTGGGAACAGACGCCAGTGTTATTTGCACTGTGTATGGCAATGGGAGCGCAAGATTGACTCTTCTTACCAGAAAACAACTCTTGCTCGTAGGAACAGAAACTGCATGGGATTCAACTCCGTTTAGGACTGGGAAACAAACACTAGCTTGCCTTACAAGAAACACACTCTGCTTTTGAGAAAAGAGCACTCTTCTATTCTACTGTGTTTCCTATAGGGCCAGAACAGTGAGCTTGCTCAGAACAAAAGAACTGTGCTTCCTACACACACGGGCCATATCTAGTTCAACTCTGTTTAGGAAACTGACAAGAACAGTAGCTTCTCTTCAGTCCAATACACTGTACTTGCTGGGAACAGACGCCAGTGCTATTTGCTCTGTGTATGGCAATGGGAGCGCAAGAGTGACTCTTCTTACCAGAAAACAACTCTTGCTCGTAGGAACAGAAACTGCATGTGATTCAACTCTGTTTAGGACTGGGAAACAAACACTAGCTCGCCTTACAAGAAACACACTCTGCTTTTGAGAAAAGAGCACTCTTCTATTCTACTGTGTTTCCTACAGTGTCAGAACAGTGAGCTTGCAAAGAACAAAAGAACTGTGCTTTCTACACACACGGGCCATATCTAGTTCAACTCTGCTTAGGAAACTGACAAGAACAGTAGCTTCTCTTCAGTCCAATACACTGTACTTGCTGGGAACAGACGCCAGTGCTATTTGCACTGTGTATGGCAATGGGAGCACAAGAGTGACTCTTCTTACCAGAAAACAACTCTTGCTCATAGGAACAGAAACTGCATGGGATTCAACTCCGTTTAGGACTGGGAAACAAACACTAGCTCGCCTTACAAGAAACACACTCTGCTTTTGAGAAAAGAGCACTCTTCTATTCTACTGTGTTTCCTATAGGGCCAGAACAGTGAGCTTGCTCAGAACAAAAGAACTGTGCTTCCTACACACACGAGCCATATCTTGTTCAACTCTCCTTAGGAAACTGACAAGAACAGTAGCTTCTCTTCAGTCCAATACACTGTACTTGCTGGGAACAGATGCCAGTGCTATTTGCACTGTGTATGGCAATGGGAGCGCAAGAGTGACTCTTCTTACCAGAAAACAACTCTTGCTCGTAGGAACAGAAACTACATGTGATTCAACTCCGTTTAGGACTGAGAAACAAACACTAGCTTGCCTTACAAGAAACACACTCTGCTTTTGAGAAAAGAGCACTCTTCTATTCTACTGTGTTTCCTCGAGGGCCAGAACAGTGAGCTTGCTCAGAACAAAAGAACTGTGCTTCCTACACACACGGGCCATATCTAGTTCAACTATGCTTAGGAAACTGACAAGAACAGTAGCTTCTCTTCAGTCCAATACACTGTACTTGCTGGGAACAGACGCCAGTGCTATTTGCACTGTGAATGGCAATGGGAGCGCAAGAGTGACTCTTCTTACCAGAAAACAACTCTTGCTCATTAGAACAGAAACTGCATGATATTCAACTCGGTTTAGGATTGGGAAATAAACACTGCTCGCCTTACAAGAAACACACTCTGCTTTTGAGAAAAGAGCACTCTTCTATTCTACTGTGTTTCCTACAGTGTCAGAACAGTGAGCTTGCAAAGAACAAAAGAACTGTGCTTTCTACACACACGGGCCATATCTAGTTCAACTCTGCTTAGAAAACTGACAAGAACAGTAGCTTCTCTTCAGTCCAATACACTGTACTTGCTGGGAACAGACGCCAGTGCTATTTGCACTGTGTATGGCAATGGGAGCACAAGAGTGACTCTTCTTACCAGAAAACAACTCTTGCTCATAGGAACAGAAACTGCATGGGATTCAACTCCGTTTAGGACTGGGAAACAAACACTAGCTCGCCTTACAAGAAACACACTCTGCTTTTGAGAAAAGAGCACTCTTCTATTCTACTGTGTTTCCTATAGGGCCAGAACAGTGAGCTTGCTCAGAACAAAAGAACTGTGCTTCCTACACACACGAGCCATATCTAGTTCAACTATGCTTAGGAAACTGACAAGAACAGTAGCTTCTCTTCAGTCCAATACACTGTACTTGCTGGGAACAGATGCCAGTGCTATTTGCACTGTGTATGGCAATGGGAGCGCAAGAGTGACTCTTCTTACCAGAAAACAACTCTTGCTCGTAGGAACAGAAACTACATGTGATTCAACTCCGTTTAGGACTGAGAAACAAACACTAGCTTGCCTTACAAGAAACACACTCTGCTTTTGAGAAAAGAGCACTCTTCTATTCTACTGTGTTTCCTCGAGGGCCAGAACAGTGAGCTTGCTCAGAACAAAAGAACTGTGCTTCCTACACACACGGGCCATATCTAGTTCAACTATGCTTAGGAAACTGACAAGAACAGTAGCTTCTCTTCAGTCCAATACACTGTACTTGCTGGGAACAGACGCCAGTGCTATTTGCACTGTGAATGGCAATGGGAGCGCAAGAGTGACTCTTCTTACCAGAAAACAACTCTTGCTCATAGGAACAGAAACTGCATGAGATTCAACTCGGTTTAGGATTGGGAAACAAACACTGCTCGCCTTACAAGAAACACACTCTGCTTTTGAGAAAAGAGCACTCTTCTATTCTACTGTGTTTCCTATAGGGTCAGAACAGTGAGCTTGCAAAGAACAAAAGAACTGTGCTTTCTACACACACAGGCCATATCTAGTTCAACTCTGCTTAGGAAACTGACAATAACAGTAGCTTCTCTTCAGTCCAATACACTGTACTTGCTGGGAACAGACGCCAGTGTTATTTGCACTGTGTATGGCAATGGGAGCGCAAGATTGACTCTTCTTACCAGAAAACAACTCTTGCTCGTAGGAACAGAAACTGCATGGGATTCAACTCCGTTTAGGACTGAGAAACAAACACTAGCTTGCCTTACAAGAAACACACTCTGCTTTTGAGAAAAGAGCACTCTTCTATTCTACTGTGTTTCCTATAGGGCCAGAACAGTGAGCTTGCTCAGAACAAAAGAACTGTGCTTCCTACACACACGGGCCATATCTAGTTCAACTCTGTTTAGGAAACTGACAAGAACAGTAGCTTCTCTTCAGTCCAATACACTGTACTTGCTGGGAACAGACGCCAGTGCTATTTGCTCTGTGTATGGCAATGGGAGCGCAAGAGTGACTCTTCTTACCAGAAAACAACTCTTGCTCGTAGGAACAGAAACTGCATGTGATTCAACTCTGTTTAGGACTGGGAAACAAACACTAGCTCGCCTTACAAGAAACACACTCTGCTTTTGAGAAAAGAGCACTCTTCTATTCTACTGTGTTTCCTACAGTGTCAGAACAGTGAGCTTGCAAAGAACAAAAGAACTGTGCTTTCTACACACACGGGCCATATCTAGTTCAACTCTGCTTAGGAAACTGACAAGAACAGTAGCTTCTCTTCAGTCCAATACACTGTACTTGCTGGGAACAGACGCCAGTGCTATTTGCACTGTGTATGGCAATGGGAGCACAAGAGTGACTCTTCTTACCAGAAAACAACTCTTGCTCATAGGAACAGAAACTGCATGGGATTCAACTCCGTTTAGGACTGGGAAACAAACACTAGCTCGCCTTACAAGAAACACACTCTGCTTTTGAGAAAAGAGCACTCTTCTATTCTACTGTGTTTCCTATAGGGCCAGAACAGTGAGCTTGCTCAGAACAAAAGAACTGTGCTTCCTACACACACGAGCCATATCTTGTTCAACTCTCCTTAGGAAACTGACAAGAACAGTAGCTTCTCTTCAGTCCAATACACTGTACTTGCTGGGAACAGATGCCAGTGCTATTTGCACTGTGTATGGCAATGGGAGCGCAAGAGTGACTCTTCTTACCAGAAAACAACTCTTGCTCGTAGGAACAGAAACTACATGTGATTCAACTCCGTTTAGGACTGAGAAACAAACACTAGCTTGCCTTACAAGAAACACACTCTGCTTTTGAGAAAAGAGCACTCTTCTATTCTACTGTGTTTCCTCGAGGGCCAGAACAGTGAGCTTGCTCAGAACAAAAGAACTGTGCTTCCTACACACACGGGCCATATCTAGTTCAACTATGCTTAGGAAACTGACAAGAACAGTAGCTTCTCTTCAGTCCAATACACTGTACTTGCTGGGAACAGACGCCAGTGCTATTTGCACTGTGAATGGCAATGGGAGCGCAAGAGTGACTCTTCTTACCAGAAAACAACTCTTGCTCATAGGAACAGAAACTGCATGAGATTCAACTCGGTTTAGGATTGGGAAACAAACACTGCTCGCCTTACAAGAAACACACTCTGCTTTTGAGAAAAGAGCACTCTTCTATTCTACTGTGTTTCCTATAGGGTCAGAACAGTGAGCTTGCAAAGAACAAAAGAACTGTGCTTTCTACACACACGGACCATATCTAGTTCAACTCTGCTTAGGAAACTGACAAGAACAGTAGCTTCTCTTCAGTCCAATACACTGTACTTGCTGGGAACAGACTCCAGTGTTATTTGCACTGTGTATGGCAATGGGAGCGCAAGATTGACTCTTCTTACGAGAAAACAACTCTTGCTCGTAGGAACAGAAACTGCATGGGATTCATCTCTGTTTATGAATGGGAAACAAACACTAGCTTGCCTTACAAGAAACACACTCTGCTTTTGAGAAAAGAGCACTCTTCTATTCTACTGTGTTTCCTATAGGGCCAGAACAGTGAGCTTGCTCAGAACAAAAGAACTGTGCTTCCTACACACACGGGCCATATCTAGTTCAACTCTGTTTAGGAAACTGACAAGAACAGTAGCTTCTCTTCAGTCCAATACACTGTACTTGCTGGGAACAGACGCCAGTGCTATTTGCTCTGTGTATGGCAATGGGAGCGCAAGAGTGACTCTTCTTACCAGAAAACAACTCTTGCTCATAGGAACATAAACTGCATGGGATTCAACTCCGTTTAGGACTGGGAAACAAACACTAGCTCGCCTTACAAGAGACACACTCTGCTTTTGAGAAAAGAGCACTCTTCTATTCTACTGTGTTTCCTATAGGGCCAGAACAGTGAGCTTGCTCAGAACAAAAGAACTGTGCTTCCTACACACACGGCCATATCTAGTTCAACTCTGCTTAGGAAACTGACAAGAACAGTAGCTTCTCTTCAGTCCAATACACTGTACTTGCTGGGAACAGACGCCAGTGCTATTTGCACTGTGTATGGCAATGGGAGCGCAGGAGTGACTCTTCTTACCAGAAAACAACTCTTGCTTGTAGGACAAAAACTGCATGGGATTCAACTCCGTTTAGGACTGGGAAACAAACACTAGCTCGCCTTACAAGAAACACACTCTGCTTTTGAGAAAAGAGCACTCTTCTATTCTACTGTGTTTCCTATAGGGCCAGAACACTGAGCTTGCTCAGAACAAAAGAACTGTGCTTCCTACACACACGGGCCATATCTAATTCAACTCTGCTTAGGAAACTGACAAGAACAGAAGCTTCTCTTCAGTCCAATACACTGTACTTGCTGGTAACAGACGCCAGTTTTATTTGCACTGTGTATGGCAATGGGAGCACAAGAGTGACTCTTCTTACCAGAAAACAACTCTTGCTCGTAGGAACAGAAACTGCATGTGATTCAACTCCGTTTAGGACTGGGAAACAAACACTAGCTCGCCTTACAAGAGACACACTCTGCTTTTGAGAAAAGAGCACTCTTCTATTCTACTGTGTTTCCTACAGTGTCAGAACAGTGAGCTTGCAAAGAACAAAAGAACTGTGCTTTCTACACACACGAGCCATATCTTGTTCAACTCTCCTTAGGAAACTGACAAGAACAGTAGCTTCTCTTCAGTCCAATACACTGTAATTGCTGGGAACAGACGCCAGTGCTATTTGCACTGTGTATGGCAATGGGAGCGCAACAGTGACTCTTCTTACCAGAAAACAACTCTTGCTCATTAGAACAGAAACTGCATGATATTCAACTCGGTTTAGGATTGGGAAATAAACACTGCTCGCCTTACAAGAAACACACTCTGCTTTTGAGAAAAGAGCACTCTTCTATTCTACTGTGTTTCCTACAGTGTCAGAACAGTGAGCTTGCAAAGAACAAAAGAACTGTGCTTTCTACACACACGGGCCATATCTAGTTCAACTCTGCTTAGGAAACTGACAAGAACAGTAGCTTCTCTTCAGTCCAATACACTGTACTTGCTGGGAACAGACGCCAGTGCTATTTGCACTGTGTATGGCAATGGGAGCACAAGAGTGACTCTTCTTACCAGAAAACAACTCTTGCTCATAGGAACAGAAACTGCATGGGATTCAACTCCGTTTAGGACTGGGAAACAAACACTAGCTCGCCTTACAAGAAACACACTCTGCTTTTGAGAAAAGAGCACTCTTCTATTCTACTGTGTTTCCTATAGGGCCAGAACAGTGAGCTTGCTCAGAACAAAAGAACTGTGCTTCCTACACACACGAGCCATATCTAGTTCAACTATGCTTAGGAAACTGACAAGAACAGTAGCTTCTCTTCAGTCCAATACACTGTACTTGCTGGGAACAGATGCCAGTGCTATTTGCACTGTGTATGGCAATGGGAGCGCAAGAGTGACTCTTCTTACCAGAAAACAACTCTTGCTCGTAGGAACAGAAACTACATGTGATTCAACTCCGTTTAGGACTGAGAAACAAACACTAGCTTGCCTTACAAGAAACACACTCTGCTTTTGAGAAAAGAGCACTCTTCTATTCTACTGTGTTTCCTCTAGGGCCAGAACAGTGAGCTTGCTCAGAAAAAAAGAACTGTGCTTCCTACACACACGGGCCATATCTAGTTCAACTATGCTTAGGAAACTGACAAGAACAGTAGCTTCTCTTCAGTCCAATACACTGTACTTGCTGGGAACAGACGCCAGTGCTATTTGCACTGTGAATGGCAATGGGAGCGCAAGAGTGACTCTTCTTACCAGAAAACAACTCTTGCTCATAGGAACAGAAACTGCATGAGATTCAACTCGGTTTAGGATTGGGAAACAAACACTGCTCGCCTTACAAGAAACACACTCTGCTTTTGAGAAAAGAGCACTCTTCTATTCTACTGTGTTTCCTATAGGGTCAGAACAGTGAGCTTGCAAAGAACAAAAGAACTGTGCTTTCTACACACACAGGCCATATCTAGTTCAACTCTGCTTAGGAAACTGACAATAACAGTAGCTTCTCTTCAGTCCAATACACTGTACTTGCTGGGAACAGACGCCAGTGTTATTTGCACTGTGTATGGCAATGGGAGCGCAAGATTGACTCTTCTTACCAGAAAACAACTCTTGCTCGTAGGAACAGAAACTGCATGGGATTCAACTCCGTTTAGGACTGGGAAACAAACACTAGCTTGCCTTACAAGAAACACACTCTGCTTTTGAGAAAAGAGCACTCTTCTATTCTACTGTGTTTCCTATAGGGCCAGAACAGTGAGCTTGCTCAGAACAAAAGAACTGTGCTTCCTACACACACGGGCCATATCTAGTTCAACTCTGTTTAGGAAACTGACAAGAACAGTAGCTTCTCTTCAGTCCAATACACTGTACTTGCTGGGAACAGACGCCAGTGCTATTTGCTCTGTGTATGGCAATGGGAGCGCAAGAGTGACTCTTCTTACCAGAAAACAACTCTTGCTCGTAGGAACAGAAACTGCATGTGATTCAACTCTGTTTAGGACTGGGAAACAAACACTAGCTCGCCTTACAAGAAACACACTCTGCTTTTGAGAAAAGAGCACTCTTCTATTCTACTGTGTTTCCTACAGTGTCAGAACAGTGAGCTTGCAAAGAACAAAAGAACTGTGCTTTCTACACACACGGGCCATATCTAGTTCAACTCTGCTTAGGAAACTGACAAGAACAGTAGCTTCTCTTCAGTCCAATACACTGTACTTGCTGGGAACAGACGCCAGTGCTATTTGCACTGTGTATGGCAATGGGAGCACAAGAGTGACTCTTCTTACCAGAAAACAACTCTTGCTCATAGGAACAGAAACTGCATGGGATTCAACTCCGTTTAGGACTGGGAAACAAACACTAGCTCGCCTTACAAGAAACACACTCTGCTTTTGAGAAAAGAGCACTCTTCTATTCTACTGTGTTTCCTATAGGGCCAGAACAGTGAGCTTGCTCAGAACAAAAGAACTGTGCTTCCTACACACACGAGCCATATCTTGTTCAACTCTCCTTAGGAAACTGACAAGAACAGTAGCTTCTCTTCAGTCCAATACACTGTACTTGCTGGGAACAGATGCCAGTGCTATTTGCACTGTGTATGGCAATGGGAGCGCAAGAGTGACTCTTCTTACCAGAAAACAACTCTTGCTCGTAGGAACAGAAACTACATGTGATTCAACTCCGTTTAGGACTGAGAAACAAACACTAGCTTGCCTTACAAGAAACACACTCTGCTTTTGAGAAAAGAGCACTCTTCTATTCTACTGTGTTTCCTCGAGGGCCAGAACAGTGAGCTTGCTCAGAACAAAAGAACTGTGCTTCCTACACACACGGGCCATATCTAGTTCAACTATGCTTAGGAAACTGACAAGAACAGTAGCTTCTCTTCAGTCCAATACACTGTACTTGCTGGGAACAGACGCCAGTGCTATTTGCACTGTGAATGGCAATGGGAGCGCAAGAGTGACTCTTCTTACCAGAAAACAACTCTTGCTCATAGGAACAGAAACTGCATGAGATTCAACTCGGTTTAGGATTGGGAAACAAACACTGCTCGCCTTACAAGAAACACACTCTGCTTTTGAGAAAAGAGCACTCTTCTATTCTACTGTGTTTCCTATAGGGTCAGAACAGTGAGCTTGCAAAGAACAAAAGAACTGTGCTTTCTACACACACGGACCATATCTAGTTCAACTCTGCTTAGGAAACTGACAAGAACAGTAGCTTCTCTTCAGTCCAATACACTGTACTTGCTGGGAACAGACGCCAGTGTTATTTGCACTGTGTATGGCAATGGGAGCGCAAGATTGACTCTTCTTACGAGAAAACAACTCTTGCTCGTAGGAACAGAAACTGCATGGGATTCATCTCTGTTTATGAATGGGAAACAAACACTAGCTTGCCTTACAAGAAACACACTCTGCTTTTGAGAAAAGAGCACTCTTCTATTCTACTGTGTTTCCTATAGGGCCAGAACAGTGAGCTTGCTCAGAACAAAAGAACTGTGCTTCCTACACACACGGGCCATATCTAGTTCAACTCTGTTTAGGAAACTGACAAGAACAGTAGCTTCTCTTCAGTCCAATACACTGTACTTCCTGGGAACAGACGCCAGTGCTATTTGCTCTGTGTATGGCAATGGGAGTGCAAGAGTGACTCTTCTTACCAGAAAACAACTCTTGCTCATAGGAACAGAAACTGCATGGGATTCAACTCCGTTTAGGACTGGGAAACAAACACTAGCTCGCCTTACAAGAGACACACTCTGCTTTTGAGAAAAGAGCACTCTTCTATTCTACTGTGTTTCCTATAGGGCCAGAACAGTGAGCTTGCTCAGAACAAAAGAACTGTGCTTCCTACACACACGGCCATATCTAGTTCAACTCTGCTTAGGAAACTGACAAGAACAGTAGCTTCTCTTCAGTCCAATACACTGTACTTGCTGGGAACAGACGCCAGTGCTATTTGCACTGTGTATGGAAATGGGAGCGCAGGAGTGACTCTTCTTACCAGAAAACAACTCTTGCTTGTAGGACAAAAACTGCATGGGATTCAACTCCGTTTAGGACTGGGAAACAAACACTAGCTCGCCTTACAAGAAACACACTCTGCTTTTGGGAAAAGAGCACTCTTCTATTCTACTGTGTTTCCTATAGGGCCAGAACACTGAGCTTGCTCAGAACAAAAGAACTGTGCTTCCTACACACACGGGCCATATCTAATTCAACTCTGCTTAGGAAACTGACAAGAACAGAAGCTTCTCTTCAGTCCAATACACTGTACTTGCTGGGAACAGACGCCAGTTTTATTTGCACTGTGTATGGCAATGGGAGCACAAGAGTGACTCTTCTTACCAGAAAACAACTCTTGCTCGTAGGAACAGAAACTGCATGTGATTCAACTCCGTTTAGGACTGGGAAACAAACACTAGCTCGCCTTACAAGAGACACACTCTGCTTTTGAGAAAAGAGCACTCTTCTATTCTACTGTGTTTCCTACAGTGTCAGAACAGTGAGCTTGCAAAGAACAAAAGAACTGTGCTTTCTACACACACGAGCCATATCTTGTTCAACTCTCCTTAGGAAACTGACAAGAACAGTAGCTTCTCTTCAGTCCAATACACTGTACTTGCTGGGAACAGACGCCAGTGTTATTTGCACTGTGTATGGCAATGGGAGCGCAAGATTGACTCTTCTTACGAGAAAACAACTCTTGCTCGTAGGAACAGAAACTGCATGGGATTCATCTCTGTTTATGAATGGGAAACAAACACTAGCTTGCCTTACAAGAAACACACTCTGCTTTTGAGAAAAGAGCACTCTTCTATTCTACTGTGTTTCCTATAGGGCCAGAACAGTGAGCTTGCTCAGAACAAAAGAACTGTGCTTCCTACACACACGGGCCATATCTAGTTCAACTCTGTTTAGGAAACTGACAAGAACAGTAGCTTCTCTTCAGTCCAATACACTGTACTTGCTGGGAACAGACGCCAGTGCTATTTGCTCTGTGTATGGCAATGGGAGCGCAAGAGTGACTCTTCTTACCAGAAAACAACTCTTGCTCATAGGAACAGAAACTGCATGGGATTCAACTCCGTTTAGGACTGGGAAACAAACACTAGCTCGCCTTACAAGAGACACACTCTGCTTTTGAGAAAAGAGCACTCTTCTATTCTACTGTGTTTCCTATAGGGCCAGAACAGTGAGCTTGCTCAGAACAAAAGAACTGTGCTTCCTACACACACGGCCATATCTAGTTCAACTCTGCTTAGGAAACTGACAAGAACAGTAGCTTCTCTTCAGTCCAATACACTGTACTTGCTGGGAACAGACGCCAGTGCTATTTGCACTGTGTATGGAAATGGGAGCGCAGGAGTGACTCTTCTTACCAGAAAACAACTCTTGCTTGTAGGACAAAAACTGCATGGGATTCAACTCCGTTTAGGACTGGGAAACAAACACTAGCTCGCCTTACAAGAAACACACTCTGCTTTTGGGAAAAGAGCACTCTTCTATTCTACTGTGTTTCCTATAGGGCCAGAACACTGAGCTTGCTCAGAACAAAAGAACTGTGCTTCCTACACACACGGGCCATATCTAATTCAACTCTGCTTAGGAAACTGACAAGAACAGAAGCTTCTCTTCAGTCCAATACACTGTACTTGCTGGGAACAGACGCCAGTTTTATTTGCACTGTGTATGGCAATGGGAGCACAAGAGTGACTCTTCTTACCAGAAAACAACTCTTGCTCGTAGGAACAGAAACTGCATGTGATTCAACTCCGTTTAGGACTGGGAAACAAACACTAGCTCGCCTTACAAGAGACACACTCTGCTTTTGAGAAAAGAGCACTCTTCTATTCTACTGTGTTTCCTACAGTGTCAGAACAGTGAGCTTGCAAAGAACAAAAGAACTGTGCTTTCTACACACACGAGCCATATCTTGTTCAACTCTCCTTAGGAAACTGACAAGAACAGTAGCTTCTCTTCAGTCCAATACACTGTAATTGCTGGGAACAGACGCCAGTGCTATTTGCACTGTGTATGGCAATGGGAGCGCAACAGTGACTCTTCTTACCAGAAAACAACTCTTGCTCATTAGAACAGAAACTGCATGATATTCAACTCGGTTTAGGATTGGGAAATAAACACTGCTCGCCTTACAAGAAACACACTCTGCTTTTGAGAAAAGAGCACTCTTCTATTCTACTGTGTTTCCTACAGTGTCAGAACAGTGAGCTTGCAAAGAACAAAAGAACTGTGCTTTCTACACACACGGGCCATATCTAGTTCAACTCTGCTTAGGAAACTGACAAGAACAGTAGCTTCTCTTCAGTCCAATACACTGTACTTGCTGGGAACAGACGCCAGTGCTATTTGCACTGTGTATGGCAATGGGAGCACAAGAGTGACTCTTCTTACCAGAAAACAACTCTTGCTCATAGGAACAGAAACTGCATGGGATTCAACTCCGTTTAGGACTGGGAAACAAACACTAGCTCGCCTTACAAGAAACACACTCTGCTTTTGAGAAAAGAGCACTCTTCTATTCTACTGTGTTTCCTATAGGGCCAGAACAGTGAGCTTGCTCAGAACAAAAGAACTGTGCTTCCTACACACACGAGCCATATCTAGTTCAACTATGCTTAGGAAACTGACAAGAACAGTAGCTTCTCTTCAGTCCAATACACTGTACTTGCTGGGAACAGATGCCAGTGCTATTTGCACTGTGTATGGCAATGGGAGCGCAAGAGTGACTCTTCTTACCAGAAAACAACTCTTGCTCGTAGGAACAGAAACTACATGTGATTCAACTCCGTTTAGGACTGAGAAACAAACACTAGCTTGCCTTACAAGAAACACACTCTGCTTTTGAGAAAAGAGCACTCTTCTATTCTACTGTGTTTCCTCTAGGGCCAGAACAGTGAGCTTGCTCAGAAAAAAAGAACTGTGCTTCCTACACACACGGGCCATATCTAGTTCAACTATGCTTAGGAAACTGACAAGAACAGTAGCTTCTCTTCAGTCCAATACACTGTACTTGCTGGGAACAGACGCCAGTGCTATTTGCACTGTGAATGGCAATGGGAGCGCAAGAGTGACTCTTCTTACCAGAAAACAACTCTTGCTCATAGGAACAGAAACTGCATGAGATTCAACTCGGTTTAGGATTGGGAAACAAACACTGCTCGCATTACAAGAAACACACTCTGCTTTTGAGAAAAGAGCACTCTTCTATTCTACTGTGTTTCCTATAGGGTCAGAACAGTGAGCTTGCAAAGAACAAAAGAACTGTGCTTTCTACACACACAGGCCATATCTAGTTCAACTCTGCTTAGGAAACTGACAATAACAGTAGCTTCTCTTCAGTCCAATACACTGTACTTGCTGGGAACAGACGCCAGTGTTATTTGCACTGTGTATGGCAATGGGAGCGCAAGATTGACTCTTCTTACCAGAAAACAACTCTTGCTCGTAGGAACAGAAACTGCATGGGATTCAACTCCGTTTAGGACTGAGAAACAAACACTAGCTTGCCTTACAAGAAACACACTCTGCTTTTGAGAAAAGAGCACTCTTCTATTCTACTGTGTTTCCTATAGGGCCAGAACAGTGAGCTTGCTCAGAACAAAAGAACTGTGCTTCCTACACACACAGGCCATATCTAGTTCAACTCTGTTTAGGAAACTGACAAGAACAGTAGCTTCTCTTCAGTCCAATACACTGTACTTGCTGGGAACAGACGCCAGTGCTATTTGCTCTGTGTATGGCAATGGGAGCGCAAGAGTGACTCTTCTTACCAGAAAACAACTCTTGCTCGTAGGAACAGAAACTGCATGTGATTCAACTCTGTTTAGGACTGGGAAACAAACACTAGCTCGCCTTACAAGAAACACACTCTGCTTTTGAGAAAAGAGCACTCTTCTATTCTACTGTGTTTCCTACAGTGTCAGAACAGTGAGCTTGCAAAGAACAAAAGAACTGTGCTTTCTACACACACGGGCCATATCTAGTTCAACTCTGCTTAGGAAACTGACAAGAACAGTAGCTTCTCTTCAGTCCAATACACTGTACTTGCTGGGAACAGACGCCAGTGCTATTTGCACTGTGTATGGCAATGGGAGCACAAGAGTGACTCTTCTTACCAGAAAACAACTCTTGCTCATAGGAACAGAAACTGCATGGGATTCAACTCCGTTTAGGACTGGGAAACAAACACTAGCTCGCCTTACAAGAAACACACTCTGCTTTTGAGAAAAGAGCACTCTTCTATTCTACTGTGTTTCCTATAGGGCCAGAACAGTGAGCTTGCTCAGAACAAAAGAACTGTGCTTCCTACACACACGAGCCATATCTTGTTCAACTCTCCTTAGGAAACTGACAAGAACAGTAGCTTCTCTTCAGTCCAATACACTGTACTTGCTGGGAACAGATGCCAGTGCTATTTGCACTGTGTATGGCAATGGGAGCGCAAGAGTGACTCTTCTTACCAGAAAACAACTCTTGCTCGTAGGAACAGAAACTACATGTGATTCAACTCCGTTTAGGACTGAGAAACAAACACTAGCTTGCCTTACAAGAAACACACTCTGCTTTTGAGAAAAGAGCACTCTTCTATTCTACTGTGTTTCCTCGAGGGCCAGAACAGTGAGCTTGCTCAGAACAAAAGAACTGTGCTTCCTACACACACGGGCCATATCTAGTTCAACTATGCTTAGGAAACTGACAAGAACAGTAGCTTCTCTTCAGTCCAATACACTGTACTTGCTGGGAACAGACGCCAGTGCTATTTGCACTGTGAATGGCAATGGGAGCGCAAGAGTGACTCTTCTTACCAGAAAACAACTCTTGCTCATAGGAACAGAAACTGCATGAGATTCAACTCGGTTTAGGATTGGGAAACAAACACTGCTCGCCTTACAAGAAACACACTCTGCTTTTGAGAAAAGAGCACTCTTCTATTCTACTGTGTTTCCTATAGGGTCAGAACAGTGAGCTTGCAAAGAACAAAAGAACTGTGCTTTCTACACACACGGACCATATCTAGTTCAACTCTGCTTAGGAAACTGACAAGAACAGTAGCTTCTCTTCAGTCCAATACACTGTACTTGCTGGGAACAGACGCCAGTGTTATTTGCACTGTGTATGGCAATGGGAGCGCAAGATTGACTCTTCTTACGAGAAAACAACTCTTGCTCGTAGGAACAGAAACTGCATGGGATTCATCTCTGTTTATGAATGGGAAACAAACACTAGCTTGCCTTACAAGAAACACACTCTGCTTTTGAGAAAAGAGCACTCTTCTATTCTACTGTGTTTCCTATAGGGCCAGAACAGTGAGCTTGCTCAGAACAAAAGAACTGTGCTTCCTACACACACGGGCCATATCTAGTTCAACTCTGTTTAGGAAACTGACAAGAACAGTAGCTTCTCTTCAGTCCAATACACTGTACTTGCTGGGAACAGACGCCAGTGCTATTTGCTCTGTGTATGGCAATGGGAGCGCAAGAGTGACTCTTCTTACCAGAAAACAACTCTTGCTCATAGGAACAGAAACTGCATGGGATTCAACTCCGTTTAGGACTGGGAAACAAACACTAGCTCGCCTTACAAGAGACACACTCTGCTTTTGAGAAAAGAGCACTCTTCTATTCTACTGTGTTTCCTATAGGGCCAGAACAGTGAGCTTGCTCAGAACAAAAGAACTGTGCTTCCTACACACACGGCCATATCTAGTTCAACTCTGCTTAGGAAACTGACAAGAACAGTAGCTTCTCTTCAGTCCAATACACTGTACTTGCTGGGAACAGACGCCAGTGCTATTTGCACTGTGTATGGAAATGGGAGCGCAGGAGTGACTCTTCTTACCAGAAAACAACTCTTGCTTGTAGGACAAAAACTGCATGGGATTCAACTCCGTTTAGGACTGGGAAACAAACAAACATCGTCGTGTCGTGATCTCTCTCTTTTCCCTCCTCCTCCGTTGTTGTTGTTGAGAGAGATGTTTCCTATAGGGCCAGAACACTGAGCTTGCTCAGAACAAAAGAACTGTGCTTCCTACACACACGGGCCATATCTAATTCAACTCTGCTTAGGAAACTGACAAGAACAGAAGCTTCTCTTCAGTCCAATACACTGTACTTGCTGGGAACAGACGCCAGTTTTATTTGCACTGTGTATGGCAATGGGAGCACAAGAGTGACTCTTCTTACCAGAAAACAACTCTTGCTCGTAGGAACAGAAACTGCATGTGATTCAACTCCGTTTAGGACTGGGAAACAAACACTAGCTCGCCTTATAAGAGACACACTCTGCTTTTGAGAAAAGAGCACTCTTCTATTCTACTGTGTTTCCTACAGTTTCAGAACAGTGAGCTTGCAAAGAACAAAAGAACTGTGCTTTCTACACACACGAGCCATATCTTGTTCAACTCTCCTTAGGAAACTGACAAGAACAGTAGCTTCTCTTCAGTCCAATACACTGTAATTGCTGGGAACAGACGCCAGTGCTATTTGCACTGTGTATGGCAATGGGAGCGCAACAGTGACTCTTCTTACCAGAAAACAACTCTTGCTCATTAGAACAGAAACTGCATGATATTCAACTCGGTTTAGGATTGGGAAATAAACACTGCTCGCCTTACAAGAAACACACTCTGCTTTTGAGAAAAGAGCACTCTTCTATTCTACTGTGTTTCCTACAGTGTCAGAACAGTGAGCTTGCAAAGAACAAAAGAACTGTGCTTTCTACACACACAGGCCATATCTAGTTCAACTCTGCTTAGGAAACTGACAAGAACAGTAGCTTCTCTTCAGTCCAATACACTGTACTTGCTGGGAACAGACGCCAGTGCTATTTGCACTGTGTATGGCAATGGGAGCACAAGAGTGACTCTTCTTACCAGAAAACAACTCTTGCTCATAGGAACAGAAACTGCATGGGATTCAACTCCGTTTAGGACTGGGAAACAAACACTAGCTCGCCTTACAAGAAACACACTCTGCTTTTGAGAAAAGAGCACTCTTCTATTCTACTGTGTTTCCTATAGGGCCAGAACAGTGAGCTTGCTCAGAACAAAAGAACTGTGCTTCCTACACACACCAGCCATATCTAGTTCAACTATGCTTAGGAAACTGACAAGAACAGTAGCTTCTCTTCAGTCCAATACACTGTACTTGCTGGGAACAGATGCCAGTGCTATTTGCACTGTGTATGGCAATGGGAGCGCAAGAGTGACTCTTCTTACCAGAAAACAACTCTTGCTCGTAGGAACAGAAACTACATGTGATTCAACTCCGTTTAGGACTGAGAAACAAACACTAGCTTGCCTTACAAGAAACACACTCTGCTTTTGAGAAAAGAGCACTCTTCTATTCTACTGTGTTTCCTCTAGGGCCAGAACAGTGAGCTTGCTCAGAAAAAAAGAACTGTGCTTCCTACACACACGGGCCATATCTAGTTCAACTATGCTTAGGAAACTGACAAGAACAGTAGCTTCTCTTCAGTCCAATACACTGTACTTGCTGGGAACAGACGCCAGTGCTATTTGCACTGTGAATGGCAATGGGAGCGCAAGAGTGACTCTTCTTACCAGAAAACAACTCTTGCTCATAGGAACAGAAACTGCATGAGATTCAACTCGGTTTAGGATTGGGAAACAAACACTGCTCGCCTTACAAGAAACACACTCTGCTTTTGAGAAAAGAGCACTCTTCTATTCTACTGTGTTTCCTATAGGGTCAGAACAGTGAGCTTGCAAAGAACAAAAGAACTGTGCTTTCTACACACACAGGCCATATCTAGTTCAACTCTGCTTAGGAAACTGACAATAACAGTAGCTTCTCTTCAGTCCAATACACTGTACTTGCTGGGAACAGACGCCAGTGTTATTTGCACTGTGTATGGCAATGGGAGCGCAAGATTGACTCTTCTTACCAGAAAACAACTCTTGCTCATAGGAACAGAAACTGCATGGGATTCAACTCCGTTTAGGACTGAGAAACAAACACTAGCTTGCCTTACAAGAAACACACTCTGCTTTTGAGAAAAGAGCACTCTTCTATTCTACTGTGTTTCCTATAGGGCCAGAACAGTGAGCTTGCTCAGAACAAAAGAACTGTGCTTCCTACACACACGGGCCATATCTAGTTCAACTCTGTTTAGGAAACTGACAAGAACAGTAGCTTCTCTTCAGTCCAATACACTGTACTTGCTGGGAACAGACGCCAGTGCTATTTGCTCTGTGTATGGCAATGGGAGCGCAAGAGTGACTCTTCTTACCAGAAAACAACTCTTGCTCGTAGGAACAGAAACTGCATGTGATTCAACTCTGTTTAGGACTGGGAAACAAACACTAGCTCGCCTTACAAGAAACACACTCTGCTTTTGAGAAAAGAGCACTCTTCTATTCTACTGTGTTTCCTACAGTGTCAGAACAGTGAGCTTGCAAAGAACAAAAGAACTGTGCTTTCTACACACACGGGCCATATCTAGTTCAACTCTGCTTAGGAAACTGACAAGAACAGTAGCTTCTCTTCAGTCCAATACACTGTACTTGCTGGGAACAGACGCCAGTGCTATTTGCACTGTGTATGGCAATGGGAGCACAAGAGTGACTCTTCTTACCAGAAAACAACTCTTGCTCATAGGAACAGAAACTGCATGGGATTCAACTCCGTTTAGGACTGGGAAACAAACACTAGCTCGCCTTACAAGAAACACACTCTGCTTTTGAGAAAAGAGCACTCTTCTATTCTACTGTGTTTCCTATAGGGCCAGAACAGTGAGCTTGCTCAGAACAAAAGAACTGTGCTTCCTACACACACGAGCCATATCTTGTTCAACTCTCCTTAGGAAACTGACAAGAACAGTAGCTTCTCTTCAGTCCAATACACTGTACTTGCTGGGAACAGATGCCAGTGCTATTTGCACTGTGTATGGCAATGGGAGCGCAAGAGTGACTCTTCTTACCAGAAAACAACTCTTGCTCGTAGGAACAGAAACTACATGTGATTCAACTCCGTTTAGGACTGAGAAACAAACACTAGCTTGCCTTACAAGAAACACACTCTGCTTTTGAGAAAAGAGCACTCTTCTATTCTACTGTGTTTCCTCGAGGGCCAGAACAGTGAGCTTGCTCAGAACAAAAGAACTGTGTTTCCTACACACACGGGCCATATCTAGTTCAACTATGCTTAGGAAACTGACAAGAACAGTAGCTTCTCTTCAGTCCAATACACTGTACTTGCTGGGAACAGACGCCAGTGCTATTTGCACTGTGAATGGCAATGGGAGCGCAAGAGTGACTCTTCTTACCAGAAAACAACTCTTGCTCATAGGAACAGAAACTGCATGAGATTCAACTCGGTTTAGGATTGGGAAACAAACACTGCTCGCCTTACAAGAAACACACTCTGCTTTTGAGAAAAGAGCACTCTTCTATTCTACTGTGTTTCCTATAGGGTCAGAACAGTGAGCTTGCAAAGAACAAAAGAACTGTGCTTTCTACACACACGGACCATATCTAGTTCAACTCTGCTTAGGAAACTGACAAGAACAGTAGCTTCTCTTCAGTCCAATACACTGTACTTGCTGGGAACAGACGCCAGTGCTATTTGCACTGTGAATGGCAATGGGAGCGCAAGAGTGACTCTTCTTACCAGAAAACAACTCTTGCTCATAGGAACAGAAACTGCATGAGATTCAACTCGGTTTAGGATTGGGAAACAAACACTGCTCGCATTACAAGAAACACACTCTGCTTTTGAGAAAAGAGCACTCTTCTATTCTACTGTGTTTCCTATAGGGTCAGAACAGTGAGCTTGCAAAGAACAAAAGAACTGTGCTTTCTACACACACAGGCCATATCTAGTTCAACTCTGCTTAGGAAACTGACAATAACAGTAGCTTCTCTTCAGTCCAATACACTGTACTTGCTGGGAACAGACGCCAGTGTTATTTGCACTGTGTATGGCAATGGGAGCGCAAGATTGACTCTTCTTACCAGAAAACAACTCTTGCTCGTAGGAACAGAAACTGCATGGGATTCAACTCCGTTTAGGACTGAGAAACAAACACTAGCTTGCCTTACAAGAAACACACTCTGCTTTTGAGAAAAGAGCACTCTTCTATTCTACTGTGTTTCCTATAGGGCCAGAACAGTGAGCTTGCTCAGAACAAAAGAACTGTGCTTCCTACACACACAGGCCATATCTAGTTCAACTCTGTTTAGGAAACTGACAAGAACAGTAGCTTCTCTTCAGTCCAATACACTGTACTTGCTGGGAACAGACGCCAGTGCTATTTGCTCTGTGTATGGCAATGGGAGCGCAAGAGTGACTCTTCTTACCAGAAAACAACTCTTGCTCGTAGGAACAGAAACTGCATGTGATTCAACTCTGTTTAGGACTGGGAAACAAACACTAGCTCGCCTTACAAGAAACACACTCTGCTTTTGAGAAAAGAGCACTCTTCTATTCTACTGTGTTTCCTACAGTGTCAGAACAGTGAGCTTGCAAAGAACAAAAGAACTGTGCTTTCTACACACACGG